>NC_091370.1:9816056-10148556 GCF_038502225.1 Cherax quadricarinatus
TCTGTATGATCTATCATGATTGTTGGTCTCTGTATGATCTATCATGATTGTTGGTCTCTGTATGATCTATCATGATTGTTGGTCTCTGTATGATCTATCATGATTGTTGGTCTCTGTATGATCTATCATGATTGTTGGTCTCTGTATGATCTATCATGATTGTTGGTCTCTGTATGATCTATCATGATTGTTGGTCTCTGTATGATCTATCATGATTGTTGGTCTCTGTATGATCTATCATGATTGTTGGTCTCTGTATGATCTATCATGATTGTTGGTCTCTGTATGATCTATCATGATTGTTGGTCTCTGTATGATCTATCATGATTGTTGGTCTCTGTATGATCTATCATGATTGTCGGTCTCTGTATGATCTATCATGACTGTCGGTCTCTGTATTATCTATCATGACTGTTGGTCTCTGTATGATCTCTCATTACTGTTGGTCTCTGTATGATCTATCATGACTGTTGGTCTCTGTATGATCTCTCATTACTGTTGGTCTCTGTATGATCTATCATGACTGTTGGTCTCTGTATGATCTCTCATTACTGTTGGTCTCTGTATGATCTATCATGACTGTCGGTCTCTATATACTAGGTCTCTGCCACATGGCATACTACTTAAGACAGGTGCAAATCCTTATCTATTCTTTCAAAACTTGGTAAACATTGGTGATGGGATCCCACCACCTGTACTCTTTAACCAGAGTGCCAGTCATTAGCCTGCAGGCAGACTGGACCAGCCTACAGCTCCATTTATAGGCTCGGCATTGCTGCAGTGACCACAGGTACACAGGTGATCCGTACCTTTGTAACCATGTTAGGATTTGTCATAGCTACGTTTCTTTGTTCAGTCCAGCGAGTGTCAGTAGCATGCTGATATAATAATTAGAACCTCATTCTCTGGGCGGTAATAGTAGGTAGGTAGAGAGAAACCATCGTAGGAGATGCTACCGTCCAGTTAGGTAAGTGTGAAATGGAGACATGTTTTTTTCACTCTGGGAGGCTTGCGGAGGTTCTCCTGTCTTATAAACATGTAATACGACGGGTAAATCTTATAAATTCCTACTTACATTCAGTGTACATATCTTTATCTTTTTTTGTGCTTCTTAATGGGTCTTAATCAATCAATATTTCCTTTCCAACCTGGGGTGGTCTGAGACCGGGGCTTGGAAAAGATTATCCCAAGAACTACATTATTTTTCTAGCCTATCAGACCTGGTCGGAGACTGAGTCGTGGGGACGATATTTCTCAGAACCACTGACAAAGACCTAGTTGAGTTGAAGGATTCATGTCAACTACCATAGTTCTTGAAGATTGAGACACTTATGCAGCATATGGAAATCTTTATTCAGGAAACGTTTCGCCACACAGTGGCTTCATCAGTCCAATACAAAGAGGAAGGCGTAAGGAGAGGAGGAGAATGAGGTAATCAGTCCCTCAACCTGGAGTCGATGTGTTCAGTCCATCAATCTTGTAGAATGTACAGCATAGGGCCGTAGACGTGGCTTATATACTGTAGTGAGGTGACGTGAAGCAGATGGAGGCGGGGTCATAGTGGTACCATCCACTAGTCGAAGTAGGTCTTCGTCCAAAGGTTGAACAAGTGTTGAAGAATTCTTTGTAACAAGATCCCATGATGCTGCAGTGTCTGACAGTTGTGATGAATGGTTGGGTCAGGGTTAATGTTGTCAGCTGCTGACTAAGTAAACACAAATGTTGTCAGCTGCTGACAAAGTGAAGACAAATGTTGTCAGCTGCTGACAAAGTGAAGACAAATGTTGTCAGCTGCTGACAAAGTGAAGACAAATGTTGTCAGCTGCTGACAAAGTGAAGAAAAATGTTGTCAGTTGCTGATAAAGTGAAGACAAATGTTGTCAGCTGCTGATAAAGTGAAGACAAATGTTGTCAGCTGCTGATAAAGTGAAGACATATGTCAGCTGCTGACAAAGTGAAGACAACATACAGAGAAGAATGACTAAAATGATTTACTGTGTAAGGAACCTCCCGTATGAAGATAGACTCAAAGCCTTAAATCTCCACTCTGGAGAGGCGTAGAATGAGGGGAGATATCATTGAAGTGTACAAGTGGATGACGGGCATAAACAAGGGAGATATTAATAAAGTACTGAGGGTGTCGAACCAGGTAAGAACCAGTTGGATAAATTTAGATTTAGAAAGGACATAGGTAAGTACTGGTTTTCTAACAGAGTTGTAGATGCGTGGAACAGTCTTCCCAGTGGGATGATAGAGGCTAGGACCTTGGGTAGCTTTAAGAAGAGACTGGACAAATATATGAGTGGGAGGGGCTGGGTTTGATTGGTGTCATTGGGTACGGGAGTTATTTTCAGGGAAGCTTTAGGTAGTAGTCGTTTTGATAAGGACCTGCCTCGTATGGGCCAGTAGGCCTTCTTCAGAGTTCCTCCATTCTTATGTTCTTATGTTCTTAAATGTTGTCAGCTGCTGACAAAGTGAAGACAAATGTTGTCAGCTGCTGATAAAGTTGTGTACGAATGTTATATAATACCGACAAGATGAGAGTAAGACACATGTGCAACATCTGGGTATCTTTATTGTAGACGTTTCGCCATCCAGTGGCTTTATCAATACAAATTCTAGGACATAACTTGAAGACAGTAGAACTATGTACAGAAGATGAGGTAATCAGTCCCTCAACCTAGGAGTAGGTGCGAACAGCACCATAGTCGTGGAGATTCTGAAGCAGAAGAAAGAATCCTGGCGCTTATATAGTAACGTCAGGTGAAGCAGACGAGGGCAAATTCACTGGTAGGCGGGATTCCCCAGTGGAAGTAGGTCCTTCCCAAAGAGATGGGTTAGTTGTAGTAGTAGTTGTCGTAGTCGTGAAGGTTATGTACATGTCCTCAGAATTAAGATTCCATGATGTTGCAGTGTCTGACAAGTTGTGTACGAATGGTATATAATACCGACAAGATGAGAGTAAGACACATGTGCAACATCTGGGTATCTTTATTGTAGACGTTTCGCCATCCAGTGGCTTTATCAATACAAATTCTAGTTCTACTGTCTTCAAGTTATGTCCTAGAATTTGTATTGATAAAGCCACTAGATGGCGAAACGTCTACAATAAAGATACCCAGATGTTGCACATGTGTCTTACTCTCATGCTGATAAAGTGAAGACAAATGCTGTCAGCTGCTGACGAAGTAAACCCACAAATGTTTACAACTAACCAATAATAATAACATTTATTTCTACAAGTACATAAGCAAGGTATACAGTCCTAGCTGACGTCAATAACATACTACTATATATAAAGCCCCTTGTTATGCAGAGTATTTCGGGCAAATTAGGTCAGTTTTATCCCCAGGATACGACCCACACCAGTAGACTAAGACCCAGGTACCTATCTACTGTTAGGTGAACAGGGACAGCAGGTGTCTTATGGAAATACACCCTAAAGTTTCTACCCGTACCGGGGATAGAATCCCCGGGTCTGAGAGGTTTGGTATAAACCTTGGTAATAAATACCGACAAGTTGGTTTAGAAAGACACGTAAGCAAACACTATAACATATTTATTAGAAAACGTTTCGGTCCTGGGACCTTGATCAAGGTCCCAGGACCGAAACGTTTCCTGAGTGGTTTACATAGTAACATATGTGTGAATGCCTAGTACAGCCCACCGTTCAAACACTTTCTAAGTAGCCAATGTTCTATAAACATGCCTAGCAAACACTCACAAGTGAATAGCACAAGTTAGAGAAGAAGACTACATATACTGATAACACTGAAAGATTTATTACTAAGGACAAAAATATTTCACATCCCTTTTGGTCATTTGTATTCTTAATTTCGGGATTAGTAACCCAGGATAACCCTAAATAAAGTCAGGATGTCAACAGACTTTTATTTCTATTGGTTTTTTTTAATCCTCTTCCCCAGGATGCAACCCACCAGAGTAGCCTAACACCCAGGTACCTAGGTACTGCTAGGTGAACACGGCCAGTAGGTGCAAGGAAATGTACCCAACGCTCCCACTAGTCCGAAGATCGAACCTCGGTCTCTCAGTGTGTGAGCTGAGGACGCTACCTGGAGAGAGTTCCAAGTGAGCCTGGGTATGGGGTACATAATAAAACTACAAACTCCTTTAATGGGGTAACAATGTAAACAAAATGACTGTTGTGTTGTCTACGGAGGGTCTAATGTTGTTTATCTTCATGTGTGAGATGAAGATATCGTGTGTTCTTTGTATTCTTTATCATGTGAACTGCCATCTGCCCACCATTATCGTCTACTAACATCACCACCACTACTACTAGCTCCACCACAACACTACCACAGGCAATAATACGACTGCCATCGCTACCACCACCGTTAACACTACCACCACTATCATTGCTACAACCACCATCACCACCACCACTACCACTAGCACCACCGTTACACTACCATCACTGAACATTAAAATGGTATAAAATACCGACAGATTGTTAGGTAAGACACATATGCAACAGTTAGGTATCTTTATTTCGAAACGTTTCGCCTACACAGTAGGCTTCTTCAGTCGAGTACAGAAAAGTTGATAGAAGCAGAAGATACTTGAAGACGATGTAATCAGTCCATCACCCTTAAAGTTTTGAGGTGGTCAGTCCCTCAGTCTGGAGAAGAGCATTGTTCCGTTGTCTGACAACGGAACAATGCTCTTCTCCAGACTGAGGGACTGACCACCTCAAAACTTTAAGGGTGATGGACTGATTACATCGTCTTCAAGTATCTTCTGCTTCTATCAACTTTTCTGTACTCGACTGAAGAAGCCTACTGTGTAGGCGAAACGTTTCGAAATAAAGATACCTAACTGTTGCATATGTGTCTTACCTAACACTACCATCACTGTTACCAGCACTATCATTACTACGACCACCAACACCATCACCACGACTGTCACCATCATCACTGTCACCACCACTGTCACCACCATCACCACCACTGTCACCACCATCACAATCACTGTCACCACCATCACCAAGACAACCAACACAGCTAGACAATCAGGAGCGACTCGAAAGAGATGATAACTCCAATTACTTGGAACAAAAGCCATTCACCAGCATCGATGCACCTTCCTGGTACCTTCCACAAGGTACCAGGAAGGTACCTTGTCGAAGTAAGGTTTCGCTTAGTACTCTGAATGGATGTATTGACTTCGACTCTGTCGAAGACTTTATCGTACTTCATACACTATTTAACCTTTTATTATTCTTAAATGTAAAGTATACACCATTATGTCAAGCCAGCTATTTAATGAATCATGGTGAATGTCAGATAAGATAGGATTTTGTTCGGATTTTCAACCCCGGAGGGTTAGCCGCCAAGGATAATGCAAGAAAGTCAGTGAATCATCAAGGAACTGTCGGTCTTATTGCCATTGGGGTCCTCAATCTTGTCTCCCAGGATGCGACCCACATCAGTCGACTAACACCCAAGTACTTACTTGCTAGGTGAACGGGACAACAGGTGTAAGGAAACAGGCCCAATGTTTCCACCCTTTGCCGGGGACCGAACCATGGACACTCAGCGTGTGAAGCGTTGCCTACCAGGCCACGGGTCTTTTTGTCTTTTTTAAGGAATTACTTCATAGCGGTGAAGTCATCCCCTGAAAAAAAGGGAAAATGAATTCGCAGGTCACGGTATGCCAGGAAGTAAAAAAAAATGATAATGGGGACATAATCAATATAAGCGTGGAAGATAGGTATTAATAAAGGGGATATTAATAAGGTCTTGAGGATGTCTCTCCAAGAGAGAACCCGCAGTAATGGATTTAAATTAGATAAGTTTAGATTTAGAAAGCACATAGGAAAGTATTGGTTTGGAAATAGGGTAGTTGATGAGTGGAACAGTCTACCTAGTTGGGTTATTGAGGCTGGGACTTTGGGTAGTTTCAAATTTAGGTTGGATAAGTACATGAGTGGGAGGGTTTGGATTTGAGTGGGACTTTCACATCAGAGCTTATTTCTTGGGTGGCATTGAAAATTGGGTTGGGCAAATGTTTTGTTAGTGGGATGAATTGTAAAGGACCTGCCTAGTATGGGCCAACAGGCCTGCTGCAGTGTTCCTCCTTTCTTATGTTCTTATGTTCTTATGTCATTGTTGATACACAAATAACCCGCACATAAAAGACAGAAGCTTACGACGACGTTTCGGTCCGACTTGGACCAATGACAAAGTCATTGTCCAAGTCGGACCGAAACGTCGTCGTAAGCTTCTGTCTTTTATGTGCGGGTTATTTGTGTATCGTTCCAGTCACGGTATTGTGCCTTTTTTGTTATTTAGTCATTGTTGATATTTGGCACAGTGGTACCAGTAGACTACTTTTTGTAGGTAAGCCTTCAATGAAATCTAAAGGAGTAGTGATATAACTTACGAAGCCATGATGTTAGGACTGTAGAGCCCCGCATATACCGGACCTCTCTTCGGTGTTCCACATTTTCATTGGCTTTCAACTGAGACATTGTTCCACCCGCCGGCGGGTGGAAGGTAATGAACTATGGCTCAATTTGAAACCAATAAAAACGTAGAACAGAAAGAAGGTGATATACGTATGGGGGCCCTCGTGTAGTTACATTTTGCGTGCTGTGAGTAAGGTATGGTCGTGTCTCATGTGCTCCGCTCCGTCTATCAGTGCACTCACAGGCAGCACAGCTACAAGTATACATAACATACACTGAGTCATAACAAATTATGCTCCGGAAGCTGCTTTTCCCCTAGCAGAATCATTGAAAAAAATCAAATAAAAAAAATCAAGATCCAAATGTTTATTTCTTTGCGTAGTATACAAATTACAATGTACATGTAATAAAGTATTGTTAAACACAAGGAAAGTCACTAACAGAAGTGAGCATATCAGACAGAATAGAGAGAAAGAAGAAATCGTAAACATTTACCACCAATATTTATGTCATTACATTGGCCAACACCTAATTACGGATTAATGATATTATACCGATTTTAGAGTAAGTTTGTGGTGGAAATAAATGGTATAAAATACCGACACAAAATACTGCATTTGTGTTTATATTTCCAAGTTTGTGGTGCTGGTTCCGAATATGTCATCGGTTTTGCTTGATTTGGTCTCGTTTTTTGAGAAATTTCGTATCCCATTGAAAAAAGCAAAAGATGTGAGAAATGTATTGATCAGGCGGGGCTAACTTACAAATAACAGTGAAATTATTTTTTAAGATCAAGGGATCAAGAAGTTTACTATCATCAGATCAACACAAATAGACATCTTGTGCTCATGATTGCAAAGCTTCTGCAAGACTATTATGATATTTTCGTATTCTTCTTTAAGATTTGTTTAGTGAGCAACTGGAAGAGATTCATATTGGTTATCATTGTGCAGTAAGACACATTTCAAGCTTCTAGTGGAGCTGTCTATAAACAGCCGCCAATCTCCTAGTCTATATCCATGTCCCATTCGAAAAAGTCCAGGGATGTTATTGGATTATACAAGTTTTTCATCATGGCTGAAATAAGGAAGGAGTTCAACCTCTCTTGTCCGATAAGCTGTTATTTTAACTTCTTGTTGTAGACAGTTCTTTTAGTGTGGCTGCTAAAAGTTCAGATGCTTGCTTGACAGACTGAGGTCACGTATCAGATCATTGAGTTCTTGGGAGAACTGCTGGGGAGTTGAAATGCTTACATCATATTCACTTCCACTGTTATCACCTGTGTTACATCCTAAACCCTGAATTTCTTCAATATCTGACAGCAGAAGGTCAGGCAGTGGTATTGTAAACACTGGTATGGGAACATCTTCACTGTGTGGTACAGATCTTCCTGATTCCAAATTCAGGATATTCTCACTTGACTTTCTTGCATAGTGAAATCTTTCAAATTCACCATACAGAAATAACAATCATCGTGGTGGACTTTTTGGTTCTCCCCTCATGGAAAGTTCCTTGATGTTGGTGAGGGGCTCTTGATTTAGGGAATTGAATCTGTGCTCCAGTTCCCCGAATTAAGCCTGAATGCCTTCCACATCCCCCCCCTGGGCGCTGCATAATCCTACGGGTTTAGCGCTTCCCCCTTGATTATAATAATAATAATAATCTACACAATAGGCACACCCAAGTTTAAACTTTTTCTTTGCCTATTTTTACACTTGTAAGTATTCCAAACAGGTTTTGCAAACTATATGAGGAGTCCAAGACTTGTCTTGTCCTCCAAGTCCCACTCCAAAATAAGCAAGATAACATTGTTCTACAAAATCTGTCATTTTGTTTTTTGTTTTTGCAAAGAGTATTTGCCACAAATACAGAAAAATGCATTGGAATTGCTTAAGCAGACTCTTCGTGAAGAACTCTTGCTTATCTGGAAAAAATAACAAAATAAAGAGTACAATATTCTCAGGTGGTCGTTGTTGATACAACTCCTTTCGTTAAATATTAAATAATTTAAAAATAAAATTGCAATTTTTATTAAAACTCTCTATATACAAATTATCACTACATGTACGCGCGTTATGGTTAAGTTCTCTCTTAATTCAGGGTAGGTATGCAATATCTCCCAAACTAAAGCCAATTTGCAAAACCTACTGCCATTTTCGAATTCAGCAACTCCAAAATACCCTAATTACGTTCATATATCTTTGGCAACGATATTTTTTGTTGTTCCCGAGTCTTATCAGTTACGATAAGTGAAGGGAACGGCGCTAGTTCCTTAGATACCCGTAGGTTGAGGAAAGATTAAGGGGAGGCGAGTGAGGGATATCAGTGTGGCAGCATTTGCGTGATACTGCACGCTTGTCCCTTGCAAGGACACACCGCGTCTTGAAGGTGGAACACCAATGAATACCTGGAGAGGATTTCGGTGGTCAACCAATAGACCCCTGGCTGTCTTCAAGAAGGCACTGGACAGGCACCTAAAGTCAATACCTAACCAGCCGGGCTGTGGTTCATACGTCAGTTTGCATGCGGCCAGCAGTAACAGCGTTTTTGATCAGACCCTGGTTCACAACGAGGCCTGGTCTCAGACCGAGCCGCGGGGGTGTTGACCCCCGAAACCTTCTCCAGGTATCTCCAGGTATACTGACGCGCACAGTTCTTCCACAGTGGCAGAGTGGTGGCATCTTGGAGAAGTCTGGACAGCAGCATCACTGAGCGAGAGTCAACATCACAGATATATTACACTCTACAGCCACATCTAACTCGACCCTCCCAAGTATCAATACTAGCAAACTAAATCTTAATTAAATCACAACGAAGTCAAGTCGTGATGGGGTGGCAAACGACTTTACGGATGACCCATAATGTAGGTAAGTCCCACTGATTGACTTTACCTCTCTCAGAAAATATAATAATAATAATAATCTTTATTTCTACAAGTACATGTACAAGGTATACAATCCATAGCTGACATCAATGACATACTACTATATAGAAAGCCACTTGTTATGCTGAGGATTTCGTGAAAATTAGGTTAATTTTGTCCCCAGAATGCGACCCACACCAGTCGACTAACACCCAAGTACCTAATTCACTGATAGGTGAACAGGGACAGCAGGTGTCTTTAGGAAACGTCCTAATGTTTTCACCCGTACCAGAGATCGACCTCCAGACCTCAGTGTGCGAGTTGAGTTCCTTACCAATCGAGCTACGGGACACTTATCAAAATTAAATCTAAATACGTATCTATATTATTCCTACACACTCACACGTATGCTTATAATACTAATATCAATACATAGAATGTTAGACAGAGGTATGGGTAATAGACATTAAAATGAGTTCTGTGTTGTAAATAACTATCACACATGACTGCGATATCCATAAATAAAATTAATACAGTAATCACGTCATTATGACAGTGTATAGTAGTGATATTACCTACTACTACGACTACTAGTACTACTACTACTATTACTACAACTGCTACTATTACTACAAATACTAGAACTACTACTACTACTACTACTGCTTCCACTCCCTTGTTTCATCTCCTTCCTCCCGACCTGTCTTGCGGTGCCCCGTGGCCTGGTGGCAAGAATTCTCGCTTCACACGGTGAGGGTCCGGGTTCGATTCCCGGCGAGGGTAGAAGCATTGGACGTATTCCTTACACCGGTTGTCAATGTTCACCCATCAGTGAAGTGGGTACCTGGGTGTTAGTGGACTGGTGTGGGTCGCATCCTGGGGACAAAACTGACCTAATTTGCCCGAAATGCTCAACATAACAAGCGGCTTCCTATATAGTAGTATGTCATTGATGTCAGCTATGGTCTGTATACCTTGTACATGTAAATAAAATTATTATTATTATTATTATTATTATTATTATTATTATTATTCGCCCAGTTGTGACTCAACAAGCGACCACTGATAGAAACGTTGCCATTCATTTAATGGCTGGGAGACCATAACAATCAGAATTTTGGTACAAATGTAAGGCCTAAACGCGCAATATATAGAATTTTGATGACCGAAACACCGAACCTCCATTAAAGTTTCCGAGTCACAACAACTTAAGACTATTTTTTAATGGATCTTGCAGAACTTGATTTAAATGAGTTATTAAAGAAACGAATCTTTATGTAATCCAGTCCAAGTTATTCTTATGTAATCCAGTCCAAGTTATTCTTATATAATCCAGTCCAAGTTTTTCTTATGTAATCCAGTCCAAGTTATTCTTATGTAATCCAGATCAAGTTATTCTTATGTAATCCAGATCAAGTTATTCTTATGTAATCCAGATCAAGTTATTCTTATGTAATCCAGTCCAAGTTATTCTTATGTAATCCAGTCCAAGTTATTCTTATGTAATCCAGTCCAAGTTATTCTTATGTAATCCAGTCCAAGTTATTCTTATGTAATCCAGTCCAAGTTATTCTTATGTAATCCAGTCCAAGTTATTCTTATGTAATCCAGTCCAAGTTATTCTTATGTAATCCAGATCAAGTTATTCTTATGTAATCCAGTCCAAGTTATTCTTATGTAATCCAGATCAAGTTATTCTTATGTAATCCAGTCCAAGTTATTCTTATGTAATCCAGTCCAAGTTATTCTTATGTAATCCAGATCAAGTTATTCTTATGTAATCCAGTCCAAGTTATTCTTATGTAATCCAGTCCAAGTTATTCTTATGTAATCCAGATCAAGTTATTCTTATGTAATCCAGATCAAGTTATTCTTATGTAATCCAGTCCAAGTTATTCTTATGTAATCCAGTCCAAGTTATTCTTATGTAATCCAGTCCAAGTTATTCTTATGTAATCCAGATCAAGTTATTCTTATGTAATCCAGATCAAGTTATTCTTATGTAATCCAGTCCAAGTTATTCCTATGTAATCCAGTCCAAGTTATTCTTATGTAATCCAGATCAAGTTATTCTTATGTAATCCAGATCAAGTTATTCTTATGTAATCCAGTCCAAGTTATTCTTATGTAATCCAGTCCAAGTTATTCTTATGTAATCCAGTCCAAGTTATTCTTATGTAATCCAGTCCAAGTTATTCTTATGTAATCCAGTCCAAGTTATTCTTATGTAATCCAGATCAAGTTATTCTTATGTAATCCAGTCCAAGTTATTCTTATGTAATCCAGTCCAAGTTATTCTTGTGTAATCCAGTCCAAGTTATTCTTATGTAATCCAGATCAAGTTATTCTTATGTAATCCAGATCAAGTTATTCTTATGTAATCCAGTCCAAGTTATTCTTATGTAATCCAGTCCAAGTTATTCTTATGTAATCCAGATCAAGTTATTCTTATGTAATCCAGATCAAGTTATTCTTATGTAATCCAGTCCAAGTTATTCTTATGTAATCCAGTCCAAGTTATTCTTATGTAATCCAGTCCAAGTTATTCTTATGTAATCCAGTCCAAGTTATTCTTATGTAATCCAGTCCAAGTTATTCTTATGTAATCCAGTCCAAGTTATTCTTATGTAATCCAGTCCAAGTTATTCTTATGTAATCCAGATCAAGTTATTCTTATGTAATCCAGTCCAAGTTATTCTTATGTAATCCAGTCCAAGTTATTCTTATGTAATCCAGTCCAAGTTATTCTTATGTAATCCAGTCCAAGTTATTCTTATGTAATCCAGTCCAAGTTATTCTTATGTAATCCAGATCAAGTTATTCTTATGTAATCCAGTCCAAGTTATTCTTATGTAATCCAGTCCAAGTTATTCTTATGTAATCCAGTCCAAGTTATTCTTATGTAATCCAGTCCAAGTTATTCTTATGTAATCCAGTCCAAGTTATTCTTATGTAGTCCAGTCCAAGTTATTCTTATGTAGTCCAGTCCAAGTTATTCTTATATAGTCCAGTCCAAGCTATTCTTATGTAGTCCAGTCCAAGTTATTCTTATATAGTCCAGTCCAAGCTATTCTTATGTAGTCCAGTCCAAGTTATTCTTATATAGTCCAGTCCAAGCTATTCTTATGTAGTCCAGTCCAAGTTATTCTTATATAGTCCAGTCCAAGCTATTCTTATGTAGTCCAGTCCAAGTTATTCTTATATAGTCCAGTCCAAGCTATTCTTATGTAGTCCAGTCCAAGTTATTCTTATATAGTCCAGTCCAAGCTATTCTTATGTAGTCCAGTCCAAGTTATTCTTATATAGTCCAGTCCAAGTTATTCTTATGTAGTCCAGTCCAAGTTATTCTTATATAGTCCAGTCCAAGTTATTCTTATGTAGTCCAGTCCAAGTTATTCTTATATAGTCCAGTCCAAGCTATTCTTATGTAGTCCAGTCCAAGTTATTCTTATATAGTCCAGTCCAAGTTATTCTTATGTAGTCCAGTCCAAGTTATTCTTATATAGTCCAGTCCAAGTTATTCTTATATAGTCCAGTCCAAGTTATTCTTATGTAGTCCAGTCCAAGTTATTCTTATGTAGTCCAGTCCAAGTTATTCTTATGTAGTCCAGTCCAAGTTATTCTTATATAGTCCAGTCCAAGTTATTCTTATATAGTCCAGTCCAAGTTATTCTTATGTAGTCCAGTCCAAGTTATTCTTATATAGTCCAGTCCAAGTTATTCTTATGTAGTCCAGTCCAAGTTATTCTTATGTAGTCCAGTCCAAGTTATTCTTATGTAGTCCAGTCCAAGTTATTCTTATGTAGTCCAGTCCAAGTTATTCTTATGTAGTCCAGTCTAATGAAGTTGATAGTGTTTCAACCCAAGACACCAACAACTGGTATAATATTTTTCAGTGTTAGACTTAATCATCTCTCTGGTGTTTGACGTTGCAGGCATCATTTACACTTATCTTTTGTTTTAATGGTTATGTGTAATTTTGTTGGCAGGGTTAGTGATGGTGTTGGTGGTGCTGGTTGCTGCAGTCTACACTCATGAAGTGGACGCAAGAAGCAGTCTTTGTATTAAACCTAAAATGGATTGTGGTGAGTTGGAGTGTGTACTTACCTAGTTGTGGTTGTGGGGCGTCGATTCAAAGCTCCTGGCCCCGCCTCTTCAACTGGCCGCTACCCGGTCACTCTTCCCGCTCCGTGAGGTTAATTATACCTCTTCTTAAAGTTATGTTTGGATCCTGCTTCCACTACATCACTACCCAGGCTATTCCACTTCCTGACAACTCTGTGACTGAAGAAATATTTCCTAACATCCTTGTGGTTCATCTGAGTCTTCAGCTTCCAACTGTGACCCCTTGTTACTATGTCCCATCTCTGGAACATCCTGTCTCTGTTCACCTTGTCTATACCTCTCAGAATTTTATATGTCGTTATCATATCCCCCCGAACTCTCCTGTCTTCCATTGTCGTCAGGTCGATTTCCCTTAACCTCTTCTCGTAGGACATACCTCTTAGCTCCGGGACTAGTCTTGTTGCAAACCTTTGTACTTTCTCTATTTTCTTTACGTGCTTGGCTAGGTGTGGGTTTCAAACTGGCGCTGCATATTCCAATATGGGACTAACGTACACGGTGTACAGGGTCCTGAACGACTCCTTATTAAAATGTCGGAATGCTGTTCTGAGGTTTCCCAGGCGCCCATATGCTGCAGCAGTTATTTGGTTGATGTGCACTTCAGGAGATGTGTCTGGTGTTATACTCACCCCAAGATCCTTTACCTTGAGTGAGGTTTGTGTGCGTGTGTGTGTGTGTGTGTGTGTGTGTGTGTGTGTGTGTGTGTGTGTGTGTGTGTGTGTGTGTGTGTGTGTGTGCAGGTGTGCGTGTGTATGTGTGTGTGTGTGTATGTGTGTATGTGTGTGTGTGTGTGTGTGTGTGTACTCACCTAGTTGTACTCACCTAGTTGAGGTTGCAGGGGTCGAGTCCAAGCTCCTGGCCCCGCCTCTTCACTGGTCGCTACTAGGTCACTCTCCCTGAACCATGAGCTTTATCGTACCTCTGCTTAAAGCTATGTATGGATCCTGACTCCACTACATCGCTTCCCAAACTATTCCACTTCCTGACTACTCTGTGGCTGAAGAAATACTTCCTAACATCCCTTTGATTCATCTGTGTCTTCAACTTCCAACTGTGTCCCCTTGTTACTGTGTCCAGTCTCTGGAACATCCTGTCTTTGTTCACCTTGTCAATTCCTCTCAGTATTTTGTAAGTCGTTATCATGTCCCCCTTATCTCTCCTGTCCTCCAGTGTCGTCAGGTTGATTTCCCTTAACCTCTCCTCATAGGACATACCTCTTAGCTCTGGGACTAGTCTTGTTGCAAACCTTTTCACTTTCTCTAGTTTCTTTACATGCTTGGCTAGGTGTGGGTTCCAAACTGGTGCCGCATACTCCAATATGGGCCTAACGTACACGGTGTATAGGGTCCTGAACGATTCCTTATTAAGATGTCGGAATGCTGTTCTGAGGTTTGCCAGGCGCCCATATGCTGCAGCAGTTATTTGGTTGATGTGCGCTTCAGGAGATGTGCCTGGTGTTATACTCACCCCAAGATCTTTTTCCTTGAGTGATGTTTGTAGTCTCTGACCCCCTAGACTGTACTCCATCTGCAGTCTTCTTTGCCCTTCCCCAATCCTCATGACTTTGCACTTGGTGGGATTGAACTCCAGGAGCCAGTTGCTAGACCAGATCTGCAGCCTGTCCAGATCCCTTTGTATTTCTGCCTGGTCTTCGATCGAATGAACTCTTCTCATCAACTTCACGTCATCTGCAAACAGTGACACCTCGGAGTTTATTCCTTCCGTCATGTCGTTCACAAATACCAGAAACAGCACTGGTCCTAGGACTGACCCCTGTGGGACCCCACTGGTCACAGGTGCCCACTCTGACACCTCGCCTCGTACCATTACTCGCTGCTGTCTTCCTGACAAGTATTCCCTGATCCATTGCAGTGCCTTCCCTGTTATTCCTGCTTGGTCCTCCAGTTTTTGCACTAATCTCTTGTGTGGTACTGTGTCAAACGCCTTCTTGCAGTCTAAGAAAATACAATCCACCCACCCCTCTCTCTCTTCTCTTACTGCTGTCACCATGTCATAGAACTCCAGTAGGTTTGTGACACAGGATTTCCCGTCTCTGAAACCATGTTGTCTGCTGGTGATGAGATCATTCCTTTCTAGATGTTCCACCATTCTTCTCCTGACAATCTTTTCCATGATTTTGCATGCTATACATGTCAGTGACACTGGTCTGTAGTTTAGTGCTTCATGTCTGTCTCCTTTTTTAAAGATTGGTACCACATTTGCTGTCTTCCATGCCTCAGGCAATCTCCCTGTTTCGATAGATGTATTGAATATTGTTGTTAGGGGTACACATAGCGCCTCTGCTCCCTCTCTCAGGACCCATGGAGAGATGTTATCTGGCCCCATTGCCTTTGAAGTATCTAGCTCACTCAGAAGCCTCTTCACTTCTTCCTCGGTTGTGTGTACTGTGTCCAGCACATGGTGTGTGTATGTGTGTGTGTGTGTGTGTGTGTGTACTCACCTATTTGTACTCACCTATTTGTGGTTGCAGGGGTCGAGTCCTAGCTCCTGGCCCCGCCTCTTCACCGGTTGCTACTAGGCCCTCTCTCTCCCCGCTCCATGAGCTTTATCAAACCTCGTCTTAAAACTGTGTATGGTTCCTGCCTCCACTACGTCATTTTCTAGGCTATTCCACTGCCTTACAACTCTATGACTGAAGAAATACTTCCTACTATCTCTCTGACTCATTTGTGTCTTCAACTTCCAATTGTGGCCTCTTGTTTCTGTGTCCCCTCCCTGGAACATCCTGTCTTTGTCCACCTTGTCTATTCCACGCAGTATTTTATATGTCGTTATCATGTCTCCCCTGACCCTCCTGTCCTCCAGTGTCGTCAGGCCGATTTCCCTTAATCTTTCTTCATAGGACATTCCCCTTAGCTCTGGAACTAACCTTGTCGCAAACCTTTGTACTTTCTCTAGTTTCTTGACGTGCTTTATCAAGTGCGGGTTCCAAACAGGTGCTGCATACTCCAGTATGGGCCTGACATACACGGTGTACAGTGTCTTGAATGATTCCTTACTAAGGTATCGGAATGCTGTTCTCAGGTTTGCCAGGCGCCCATATGCTGCAGCAGTTATCTGATTGATGTGTGCTTCCGGAGACATGCTCGGTGTTATACTCACCCCAAGATCTTTCTCCTTGAGTGAGGTTTGCAGTCTTTGGCCACCTAGCCTATACTCTGTCTGTGGTCTTCTGTGCCCTTCCCCTATCTTCATGACTTTGCATTTGGCAGGATTAAATTCGAGAAGCCATTTGCTGGACCAGGTGTCCAGTCTGTCCAGGTCTCTTTGAAGTCCTGCCTGGTCCTCTTCAGATTTAATTCTCCTCATTAACTTCACATCATCTGCAAACAGGGACACTTCTGAGTCTAACCCTTCCATCATGTCGTTCACATATACCAAAAATAGCACTGGTCCTAGGACCGACCCCTGTGGGACCCCGCTCGTCACAGGTGCCCACTGTGATACATCATTACGTACCATGACTCGTTGTTGCCTCCCTGTGTGTGTGTGTGTGTGTGTGTGTGTGTGTGTGTGTGTGTGTGTGTGTGTGTGTGTGTGTGTGTGTGTGTGTGTGTGTGTGCACTCACCTATTTGTGGTTGCAGGGGTCGATACAGACATTTTTTATTTCATTCAAGGTGTGTTAGGACCGAGTGGAGACGAATGGTTTTCATGACCTGACGTGCTGTTGGAGTGTGAGCAAAGTAACATTTATGAAGGGGTTCAGGGAAACCGGCAGGCCGGACTTGAGTCCTGGAGATGGGAAGTACAGTGCCTGCACTCTGAAGGAGGGGTGTTAATATGCTGCAGTTTTTTTTTTTAACTCTAGTGTCAGCACGCCTCTGGCGAGACAGTGTTTCTTCTTTTTTTTGGTCTCCCTGCCTCGGTGGGAAACAGCCGATGTGTTAATTATAAAAAATCTAAACATCTACTAAAACTCTCATATATGTTGAATTATTATATTAATTTAGACTCTTGATTATGTTAGGTGACTTTTTTTGCATTTAAATTTTGTAGATGGGAGTAGTGTATATTTGAAAGGTTTATTAATTCGTGTGTGTATTCGTTTTAATGCACTAACTCTCCTTCATGTGCGTTGATGCTGGTGGCTACAGATCCCGCGTTGATGCCTGAACTCTACTTATCCGACACCATCATCAATGGGCAGGTTGCCGAGCCAGGTAGGTCATCACTGATACAGGTCACGTATATTCTCGTGTCAGTTAGTCATATATCATGAGTGTCAGGCTAGTCACGTGTGTCACCTGTCAGTCAAGTAAATCAACTGCCACAGCCTCACGTTCCACACTCAGGGTGAGGCTGTGTAGGGTGAGGCTGTGTAGGGTGAGGCTGTGTAGGGTGAGGCTGTGTAGGGTGAGGCTGTGGAAGGTGAGGCTGTGGAAGATAAGGCTGTGGCAGGTGATGCTGTGTAGGGTGATGCTGTGTAGAATGAGGTTGTGTAAATGATACTGTGTAGGGTGAGGCTGTGGAAGGTGAGGCAGGGAAGGTGAGGCTGTGGAAAGTGAAGCTGTGAAGACAGGCAAGATGTTGAATTATACAGATACATAATTCACAGGACTCAGCAGGAGTTTTAATACCGAGGCACAGAATCATAAAGTCGCATGTGGTCTTCAGGGCTAATATTTCAGACATGTTCTCGCAAACGAGGTAACTTATTTACAAACATCAGTCTCAGACCAGGACAGTATTCGAACCTGCGCACTGTGCACCAACTCACACAGTACTTATACCACACAGCCAGACTCCAGTTAAGATTGAGCTTCTAGTAGAGGCCAGGCGTTGTTACCCATACCCGGGTCCGGTGAAATGTTGACCTAGAGAACATATACTATGTGCTAATACCTTTACATGAATGTAATATCTAAAAAAAAAATGTAACTATATCCAGTAACCAGGATCCATTGTGATATCGGTAATCCTGTCCTTTGCGCTACCGCTAACAGGATGAGCTCAGGGTGTGCGATAATTTATTATTATTATTATTATTATTATTATTATTATTATTATTATTATTATTAGTAGTAGTAGTAGTAGTAGTAGTAGTAGTAGTAGTAGTAGTAGTAGTAGTAGTACATTTATAAATAAACGACAAACTCGCTCACGTTACACAGAGCAGCAAGGAACTGATAAATATAAGCGAACAAACAGCTTACGAACTATCTTACATGTGTGACAGTTTTTCTTGCACGACAGGGTCGACCCCTTGGCTCATCTCACTTCAAGATACCCAGTACGACCGTCCAGTGCACTTCTGCGGTGCTACACTACTCAACCACTTCTGGGTCCTTACCACTGCCTCGTGCGTGGTCAGCTACTGGGATGGCTTCGACATCATCCAGGTCACACATCTAATCGGCTTACTGTAACTAAGGAAAGTTATCTACAGTTCGGGGCATTTCTTAAAGGAAACGTTTCTCCACCAGTGGTTTCTTCAGTTCAAAGGAGCCCCCTGGAGTTTACCTGGAGAGAGTTCCTGGGGTCAACGCCCCCGCGGCCCGGTCTGTGACCAGGCCTCCTAGTGGCAAAATATGCTTTAACGAATGTCCTGAGCTGTACATGTGTATCCCTTACCAATTATTACTCACTAGGAGTTTTCTGTCTATTTATATACAAATCTTTGTGAAACAGGCACGTATGCAGCACTTTAAGGCATTTGTTAGACGTTTTGCTCTCTAGATCCTTTCTGTCTAAGTGTTGATATATATAGTGGACAGTGCTCAGGTTTAGTTGAAAATTAGGATAATTAATGTTTACCAGAAACCCGCACTTAGGAGAAGAATTTTGTGGTGACGTTTTGGTTCATCCTGGATCACTGTTAAGTTAAAACTGTTTTCAGTTATGACTTGGCAATGATTCAGGAGGGACCGAAACGTAGTCATGATTTATGTCTTTTTTATTCATTTATTCTGGAAACAATACAAGATCAGTTCTCTTATACGGACAGATTTCAGATCATATGTTATATGCCAGAAACACCTAGTGGGCGTAATATTTCCTAAGTGTCCCAATAAATTGCATACGTGCTCATTTACCTATTATAGGTATAATAACATACAATATGCTTAGCTCATGGAAAGTAACCTACACGCAAATCATTTCCCCCGCTTCTCTTACTGCCTGTTAAGTCTAATGTACCACCATCCAGTGCCAACAAACAGGAAAGCTGGTATACGAACGGGTTAGGTTAGGTTAGATAAGGTTAGTCAGGAAACAGGACAAGTGTTTCGTGACGCGGGTCTTAGTCATATGATGACCCACAGCTGGAGTTTTTGGTCATGTGACCAAGGACTAGCGATATTTTGGAGATTGTTACTCTAGAGACGACACCATCTAATTCTAGTTGTAATATTAATTGTTACTTAACATTTCAACAGAAGTCACAAGATCGGAACATAGTTAGTAAATTTTCAGATGTATTTTTAAATATTCCGGGATTTCGGGAGCTCGATACGACATAAGCCGTTAGTGGCCCTATATACCCTGATAACACAATGACTGTGGGGAGGGGGCGGAGACCCCCGAAAGTGTCTTCAGGTAACCAACTTGTCCCGTTTTTCTATCGGTCCCAGGTCGTGGCTGGGGAGTACGATCTGGATAAGGAGGAAGGGTGGGAACAGGTGCGCAGGGTGTGGAAGATCGAGGTACATCCGAAGTATAAAGACTTAACCCGCGATTTCGATGTGGCTCTGATCATGATGAATTTCCCGGTGTTCTTCAACGAGAGGATCAACCCTTTGCCACTACCCACGAACAGGCCGCTCTTGTGTCAACAAGGCATCACCTTTTATGAATATTCTTATGGTAACGGTGAGTAAAGCTTTTCAAGCTGCAACATTGGCTGTCTAGCATATAAACTTTCCCTAGGATATATAGGCCTGCACATATTTTTATTATTATCATTTTAATTATTGAGAAGTGACGTACCTTAGGGGCCATAAAGAGCTCAGGAACAAAGAAGTATCCAGGTCTCATTCGAGGAAGGATTAAGAGCACAAATAGAAAGCGCGTTTAACTGGTGCTCAGCAGACGAAGGATCCACATGGATTTAGCGCTTAACATGAATGATTAAATTATTAAAATTCACCAGCAACGAGGAACCCCTCCCTAAAGAAAAAGTATGAATCTTTAATAACATCTTCGGGAGTTGCTGAGAGACTAGAACGCAGAAAGTCAGAACATTATCCAGTAGCTATACCACAGTACACTGAGGATCACCATGTACAGCAGCACCCAACATGCTACATTACCATAGACTTGTAACGCTGATATAGCCACTGACTGTGTCGCTGTTTGGAGGGTGAGATGGGGTCTCTGTAAAAATTTGAATCGAGCCGCTAAGTTAATATTTCGGTCAACACTACAATATATGGGATGTTATATGTTGTCATTATTTGAGGATGCTCCAGGTGCCGTGGTACACGTACTTGTCTGAAGCAACATGAGCTGTTTTATTGTTAAACTTCATGGTGTCTTTGGCAGGTTATATCACCAGCTGAAATGCTCAACTGGACATAACTAAATCTAAACTTTGCCAGATAGACTATTGTCACACAGTGCGTCATTATAAGCTCGAATAAGATACAATTTATGAATTCAGAAACAAATCACTCAAAAATGTTCAAGAAATATCAAATTTTTCTATAGATGAATACTTCCAGCCATTCAGGAAAAATACCCTGACTTTACCTAACTAATGAAAATATCTCATAACCTTGCTACCATCTGCAGCTCATAAAACTGCCATCCCCACGAGCCCCTTCGAGGCGGGGAATGTAGCTAGGCCTGGGGACACTTGGTCCCAAAGATGAGGAGGTACTTGTACCTCCTCCCATGGGAGACTTAAGTCTCGAGACACTCCCCAGATAGGGAGCCAAGGCCGGGTCACCACTACTTGGAAAAGACCCGGGCCGGGAGAATACCGGCGAAGAAAAAAAAAAAATCTCATAACCGTTAAACTTGATTAAATTCAACCATACTTTATTATAATATCAAGTAATATGAATAATTCGAAACCACATATAACCTCCACTGTAATGTTTTAGTTGTAACCAACTACAAATATGTAAGTAGTTCATTGTCACTTGAACTAACCTAACTTTCAAAAGTTTGGGGCCCAGTCCCTGGACCCATTATGTGCCTTTGTAATGTTGAGGTCGGTCCCTGGACCCATTATGTGCCTTTGTAATGTGGAGGTACAGTCCCTGGACCCATTGTGCCTTTGTAATGTTGAGGTACAGTCCCTGGACCCATTATGTGCCTTTGTAATGTGGAGAAGTGTAGTGTTCCGAGAAAGGTGTAGTGTTGCTTTGAGCAAGTGTGTATTTGTTTTGAAAGTGTGTAGTGTTGCTTTGTAGCAAGTGGGGGCCCCTTGTAGAAAAGTGTGTAGTGTTGTTTTGTAGCAAGGGTGTGGGCCTTGTAGCGGTGGTTTTTTGAGCAAGGGAGTGTTGCCTTTGTAGCAAGTTTTAGTGTTGTTGTAGCGGGGAAAGTTCCCTTTGTAAAGTGTAGTGTTGCTTTAAAAGCAAGTGTGTGTTCCCTTTGGAAAATGTGAAAAGGTTGCTTTGAGCAAGTGTGAGGGGCCCCTTTAAAAAGTGTGTAGGGGTTTTTTTACCCGGCCCCGGTTTTACCGGGAGAGATTTCCGGGGTCAACGCCCCGCGGCCCGGTCTGTGACCGGGCCTCCTGGGGGATCAGGGCTCGATCAACCAGGTTGTTGCTGCTGGCCAAAAAACCAACACGACCCCACACCCCGGGTTGGTCGGGAACCATTTTAGGTGCTTGCCCAAAAGCCACCCGAAGCCCTGCCGGGGGTTTTGTTGGTAACCCCCTTATGTATGCGGGGAGGCAGCGAAAAAATTTGGGGCCCTGAAATTTATTTATGGTCTCTTTAACTTTAAAATGAAACCCTGTTTTTCTTTGGGGGGATGGGATCGTCTGCCAAGTTTTTGTTTTCGAATGAGGATTTTAAAAAAGTTCGGAAATTAGTCCCCAATTTTCCAGGTGAATAATCATGATTCTCCCCCGCGCCCAAAAAACAGGTTTGGGGAACCAAGGCCCCAAAATTGAGGTGTTTTATCCCGTTATGGGCCGTGAAAGTTCCCGACTTTTCTGGGTTTTGGCAATTTAAATTCCCCTTTGAAAGGTGCTGAAGGTAGCAATATTCCAGCCTAGATAGAACAAGGACCTGAAGAGTGCCATCGGGGCTCCTCCTAGTTTTGAAGGTTCTCTTATCCATCCTGTCATTTTTCAGGAGGGATTGGTAAAAATGTTATGGCCCCTTTAAGGTGGGGACCTAAATTTTATCACCCCAGGTCTTTTGACTTTGGGTGTTTCGCTCATTTTTAGAATTTGTTTGAATTTGATGAAGATTTAATTTCCCATGTTTACCATATCTGAGAAATTAAATTTCATCGTTGAACTTTCATATTTTTTTCGCAGCCCTTTTGAAAGTTTTTGGCTGATTTTCCCCTTGGAGCTTTGGTTTGAAGGGAAGACACTGTCATGAATTGGGGTGTCATCTGCAAAGGAAGAACGGGCTGTGGCTGACACCCTTTTGCCCCATGTCGGATATAAGGATGGGGAACAAGATGGGAGCGAGTTTTGGCCTTGTGGAACAGGGGCCCCCGAGCTGCCCCGGATTTTTCCCTTTTTGTTGGGACGATATTTTCGTTTTCTGTTAGTGGGGAAAAAGACCCAAATTGACCGACTTTCCTGTTATTCCTTTAAATTTTTTCCCTATTACGCCATGGTACCGCGAAGGTTTTTGAAAAAGTCTGTATATATTACATCTGCATTTTTTGTCTTCTAGTGCTTTTAAAACCCTTGTCGTAGTGGTCCAATAGTTGAGACAGACGGGAGCGACCGTTCAAAACCCCATGTTGCCCTGGGTTGTGTAACTGATGGGTTTCTAGTGCGGGTGATCTTGTTTTCCAGGCCCCTTTTCAAAGTTTTTAATATGGGATGTTAGTGCTATTGGTCTGTAGTTTTTTGCTGTTGTTTTTCCCCGCCCCTTTGTGGAGGGGGCTATGCCTGTTTTTTTTAGTAATGGGGACGCCCCCCGTGCCCTGCCCCCCTCCATAGGATGGTAAAAGTTCGTGATGGGGCTTCTTAATTTCCCATGAACACAGATTTCCCAAATGAGTCGGGCCCCGGGGCAGGGTAAAAATTTTCATTTATCGCCTGTCTGGGTCTTTTTGGGTTCAGGTTTAAATCGGATAGGCTTGGGGAAAAAAATTTTGTGGCTCTTTTCATAAAAATTCATTTTGATCTTCATTTCAGTCGGGTTAGGGCTTGCAAAAAACTGAGTCATATTAATTTAAGCCCTCCCCTTTTCCCTTGTTGTCTTCTGTGTGGGCCCCCACCCTTTTTGTTGGGGCCCAATTTGGACGCCTTTTTCTTTTATTTGGAAGGAGAAGAAATATTTTTGGGTTTTTCGATTTCATTTATGGCTTTTAGTTTTTCCCCCGGATTCCTGACCCCTTAAAATCTTTTAGTTTGTTGATCCCCTTTATTTCTCTGACCAGTGTCCCCACGCATTTTAGATATATTACCCTTTTTTACCCGGCCTTGTTATTTTTTTCCTGCCGTAAGGGGGAAAGCGCCTGTCTTTTCGTTTTACCTACCCCTCCTTTTTTTTGAGGAATAACCCTTTGGCATACATCGAGTGCCCCCCGATTTAAAATTTTGTTCTAGGTTGGGTCTGTGTTGCTTGGGTATTTCCCAGCTTAAAATGCTAGACGGCTTGGTCCCACTTATGTTTTTGTTTTTGGGGAAAAATTTGGAATTTGACTAATCTCTTTATGTCGGTCGGGGCCCCCATGAAACATGACGGGAACTAAAAATTTGTTGTGATCTGAATATTGTTTTATATGGATTTTTTTTTATCAGATCATCATTGTTAGGGGAAGATGAGGTTAGTGTATTCTCCAGCCAAAGTAGGTTTTTATTTGCGGGTTTTAAATTAAATTTTGGGGCAGTTTTTAAAGCCCCCGCGTGAGTGTGAGTTTTCATCAGAGCTGCCCCCCTGGTGTTTTTAAATGCAACAATATTATTTGCTTAACCCCCATTTTAGGGCCTTAAGTTGAAATCCCCCGGGGCAAGATGTTGGGGGAGGAGCTGGGAAAGGGTTTTTCCCGACAGTGGTCAATTTTTAAAGCCGTTCCTGGAATTGTTTGGGTGTTTCATCCGGGGGCTTTTTGACTATCACAATGACTGGGTTTTGGTTTTGAACCCCACTGCTCAAACTTCCACTACATCATTTGAGGTTTCAGTTTTGCAAAAAAGGATTTTGCAATGGCCCGGCCAACCCCTTTTTCCTGTTCACCTGTCACATCTGTTTTAGGTTTAAATTGGGGCCTATTTCGTTGTCCAAGTGATCCTTTGGGGGTTTTGAAAGGCCCCAACATTTTCTTTGCCTCTTCAAAAACAGTCCACGGATGAAAGGTATTTTGTTGTTTGTTGTTTTTAGACCCCGTTATTTGCAAAGAAGAATGTTAAAGGACTGGTGGTATTGTTGGTACTGGGGGTTTTTTTCCCCGGGATTAGTATTTTGAAATTTTTTGGTTTGGAGTGGAGGCCACGACTGTGGTTCCAATTGGGAAGACTGATTTGTGTACGATTTCGCCATTTCGCCAGTTTTTTTCCCGGCACCAAAAAACCCCTCCCCGGGGGGGTTTTGGCACCCAGGTTTTCCATTTCCCGATGTTTGGGATCTTTGTCCCCTTTAAAAGGGGATGCCTGGCAATTTAAGTTATAGCAAGTCTTTCCTGTACTAAAGGAAAGTTTTAGGGGAAAGGGTTCAGGAAGGGGGGTTTGCATTTTCCTTTTTCATATGGGCATGGATTTCCTAGGGGGGTCATAGTTGAAGTCCCATCTGTTTTTCCAGATTTATGCCCCAAAAAACTATCAGGTTTCACAGGCTTGGTTTTGTTTTTTTGGGGTTTTTGTGGGCGGGATTCTGTTGGTAATGTTTCCCGTCTTACTTCTTTTCCTCCCCCAGCACCAACAATGGAGCTCCCAACCCTTTGTTTTTTGAATTATCCCCCCTATTGCGGGGGTCCTCTTTTTTTGCTTTTATTTCTAGTTTGCAAATTGGTTTTATCTTTTTGGGCTACACCCCCTTTCCCATTTTGGTTTTTGTCCCCTTTGGGGCCCTTTTTTATGGGATTCCCTTTCCCGGGATAATTCCTGACTACCTGGCCAAAAAACCCCCGCTTCACCCATTAGTCCCCCGGGACAGGCCTTTAGTTTTTCCCCTTTTTGGTTTTCCCCGGGCATTCCAGCTTCACCCCCATTGGGCCCCCCCGGGCAGCACCTCCAGCTTCACCAATTTTTTCCCAGGAAGGGATCCCGCTTCCCAATTTCCCCCCGGACAGCACTATCAGCCCCCCCTTTTTTTGGGGTTTCCCCAGGAAACATCTCCAGCCTTTCGTTTGGGGATACATGGGCCCGTATCAAGGGGAGTATCATTCAGCCCGGACTTTTTTTTTCCCATCTTTGGAAAGCCCCCTTTTTTTTTTAAAGCAGCTTTGATGTTGACCTCTTTAATACCCTTTTTGATTTTTTGTCCACAGATTTATTCATTTGGGGATACCCAAAAACTTCCCGTTTTTTAAAACTTTTTTGTAGCTGCCCCGGGTATCTGCACAAGGGGGGGAAACCAATTTCCCCAGAAAACAATTTTTATGTGGAAAACCCGTTTGTTTGAATTGGGCCCAATAACCCCACAGCTTCCCTAATGATTTGAATGGGTTTATTTTGAACCCACTAGCAACCTTTTGAATATTATTTAAAATCTAGGGGGGTGCAAAAAAACCGTTTTTAAACCAACCAGGTTCGACCAGTCAAGGGTTCCCACCAGTCAAGGGTTTTGACCAGCCGGGGTTCGACCAGCTGGAAAGGGCGGGCCCCGTTATCTAAACTGATCAGTGGGTCACTTATTTAAACCTACTTTGGGCGGGATTTGGTTTTTCCCCTGAAGGATCTACTTAAAATTTTCTACCCGAGTAATATGGGGATTTGATTGATACAAAAAAAACTTTCGGGTTTAAGAGCCGGGGTCGGCCAAAATTTTTCAATGACGAACGGTCGAGCCCCACCCTGTTTTTTTCAATCGCTGATCTAGCTTCATTTTTTTTCCGTCTCCACCAAATAAATGCTTAAAAATTTTTCATTTTTAGTTGACTGGAAATTTTGAGGGAAGGGGGGTTTTTAAAAAATTGCTTCTGTTTTAATTTTTCCCCAAAATTTTAGGTTATATGAAATTTAAGTAACGTCTCCCCATTTCAAGAAAAAAAAAGTGTGTAGTGTTGCCTTTTAGCAAGTGTGGGTTGCCGAGCAAGGAAAAGGGTTTTTTGGCAAGTGTGTAGGGGGTTTTTTTTGAGCAAATGTTAAAAGGGTTTTCCGGAGCAAGTGTGTAGGGGTTGTTTTTTGGGGTGTAGTGTTGCCTTGTAGCAAGTGTGTAGTGTTGCCTTGTAGCAAGTGTGGTGGTTTAAAGTGTGTGTGTTTGGGGTTTTTAGCAAGTGTGTAGTGCCGTCTTTTAGCAAGTGTGGGGTTTCCTTTTCAGGGTGAGGGTTTCTTTAGAAGTGGTGTGTGCAAACCCGGCAAATGTCATTGTTGAATGTGAGTGTTTCTTTGAGCAAGTGTGAGTGTTTCCCCGTGAAATGTGTAGTGTTTCTTTTTAGCAAGGGCAGGTTTTTTTGAGTAATGTGAGTGCCGCCTGAGCAAGTGTGTGTGTTTCCTTTTAGCAAGTGTGTATGTTTCTTTTTAGCAAAGGGAAGCCATCATGGGCTTGGCCTCCCTAGTTTTGAAGGTTCTCATTATCCATCCTGTCATTTTTCTAGCAGATGCAATTGATACAATGTTATGGTCCTTGAAGGTGAGATCCTCCGACATGATCACTCCCAGGTCTTTGACGTTGGTGTTTCGCTCTATTTTGTGGCCAGAATTTGTTTTGTACTCTGATGAAGATTTAATTTCCTCGTGTTTATCATATCTGAGTAATTGAAATTTCTCATCGTTGAACTTCATATTGTTTTCTGCAGCCCACTGAAAGATTCGGTTGATGTCCGCCTGGAGCCTTGCAGTGTCTGCAATGGAAGACACTGTCATGCAGATTCGGGTGTCATCTGCAAGTGTGTAGCAAGTGTGTAGTGTTGCCTTGTAAGTGTGAGTGGTCCCAAAATACTCGTGAGGATCAAAACCTTATGTGCTCCAGACTCCAGAGTTTGGTAGGCACCTTGACAGTGTGTAGGTAAAAATGTGTATGTAGAGCGGTCACCAATCCAGACTTTCCTTACAAAAACATTTCATACTTGTGGGTTGAGAAATGTATTCACATCTCATCTGGTGTGCAAATTATTCCTGTAATTGACATCTTAATACAAACTGTACTGCCAACGCTAAGCAATGTTCTGTAGTCTACTGATAAGAACATAAGAAGGAAGGAACATTGCAATAAGCCGATAGGCCAATGCTATGAGTTGTATATGTATGTATATATATATATATATATATATATATATATATATATATATATATATATATATATATATATATATATATATATATATATATATATATATATATATATATAATATAGGGAGGTACCACCTCTAGAACTGTTATAGGGACCCTCATCCTCAGAGAAAAGAATAAACTTGCTTCAGGGAAAACTCAAGATTCTCCCTGAAGCTGTTTGAGAATTTTCTCCTACCATCCCCTATATTTTATATATATATTTTATTTAAAGACAAAATACATTGACAAAACATTCACAAAAATACAATAAAAAGTAAAACAACATAGGTAACTCAGAGCTACATCTCGAATACTTCGTCCAGCTCCCCGGCGGTGGGCCGCGTGCCCAGAATACTGCAGGCATTTCCTCTCTGGATTGCAACACTGAGTCTCTGAAAGAGGAAGCTGGTCGCCCTGTGGTCCTTGGTTTCTATGATGAGCTTTTCACCCAGCTCTATTAGGAACTTTAGAGCACACTTGCCCCATGCTCCAAGGGTCTCCGACCCTATTGGGATGAAGTTATAGCAAGGGGGAAGGTCTTCATATTTGCGGATCTTCTGGGTCTCCCTGTGGCTGGCAGCTCCACCCCCTTCCACTACGGAGTATGGCAAGTAGGTGTCTGCCAATGTGGCGGCACATGTGTAGTCCCAGGCAATCTGCTTTCCATCCTTCCAAGGTAGCATAGTGGCTCCATCAGGACGCTTTAGATTTCTGTCAGACCTCTGCACTTGGGGTTCCCGTTGAGCTGGTCAACGGGCTGTGGCGAGGCTTCTCTTTATGATGTCATTGACCTCCTCATGCCTGGCATACTTCCCTTCTGCTGTGTGACACACGAGACCATGAAGTCCGAATTGATCAGCTGTCGCCCTGCCGCAAATACACCTATGTTCGGTGAGGATGGGGGCGGCTAGGCGAAGAGCAACACCAATCCGAATGGCCTGTGGGTCTAGTCGAGTGCCCAAGGAGGAATTGGGAACAGCTAACAGGAAATCTCCTGAGTGTGGTGCCTTCACTGCCAGGAGACGAACTTTGTCCTTTCCTGAGGCGTTGGAAAGCATTGTGTTGGCGATTTTTTCCATGATCGGTTTGTCCCAGTGGGACTGTTTGTGTTCTTTGGGAGGAGCTGGTCTACTGGAGGAATCTGTAAGAGTGTCCCACCGAATCGCTGCTTCAGTAAACCTGGGGTCTTGAGCTCCTACCACGTCTCTCAAGCGTTCGGGAACAATCTTCTTGACTAATGCACTGGAAGCTAAACACGAAGACAGAAAAGCAGGTAAAACAACATGCATTGCTTTGCGCACCCCTATACCTCCCAGTCGTACTGGGAGGGTTGCCTGATCCCATTGCTGATCCTCTAGTGACAGGTTCAGTGCCTTCTTAAGGGTTGACCTTAGGTGTGCGTCATATTCGTCGAGTGTTGGGTTGTCAAAAGAGGGTGCACACCTCAGGAAGTAAGTGAGTCTTGGAATAGTAAGGCACCTTGTGAGGAGATACAGAGCATCATGGGCATCAAGATTGCTTATTCTCTCCTCCATTCTCATCAGGTCATTCAATTTGTCCTTGAGGACTGTGTCGATGGCCTGGTGACCCAGCGGTGCTCCCAAGAGGGTCTCAGTAGTAGTAACCAGTTACCAGTCTCAGTAGTAACCAGTTACCAGTAACCAGTGTCCGTGACTCAACGACCAACCGTCTCTGCCTGAGTCACGGTCTTTCATTGTAGTCTGTCTTTACTCTTGCTAATAAAAAAATTAATTAATTAAATTTTTAAATCAATGTGAAAGTGTAAAATAAAATTACTAAATTGTTAACTGGGAAATTTAAGTATTTTCTAAGAATGCATAGACAAAATTAAAATATAATTCATAAAAATATCAATAGAAGGAAATAATTCACTGCTGAACAAGTGCAACAAAATAAAGTGTAGAAATAATCACTGCAGTAATAAAGTGTCACTGGGAAAACTCAGGTTAAATGATAAAATTAAAATATGAAGATCAAAAAAAAAAAATTAACTGATTGAACACTTTAACTCTTAATTGTAAATTAGACAAAACAATTTACTCAGAGTAAGGAAAACACTTTACGTTAAAAGTAATTGAAATTGCATCAAGAGTGAATTTGTTCAAGAATTATAAAAAATTAAAACACAGGAACAAAACAGGGAATATAACACTTACAGTGGCGGAGCACACAACAGTATTAGTTTATTCTTACAACAAATTCCTGCTGTGACTGATACAACAAAAATTTGCTGGCAAAAATAATGGTACACAGTCTGCGAAAAAATTAGAGGAATGAGACACTGCTGGCATACGAAAAAAAAGACACACATAGCAATAAATGGATAATTTAGTATACTGGGGTGAATATCACTGCATGAAATACAATGACAATGGAGAATACAATGCTGAAAGAATACAATAAAAAAAAATGAATCACTTCACACAGGGTGACTGACTGGTACACTACACAATAATACTTACTACAGACGAGTAGCATAAGAAAAAAACACAGAATAAAAATATAAGATAAGTGAAAACACTGAAAAATATTGTAAAAATAATGAGTCAAAGAATACTGCGTTTACACTGAAAACACAAGGTTTAGAGTACACAAGCAATTTACTATAAATGTCTCACACACGCAAATGTCTTTAAATGCAAGAAAAATGTCTCAAGAAAATTATCACTGGAGTCTGGAGTAGTAGACGGGCGATTACTGGTGATGGCGGCGGGTGTAGGGTGTCCCGCGCGGTGATACTGACGCCTCCTACATTCACTGTTGTCGGAAGAAATGCGCGTTCTCGGGGAACTCACATAATTGGGTTGTCGTTGGCGCCAGCTACAATCTCTTGACCAATTATGTGAGCCAAAACAGTACTAGGACCCGGTACAAGGGTGCAAACAACCACAGGTAGCTTGAAACGGCTGCAACAGGCTTGCAGGCAGTAGGTAGTGAGTGAGGGTAGTAGCTGGTGGCTGGAGGGTGTGAGGGGAGGGCGGCTGGCTGGAGATTCACCTTTGACCCTGCCGGCTACTCACAACAGTCTTCAAACGCCTTGAATTACCCTTAAAAACGTAAATCCACGCTCCACACCGCTGTACACCATTTCAATGAAAGACCGTGACTCAGGCAGAGACGGTTGGTCGTTGAGTCACGGACACTGGTTACTGGTAACTGGTTACTACTGAGACTGGTAACTGGTTACTACTACTGAGAAGGGTACTGTTGGACAGAGTGGTAGTAGAGACTTCTGGGAGGATTCTTCGCACAGCATTGATTATTTCCTGGTTTGCTGTGATGATTTCACACACTGTGTTTTCACCAGTTGTAGGTCCCCTACCAGGGACTCTTCAGTACCTGCCAGAGTGCCATCATCCAGGTACCAGATGTTGAACTCGCTGCGTAGGCTGGAAGTTAGTTCTCTTACTGCCAAGCAGAAGAGAAGTGGAGCTAGTGGGTCACCCTGCTGAACACCTTCTGATGAGAGAATTTCATGTTCTCCAAACAAAAGAATTGAGGGTTTGCTGTAGCCGGCTGAAATGAAGGGAAAAAGACTGGGGAAGCGATCCCGAACAGCTGGCAAGGCAGCATCTCTCTTTACCATATTATATATATATATATATATATATATATATATATATATATATATATATATATATATATATATATATATATATATATATATATATATATATATATATATTCAAAGCTACCCAAAGTTGTACCTGGGAGTTTGCTTTACTCATCTACAACTATAATGCCAAACCAGTACTTCGTACTTCTCTATATCCTTTCTAAATCAAAATTTGTTCAACTTGAATACACTGTTGCGAGTACTAACTTGGTTAGTTACTTTTCACCACGTTATATATATCCTCTTTATTTATTAATGTTCTCTACTTCAGTTTGTAATGGCTTGACACATCTGGAGAGCTAAACGTTGCCACATTATAATCACATTAGTTGCATCCGTGTCCATTCCTAACATTATAGTTGTGACCGGGTGTGGACGTGTGAATTGCTCATTACTCTATAATTTGTTCATGATTGTAGCCATGTATAAACGTAAGTACATTTACTTATTTTCATGATTCATTACCTTTGTAACTTGTTAGTTCATTACCTTTGTACCTTGTTCAGCTATCAAAACTTTGGGGCTCAGTCCCTGGACCCATTATGTACCTCTGTAATCTATACATACCTTTGTATGGCCCGGTGGCCTGGTGGCTAAAGCTCTCGCTTCACACACGAAGGCCCGGGTTCGATTCCCGGCGGGTGGAAACATTCGACACGTTTCCTTACACCTGTTGTCCTGTTCACCTAGCAGCAAATAGGTACCTGGGTGTTAGTCGACTGGTGTGGGTCGCATCCTGGGGGACAAGATTAAGGACCCCAATGGAAATAAGTTAGACAGTCCTCGATGACGCACTGACTTTCTTGGGTTATCCTGGGTGGCTAACCCTCCGGGGTTAAAAATCCGAACGAAATCTTATCTTATCTTATCTTATCTTGTAACTTGTCATGATTGTGACCAGATTTACCTGGAGTTCATTACCTTTGTAACTAGCTCTGCTATCAAAATTTTGGGACCCAGTCCCTGGACCCATTATGTACCTCTGTAATCTTTTGACTACCGCCCACAGGATGGATATGGGGTGCATAATAGCATATTAAACTAAATTCTACCATTATTACTACTTTCGTCTTGTTACATTCTCCATCTTTATTTAATGTAGCTTCAAAACTGTTGATAAAAGACACTTATGTGCAGTTCAGGACATTTATTAAAGGAAAGGTTTCACATTACCATTTCTCAGTAGCGGCAAATTAATACATTTTCTTGCTTACAGGGTGACTGGGGCGGTGCACTGGTAAGCAAGGATGGGTTTGTGACAGGCTTGGCGTCATGGAGTGTGGGGTGCGGGCGCCCAGGCTACCCTGGCGTCTACACCAACGTCGACTCTGTGGTCGACTGGATCTGTGATGTCACCTCGTTTCTAAACGACGACAGACCCTACTCACTAGATGAGGAGGACAGACAACACCATCAAGATAAGGACGACTAATGGTTCCATAAAGAAGAGAACGTCTGATGGTACCGTCAAGATGCTAGAAACGACAGACAGTGTCATCAAGATGACAGAAACGACACAGTGACATCAAGATGACAGAAACGACAGAGTACCATCAAGATGTCAGCACAACCAATTTAACGACGACACAATACACACCTTCACAATAAGATCTCAGCAAACACGGAACACATCGCAACATATTATTATATATAACAATGGGAAGAAATAATATATTACGTTTATATTTAACAATTATGAGCCGTATGAGTGAGACCAGTAGTGTAAGAAGCTTCGGCACTGGAGTCAATAAAAAATGCATTTTTTGTAATTAAACAATGTTTCTTGAGTAGCGTTTTGCTATATCCTTACGAGTAGTCAAAACACTGTAACGCACCAGATTGAAAGGACAAGGAAAACTAACAAACATTAATAATACATATGCATGAAAAACTATTAGTGAAAATGGGAATTAAAATCTGAACACTTTCATGTGTTGGCACAAAACTTAATTCCTGGAGTTTACCTGGAGAGAGTTCCGGGGGTCAACGCCCCCGCGGCCCGGTCTGTGACCAGGCATCCAGGTGGATCAGAGCCTGATCAACCAGGCTGTTGCTGCTGGCTGCACGCAAACCAACGTACGAGCCACAGCCCGGCTGGTCAGGAACCGACTTTAGGTGCTTGTCCAGTGCCAGCTTGAAGACTGCCAGGGGTCTGTTGGTAATCCCCCTTATGTATGCTGGGAGGCAGTTGAACAGTCTCGGGCCCCTGACACTTATTGTATGGTCTCTTAACGTGCTAGTGACACCCCTCTGAAGATGTGTGTAAGCACACGAAAGCCCTCAGGTTTTATTTCCTCTTTTTACTGTTTTTTTTTCATATTTGCAGTCACGCGTTTTATTGTGATTTCTTCCATTACATATACATTAGTATGCTGTATAGGTGATTATAATACTCTCTCTCTACACATTTATAAGCTGACCAAACAACCTTGGTATATATAAGAACATGAAAAAGGAACACTGCAACAGGCCTACTGGCCCATGTAACGCAGGTGCAAGTCTCCCACTGGCTTAATAAGCCACTCCACTGACCCAGCCTACATGTCGTACATGTGTTCCGGAAATTTCTGTGCGAACTGCCGCCTTGTGAGCTGCTCCCCCCTGGCAAATACTATTGACACAGACACCCTGAGATAGTACCCAGCCTCACAAGTGGCGCCTAAAACATATTTCCAGTTTCTACTGCTCTTGTGAGAAATTCCTAGCTATACATGAGTAAAGGATGTACTCACTTGGTGTACAGTTCTCTGTTCCCTCACCCTCAATACCTCTTGCAATAATGGTCTTATTCGGTATTTGCTTGTCCGTTTACTTACTCTACAGACGTTCTCAACCTTCATTTCCACAGAAATGTTGGCCAACTATGCTGGTAGGAAATGGAGGTCTGGTCTTACTGGGTTTGCCTGGTTAGAGGCGAATCCACGATACTTTTGGAATCCTCTTAAGATGTTGTTGTCTCCAGGCCAAGTGTATTGGTAGGAATCTGAGCAGTTTGACACAGCATGTCTTGCTGTCTTGGAGTTTGAATTTCATCTGAGAGTTGGCGTCTTCCTTGTGAAAATTTGTGTGGACTGCCTCCAAGTGAGTCGCCTACCCTGGCAAACTCTGTTGACACCGAGTTCTGAGGTGGGTACCTCAGCCTCACAAGTGGCTTATAGGACAGATTTTCACAAATGATTGATGTTGCAAGAAACTCGCCTGCACGCACGTGTAAAGGACTAACTTACTTGGTGTTGCAGCATATATCCTGATCTTCAACTTCCCTAAGCTTAGCCTTAGCCCCCTTTGGACTTCCCCTCAGAAACCACATGCAACCGGGAGCCTTAATTCCTGCAATATTCAATCGTTATTAGTGACCTGCCTGCACCTCAGAAATTCCTATATCCAAGAGGGTATGTATCCCCTAGTATAACTATGCAGACACGGACACTAGCTTCTAGACTGCCAAGAGACAATGGTACTTACTGGGCATGCACTGCTCCAGGTAAACTCCAGGTAAACTGCCTGCTGCACACCGGACCCACAGATCAAACTCACTCACAATTCTCCCCAGACACTGGCCAGAAATCTACGAGATAAAGTGGAGGTCTTCTCTTACTGTATGGGCCTGACGGAGGTCATCTACGGTACATCGAGGTGCCTCTACCAGATTTCCCTAGGTCTCGAATGTGAAGACACGTGGGGGGGGGGGGGGCGCCGTCTGCTGATCATGGCACATCTTGTCCAGTTGGTGTCTGTCTTAAGAAGAACGAGCTGGTCTCTCTTCCAGACCCTCGTCTCTTCGTTCAAACTAGGGCTGCCAGTTCTCCCTAGCTAACTTACCCTAGTGTTTGCCTACATTATTGGCCTATTACTACCTGTGTTAAGATCTTAGGTCTACATTATTATTATCTACAGTTGCCTTAGTAAACCTAATATTAGTGTACTACCAGTAAAACTACCTACTCCTTCCCTGAAGGGTAAATCTATAAATTAAATAAGCTTACCAACCACGCCAACCCGGGGAGAGAAATGTGTTTATGTTTGGGGAGAACGCTTTTTGTTTTGTTTGGGTGGGTTTAAGGGCCACCCAGCTCAGCCGTTCCACTACGGCCATGCCGGATCTGTCCTGTGGAACTTTAGGGACCAAATAAATTTCCACATTCCTCTTCTTTTGAATTTTGGGTTGCCAGTTCTTCCTAGCTAAGATATGCCTATATTAAAGGTCTAATCCTACCTTTGTTAAGTTCCTAGGACTACATTAATAATATATACGGTTAGTTACTACTGTATATACCTACCTAAACCTTCCTAGAAGGGTAAATATATCAGATATTATGTACTAACGCAAATTGTGGATACAGTCATAGAATTTCAGATATCTTATAATTAACAATGAAGTGTTTTGTCATATCCTGACAGAGAGGCAACAACGAGTCATGGTACGTGATGAGGTATCACACTGGGCACCTGTGACGAGCAGGGTCCCACAGGGGTCAGTCCTAGGACCAGTGCTGTTTTTGGTATATGTGAATGACATGATGGAAGGGATAGACTCAGAGGTGTCCCTGTTCGCAGATGATGTGAAGTTAATGAAGGGAATTAAATCAGATGAGGATCAGGCAGGACTTCAAAGAGACCTGGACAGGCTGGATACGTGGTCCAGCAACTGGCTTCTCGAATTCAACCCTGCCAAATGCAAAGTCATGAAGATCGGAGAAGGGCAAAGAAGACCGCAGACAGAGTATAAGCTGGGTGGCCAAAGACTACAAACCTCACTCAAGGAGAAAGATCTTGGGGTGAGTACAACACCGAGCACGTCTCTGGAAGCACACATCAACGAGATAACTGCTGCAGCATATGGGCGCCTGGCAAACCTAAGATTAGCGTTCCGATTCCTAAGTAAGGAATCTTTCAAGACACTGTACAACGGGTACGTCAGGCCCATGCTGGAGTATGCAGCACTAGTTTTGAACCCGCACCGGGTCAAGCACGTTAAGAAATTAGAGAAAGTGCGAAAGGTTTGCGACAAGGTTAGCTCCAGAGCTAAGGAGAATGTCCTACGAAGAAAGGTTTAGGGAAATCAGCCTGATGACACTGGAGGACAGGAAGGTTAGGAGAGACATGATAACGACATACAAAATACTGCGTGGAATAGACAAGGTGGACAGAGACAAGATGTTCCAGAGAGGGGACACAGATACGAGGGGTCACCCTTGGAAGTTGAAAACTCAGATGAGTCACAGGGATGTTAGGAAGCATTTTTTTTTCAGTCATAGAGTGGTCAGGAAGTGGAACAGTCTGGCGAGTGATGTAGTGGAGGCAGGAACCATACATAGCTTTAAGACGAGGTATGATAAAGCTTAAGGAGCAGGGAGAGAGAGGACCTAGTGGCGTTCAGTGAAGAGGCGGGGCCAGGAGCTGAGTCTCGACCCCTGCAACTACAATTAGGTGAGTGCTTGGCCTGGAGACCACGGAATCATAGAGTCTTCCCGAAGTACCGGGGATATTTGTCTCTTCCAGGCCCACTCGCAGTAAGACAAGACCTTTCATTTCTCTCAACATTAGTTGGCCAATGATATTCTGGGAAAACGTGAGTTTTAGTCGATCTGTGAGGTCTTGAGCAGACAGACACCCTAAGACCAAATAAGTCCGTCACCGTACGTGGTGTCCGGAGGGTGAGGGACCAGAGGACTACACACCACCAAGTAAGTTAGTCCTTCATTCGTACATGTAGGTAGGAATTTCTTGCAAGAGCAGTTGCATATGGAAATGTGTCATAAAAGCCACTTGTGAGCCCGGGATGACTAATCTCAGGGTGTCTGTGTCACCAGTATTTGCCACAAGGAGGCAGTCCAGACAAATTTCCACAATTTGTCTCTGAAAGGTTGGATTTTTGGACACTAAGATATAGTGTTCCACCAGTGTACTCACCGAATTGTAGTTGCAGGTGTCGATTCATAGCTCCTGGCATGGCCCTGTCTTTGTCCATTCACTACATTTTATGTCACTTGGATACCTGCACAAACTGTACTGTCAGAGATACTTGTAGCCCAGCCTTAGTCTAGCAGTGACAACATCTTATCTACTGACCTTGTTACTTTCTCCATAAATATGTTTGACCTAACACATTTTTTTATGAGTGACAAGTGATCTACTAGTTCCTAGCTGTACTATTTACTGTTTTCAAACTCTTTTGCTAGTTCTTTTTTGACAATATTTTTTTAAATTTCTATTGGAGAACCTAAAATTATATTCGACACTTTTACTTAATGGTAATTTACATAATTCATCAAATTTATCATGCTCCTGAAAGTACCAGGGATGGCTTTATCAGTCTGAAAAAGCCACTCGTGGTAAAACACTTGTTAATAAACGTCTTGATCAGTACATATATGTCTTTTACCTACAACAGTTTGTTCCACTTCCTGACAGCTCTAAGTTTAAAGAAGTATTTCCTAATATCCCCTGATTCAGGTGTTTCTAACTTTATCTCTAGAACATACTTGCCTCGTCCACTCAGTCAATCACTCATTGTTCTTTTCTCTAATATCATCAGGTTTAGCTCTTCAACTTCCGTTTATAGCTCACACGTCTTAGCACTGGGACTAGACTCATTGCAAGCAACTACACTATTTTTTCAGCTTCTTGGTATATTTTATCGGATGTGGGTTCCATATTGGTGCTACTTACTCTAAGATGGGCTGACAAATGTTGTATATGGTGTCATAAATAACTTTTTGAGGTTCCTGAAGGCTATCCTTAAATCTGATGTGTCGTTCAAGCAATATGGTTGGAACTATGCTCACCCCGAGGTCTTTCTCTGAATTACAGCACCAGACAGCGTAGATAGTGTGTGTGACATTAATTTTTGTCTGCAGGTCGCGTCTTGTTCCAGATTACTGAGCTTAGAAAGTAGTCGAAGATTAGGATTGTGTATGATTATTTTGGGGAGGATAATAAAGCGAACAGGCGATAAATGACATGCCCATGCACTCTGCCCCAGGGCCAGACTCATGGAACTCTGTGTTCATCAAGAACTGCAAGAAGCCCCTATCACGAGCCTTTTCCATCCTATGGAGAGGGAGCATGGACACGGGGGTCGTCCCACAGTTACTAAAAACAACAGACATAGCCCCACTCCACAAAGGGGGCAGTAAAGCAACAGCAAAGAACTACAGACCAATAGCACTAACATCCCATATCATAAAAATCTTTGAAAGGGTCCTAAGAAGCAAGATCACCACGCATCTAGAAACCCATCAGTTACACAACCCAGGGCAACATGGGTTTAGAACAGGTCGCTCCTGTCTGTCTCAACTATTGGACCACTACGACAAGGTCCTAAATGCACTAGAAGACAAAAAGAATGCAGATGTAATATATACAGACTTTGCAAAAGCCTTCGACAAGTGTGACCATGGCGTAATAGCGCACAAAATGCGTGCTAAAGGAATAACAGGAAAAGTCGGTCGATGGATCTATAATTTCCTCACTAACAGAACACAGAGAGTAGTCGTCAACAGAGTAAAGTCCGAGGCAGCTACGGTGAAAAGCTCTGTTCCACAAGGCACAGTACTCGCTCCCATCTTGTTCCTCATCCTTATATCCGACATAGACAAGGATGTCAGCCACAGCACCGTGTCTTCCTTTGCAGATGACACCCGAATCTGCATGACAGTGTCTTCCATTGCAGACACTGCAAAGCTCCAGGCAGACATCAACCAAATCTTTCAGTGGGCTGCAGAAAACAATATGAAGTTCAACGATGAGAAATTTCAATTACTCAGATATGGTAAACATGAGGAAATTAAATCTTCATCAGAGTACAAAACAAATTCTGGCCACAAAATAGAGCGAAACACCAACGTCAAAGACCTGGGAGTGATCATGTCGGAGGATCTCACCTTCAAGGACCATAACATTGTATCAATCGCATCTGCTAGAAAAATGACAGGATGGATAATGAGAACCTTCAAAACTAGGGAGGCCAAGCCCATGATGACACTCTTCAGGTCACTTGTTCTATCTAGGCTGGAATATTGCTGCACACTAACAGCACCTTTCAAGGCAGGTGAAATTGCCGACCTAGAAAATGTACAGAGAACTTTCACGGCGCGCATAACGGAGATAAAACACCTCAATTATTGGGAGCGCTTGAGGTTCCTAAACCTGTATTCCCTGGAACGCAGGAGGGAGAGATACATGATTATATACACCTGGAAAATCCTAGAGGGACTAGTACCGAACTTGCACACGAAAATCACCCACTACGAAAGCAAAAGACTTGGCAGACGATGCACCATCCCCCCAATGAAAAGCAGGGGTGTCACTAGCACGTTAAGAGACCATACAATAAGTGTCAGGGGCCCGAGACTGTTCAACTGCCTCCCAGCACACATAAGGGGGATTACCAACAGACCCCTGGCAGTCTTCAAGCTGGCACTGGACAAGCACCTAAAGTCAGTTCCGGATCAGCCGGGCTGTGGCTCGTATGTTGGTTTGCGTGCAGCCAGCAGCAACAGCCTGGTTGATCAGGCTCTGATCCACCAGGAGGCCTGGTCTCAGACCGGGCCGCGGGGGCGTTGACCCCCGGAACTCTCTCCAGGTATGGTAATATCAAAAGCTGTTATTTGCCAGGGTAGTGAAAAATGGTGTTTTTCGTAGCATGATACAGTTTATGAAGTTTACACATGGTAATGTGTGTGTGTGGATTTGGGCGAGGTTGCTTCCCTCACATCGGGAAGCAGAGCCACAAACTGTCAGTAGCTCTATAAACCTCATAATATGACAAAGAAGATACTTGTGCAACATATAAGTATCTTTATTCCGAAAAGTTTCGTCTACACTGTAACTTTCTTCGGCGAATTGAAGTAGTTCCCAATTATCCCAATGGAAATATCAAGGACTCGAATGGAAATAAGTGACTGTCTGACTTTTTTTTTGAGTTATCCTAAGTAATTTACATATAAGTTACTATGTGTGATAATTGTACTTATGTGTACATGTACCTAAATAAACTTATTTGCTAAATGTTGTACATGTGTCTTACTTGTCTGTATTATACCATTATAAAATTCATCACAATATGGTCCTCGAGTTCTGACAACCCTTAACCCAAACCCTTAACCACCAACTCACAATGGAAATAAGTCACTTTGGCTGAATTTTTTGGGATATCCTAGGTAATCTACACACATGCTGCTTTGTATGATAATTTGTGTAACTGTATTTATGTGCACCTGTACCCGAATTAACTTAATCCCAACATGATGATGTCCTCGGGTTGTGACAACCCTTAACCACCAACTTTTAACCCCCAACATGATGATGTCCTCGGGTTTTCAGAACCCTTAACCACCAACAACAACAACACTGGTGAGAATTTCACGTGTTGGAGAAAATAGCTTCCTGAAGAAGATAAGGATAAAATATCAGCATGAAGTGTAAACGTTTAGTGGTTGATACAGCAGCGTTTGTGAAGAATGTTCCACTCTGGGTACGTCAGGTTAATAATGAATTAATAATAATATATTTACTACAAGTACATGTACAAGGTATACAGAACAGCTGACATCAGTGACATACTACGGTATAGAAAGCCGCTTGTTATGTTGAGCATTTAGGGCAAATTAGGTCAATTTTGACCCAGGATGCGACCCACACCAGTCCACTAACACCCAGGATGCAACCCACACCAGTCCACTAACACCCAGGATGCGACCCACACCAGTCCACTAACACCCAGGATGCGACCCACACCAGTCCACTAACACCCAGGATGCTACTCACACCAGTCCACTAACACCCAGGATGCGACCCACACCAGTCCACTAACACCCAGGATGTGACCCACACCAGTCCACTAACACCCAGGATGTGACCCACACCAGTCCACTAACACCCAGGATGTGACCCACACCAGTCCACTAACACCCAGGATGCGACCCACACCAGTCCACTAACACCCAGGATGCGACCCACACCAGTCCACTAACACCCAGGATGTGACCCACACCAGTCCACTAACACCCAGGATGCGACCCACACCAGTCCACTAACACCCAGGATGTGACCCACACCAGTCCACTAACACCCAGGATGTGACCCACACCAGTCCACTAACACCCAGGATGTGACCCACACCAGTCCACTAACACCCAGGATGCGACCCACACCAGTCCACTAACACCCTGGTATCCATTTTACTGATGGGTGAACATAGACACATGGCGTAAGGAAACACGTCCAATGTTTCCACCCCTTCGCTGGGAATCGAACCCGAACCCTCAACATGTGAAACGAGAGCTTTTCCTTAAAACGTATGTTTTGTATTACTTTTTGTAGTGTTAGTAATGCTTTTGTAATATTTGTATTATTTGTAGGTGCCTTGATGATAGTAACTTCTGAGCCAAGACATTGAATCTGACCTCTTGGAAGTGATTGTCTCCCAGTCCCCATGCAGTGTGTGGCCCCCCTACAGTTTTAGCGCACTGATATGGCCCCCTACAATTTTAGCGCACGGTGTGGCCCCCTATGGGTTTAGTGCTTCCGTATGATAATGCATCTAGTGATGTTTATTGTACATTGTGTTTTATGGTCCATTCGGGTTTAGCGCTGCTTTCGAATATGATACTGTTCAGTCAATGGCAGGAGCAGAAACCTTAAAGTTAATTGCATGTATACCAAGGAAGAAAAATACAATATCCACAGGAGGTGCCGGATAGTGATGTAGGGCTTTTGATCCAGGGAATTGGAGCTGCTCTCCTCTCTTTCTTTGGATCATCTATTTGCCTCTCATCCCATTTTATTTTGTGTACTCTGTATGACCCTTATGGGTTTAGCATTTAATTTTTTTATTGTAATATTTTTTGTGTAATTTTGATGTTATCTAAACTGCACTTGATAATGATGTTTATTTCTCTAAGCGACACACAAATAATGCAGTTTAAATGTATTAATACAGTAGTAAGCACAAAAGGAAACTATTAATTATGCAATGCATTTTGGGCAACTTATCATAAAAACATATATAATGATCTACCTTAATTTTTAAAGTGGTGGACTGGTAAGCCAGTGGAAGGCCACAGTCAGATGACTAAAAGCTGCAGTAGTGGGTCATCATATGACTAACACCTGCATCAGGAAACACTTGTCCTGTTTCCTGAGGAATCTTACCTAATTTAATCATAAGACTTATGTGCTGCTTAAGAACTAGACATAGCCTTATGTCATTCATTATGTTTAATATTTCTTTAGGTCACATATGTATGTATGGAATATTTTTATTTATTTAAAATAAAACATGTGGCTGCAGATATGAAAAAAATATTAAACCAAACAACATGAGCACTTTAATGTCCTTATGCACACATCTACCTCTAATCAGAGTAATGGTAGAAATGTTTTGAATAGTGATGTTTGAGGTTAATAGATCACCAAAAGATGTGTCTGATAAATATTTTAACCATAAATATTTTTTTTAATTGTTGCTGTAATTCATTTACAAATAATATTACAGTGGACCCCTGCTTTACGATCAGCTCCCAATGCGACCAATTATGTAAGTGTATTTATGTAAGTGCATTTGTAGTGTATGTTTGGGGGTCTGAAATGGACTAATCTAATTCACAATATTCTTTATGGGACCAAATTCGTTCAGTAATGGCACCTGAACATACTTCTGGAATGAAATAATATCGTAAACCGGGGGTCCACTGTAATTGTTCTTTGCTTCATCATGTACAGTAGCTAATATTGACTGACTGTTGTATATTTTTTTATAGGAGTATGGAGAGGAGCTGTATAGCTTGCCAGAGGTTATTGAGGAGATACGTGATAAGCAGACACGACAGCGTTTAGAAGCCATGCCTGTTGCTATCAAAATGAGACAGCCTCAGGCACATTCAGTGAGGTTTGGTAAGACTGACAATCTTTATTTAGGAATTTAATGTCATAAAATATCTATTAGTGTTTCCCCGTGAGTATCAATGCACCTTATGTATGCTGAGTGTAGTTGTGATGCAACTAAACTGTACAATAAATCCTCTCATAAATTGTGAGTTACGTTCTGTAGAAATTGACGTTAAATTTAACATCACAGCTTGAAGTGGAGAACTTGTAGAAAAATATGGTTACGTTCCAGACACCTCCATATATGCTAAGTAAATTTCTTTTTTAATACTGTACTACATATGGGGACAAACAATATTAATGTTTTGTAAATACAGGTCAATACCAGTTAACTTCAGGAGGATGCAGCAGTGGTATTTATGGGTCTTGTGGAAAAGAGCAGGTGATATGGCCTTACTAAGATAAATGTTGTCATATGCTGAGCTAGGCAGGATCTAGTTTGTCGGATCAGTGATTAATACATGTTGGACGTAGATGATGTTCAGAAACGAGTGGTTATTACAGTTCATTAGGAATTCTTTTAGTGCCTATTGTTAAATATAATTTTAGGTACAGTATGCCATGTAATTTATTTGTAATCATAATGGAAAGCAATTTGATATGTCACTATTGTGACAGAGAGAAAGAATACTCTAAAATTAGAAGAAAGTCACTGAAGACTTGATGCATATTCTTTTACACAAATAACCTGCACATACGAGAGAGAAGTTTATGACGACGTTTCGGTTTGCTTGGACCATTTACAAGTCACTAGTGTATTAGTTTTACTAGTGTGACTTGTAAATGGACCAAAATATCGTCATAAGCTTCTTTCTCCTATGTGCAAGTTATCTGTGTGTTATTCCAGTCACGGTATTGTGCCTTTTTGTTATTTATATTTCTTTAATTTGCTTATTTTTATTTTTTGTCTAATTATTGTAGGTTAATTTCTTTTACAGTTAATGAATTTTCCAAGAAGACAGGGGATTATGCTAGCTTGTCATTAGCAGATATTAAAGTTTTAGCTCTCACATACGAACTGGAAGTTGAAGTCCAAGGAGGCTCTGAACACCTTTGTTCAGAACCACAGAGGATCATCACTGAAGGAGCTGCTAAGAAGACTAGCAAATCTAGTGTAAAGTTGGCTGAAGGGTTTTATCATCCTGCTGCACAGGTAAATGACCATTATATCTTAAGATACAGTAACTGATTCCACTTTAGAATATAGACCTATTGAGGTGTTCCATGTTTCTGAGGCAGCTGTATACTAATCAGACAAGGAGAATATCCTAGATTAGTGCAATTTGCCCAGTTGTGTTATTAATTAAAGCATAAAAGGTGTGCTCATTAAAAACTTTAAAAATATGTGCAGTACTAACAAAAATAATACAGTAGTGATTAAAGAAGAGACAGATGATATTGGTAAGATGATTTTTACATGGTATACATTCGTTTTATATTTTTGAAAATGTAATTAATTAAATGTCTCAAAAATAAAGAGATCATTGATCTTTAATGATGCACCATTCTTCCTAATTACCATGCAGCGCGAAGAAAATATAGCCATCTCTACCAGCAACTCGCTTCCATGGTCTTTGTCATCAGATGCTGCGGACTCTGAATGCAATCAGTTAGAATCATCTTTGCCCAACTCTGCTTCGGGAGCTCTCCAAAGACATATCCGTAGATGGCATTTGATGCTAATGAATAATTTCCTGGAGGAATACAGCTACATTAGTGGTCACATTCTCACAGGCAGTGACTTTTTATTGTACTCCACCTTTGAGGAGGAATACCTTCAGTTTTGTCCACTTAAAACTCATCCTGATTTAAACATTTGTGAAGGCTCAGATATACAGTCTGAAAATAATGTAAGCCCTCTTTACTCCACCTTTTTCCATTTAAAAAGGTGGGCATCACATATTATGTCATTCAGCAAGGAAGAAAGAAAGTTATATCCTCACTCCACTCAGTCTGTGGAGGAGCTGCTTCAAAACTTTGAGAAGAGGGGACGGCAAAGGGTAAATTCTGTGTTAAAACATTGGAATGCTTCTGTTTTTATTTGTAAATATTTTCTCGCATGCATTTTCAACGTTCATTTTTTGTCATTACATCAAAGATGTAATACCAACAGGGTGATGAATAATACACATGAGCAATTTCTGGGTATCTCTATTGAGAGACCTTTTTGCCTCTGTAGGGTACAAGTCATTATCCTCGTGCCTCTGTTAAATTAATAAAGCCTACTGTCCAGGTGAAACATCCTTCAATAAAGATTTGCAGGTGTTATACATATCTTATTCATCAACTTGTTCATTTTTATATATTCTTCTATGTGATTGCTCTTTTCTTACTTGTTTGAATATAGTACCTTTTCATAGCTACAGAAGCAGAGCTATGCTTGTGGTGTTTTTAATTTTACATTAAAAAACACTTGTCTCTATTTACTAGTATCTAATAAGCTTGCACAAGCCTGCTGGATGCTTAAATCTCTAAAACTCAAAGCATTCTCTATCCCACCCCTTCAACTGTTCCACCCAAGATATGTACACCTTCATCATCCCATCTCTCTATATCCTCTCTGCATGCGCAAACTGTCTCAACAATCCTTCTTCAGCCCTGTTGGTGACCTCACACTGCTTTTAAGGTTTTATGCTTCTCCTTACTCCAAAACAGTGTTATCCCTCCCTGCTCAGTGCCTGAAATTGTTGCCATGTCTTCATCATTAACATTCAGCAACTAGTCAAAATATCCTCTTCACCTTTCCATTACCTCCACCTCCCCATCTAACATTTTCCTTTTTTTTTAATTGCCAAGTCTATTTGCACTTTAGGCTTACTTTGTTAATTGCTCTCCAAAACTATTTCTTTTATTTTTTTTTATTATCACACCGGCCGATTCCCACCAAGGCAGGGTGGCCCGAAAAAGAAAAACTTTCACCATCATTCACTCCATCACTGTCTTGCCAGAAGGGTGCTTTACACTACAGTTTTTAAACTGCAACATTAACACCCCTCCTTCAGAGTGCAGGCACCGTACTTCCCATCTCCAGGACTCAAGTCCGGCCTGCCGGTTTCCCTGAATCCCTTCATAAATGTTACTTTGCTCACACTCCAACAGCACGTCAAGTATTAAAAACCATTTGTCTCCATTCACTCCTATCAAACACGCTCACGCATGCCTGCTGGAAGTCCAAGCCCCTCGCACACAAAACCTCCTTTACCCCCTCCCTCCAACCCTTCCTAGGCCGACCCCTACCCCGCCTTCCTTCCACTACAGACTGATACACTCTTGAAGTCATTCTGTTTCGCTCCATTCTCTCTACATGTCCGAACCACCTCAACAACCCTTCCTCAGCCCTCTGGACAACAGTTTTGGTAATCCCGCACCTCCTCCTAACTTCCAAACTACGAATTCTCTGCATTATATTCACACCACACATTGCCCTCAGACATGACATCTCCACTGCCTCCAGCCTTCTCCTCGCTGCAACATTCATCACCCACGCTTCACACCCATATAAGAGCGTTGGTAAAACTATACTCTCATACATTCCCCTCTTTGCCTCCAAGGACAAAGTTCTTTGTTTCCACAGACTCCTAAGTGCACCACTCACTCTTTTTCCCTCATCAATTCTATGATTCACCTCATCTTTCATAGACCCATCCGCTGACACGTCCACTCCCAAATATCTGAATAGGTACGTTCACCTCCTCCATACTCTCTCCCTCCAATCTGATATTCAATCTTTCATCACCTAATCTTTTTGTTATCCTCATAACCTTACTCTTTCCTGTATTCACCTTTAATTTTCTTCTTTTGCACACCCTACCAAATTCATCCACCAATCTCTGCAACTTCTCTTCAGAATCTCCCAAGAGCACAGTGTCATCAGCAAAGAGCAGCTGTGACAACTCCCACTTTGTGTGTGATTCTTTATCTTTTAACTCCACGCCTCTTGCCAAAACCCTCGCATTTACTTCTCTTACAACCCCATCTATAAATATATTAAACAACCACGGTGACATCACACATCCTTGTCTAAGGCCTACTTTTACTGGGAAAAAATTTCCCTCTTTCCTACATACTCTAACTTGAGCCTCACTATCCTCGTAAAAACTCTTCACTGCTTTCAGTAACCTACCTCCTACACCATACACTTGCAACATCTGCCACATTGCCCCCCTATCCACCCTGTCATACGCCTTTTCCAAATCCATAAATGCCACAAAGACCTCTTTAGCCTTATCTAAATACTGTTCACTTATATGTTTCACTGTAAACACCTGGTCCACACACCCCCTACCTTTCCTAAAGCCTCCTTGTTCATCTGCTATCCTATTCTCCGTCTTACTCTTAATTCTTTCAATTATAACTCTACCATACACTTTACCAGGTACACTCAACAGACTTATCCCCCTATAATTTTTGCACTCTCTTTTATCCCCTTTGCCTTTATACAAAGGAACTATGCATGCTCTCTGCCAATCCCTAGGTACCTTACCCTCTTCCATACATTTATTAAATAATTGCACCAACCACTCCAAAACTATATCCCCACCTGCTTTTAACATTTCTATCTTTATCCCATCAATCCCGGCTGCCTTACCCCCTTTCATTTTACCTACTGCCTCACGAACTTCCCCCACACTCACAACTGGCTCTTCCTCACTCCTACAAGATGTTATTCCTCCTTGCCCTATACACGAAATCACAGCTTCCCTATCTTCATCAACATTTAACAATTCCTCAAAATATTCCTTCCATCTTCCCAATACCTCTAACTCTCCATTTAATAACTCTCCTCTCCTATTTTTAACTGACAAATCCATTTGTTCTCTCAGCAAAATTTGCTGATAATACTTGTCCATTCTCTTCTTGGTTCTCCTTTTGTACTCCTTTATCACACTTTTGACCTCCCTTTTCCTCTTCATATACTCTGCCATCAGTATATCATTTTACATTTTAAACTCTTCCTGTGCTACCTTTTTCTCCCTTACTGCCCTCTTTACCTTATCATTCCATCAATCATTCCTCTTTCCACCCTTGCCTACCATCTTTTACCGACAAACTTATGGTGCACGCTTTAACAATTCATTCTTAAATTTACCTCACACATACTCAACATACTTATTTCCTGTACACTCTTTAGCCAAGCTTTCCTCCAATAGCTGCTTATATCTTTCTGAAACCATCTCCTTTAGTTTATTCACTTTCACTTTTCTCTTACCCACTGATATCATTCTCCTTGTACTCCATCTACCCCTTACTCTTACCTAGCTATCACTAAATACAGTGGAACCTCAAAAATCGAACTTAATCCATTCCAGGAGCTAGTTCTAAATTCAAAAAGTCTGAAATTCGAAGCAATATTTCCCATAAGAAATAATGGAAATACAATTAATCCGTTCCAGAAACCCAAAAATATTCACACAAAAAATACATTTTATAGAGATTAATTACAGTTTTACATACAACAAATACTATAGTTTTTAATTTTGTATAGTAATACATATAAAATAACATTTTTACTTACCTTTATTGAAGATTGGTGATAGCATCTGAAAGATAGGGAGGAGGAGAGAGGGAGTTGGGGTTAGTGTTTGGAAGGAGAATCCCCCTCCATGAGGACTTCAGGTAAAGCCCTCTCTGGGGTTACTTCCCTTCTCTGTCTTTTAATGCCACTAGGACCAGCTTGAGAGTCATTGGAGCCCTGTCTCACAAAATAACTGTCCACAGTCCTCTGTTTCTGGCGCCTCTTTAACATTTCCCTAAAATGGGACATGGTTCTGTCACTGAACTTGTTGCAAAGATGGCTTGTTTCAGCTTGCTCAGGGTGGTACTTCTGCACAAACATTTGGACATCATTCCACTTGGCACAAATCTCCTTAATCTTTGAAGAAGGCACCTCATCCACTCCCTATATTAACACCTTTTGCAACATCAGCTTCCTTGATTTGTTCTATCTTTGACAGGATAGAACCGATGGTCGACTTGTTTTTCCCATACATCCTGGCAAGCTCAACAAGTCTCACACCACTCATACTTCTGTATTATTTCCTTCTTCACATCTATGGTGTTTCTCACTTTCTTTACCACAGGGGTACCACTAGCAAGTTTCTTTGGGCCCATGGCAGCTTATTTCACAGTCCCCCAAGCACTAAACACAACGAAATAATCGTAAAATGCGTGAATGAGAGCGCAGGTTAGTGTTCACTTAAGCATAAACAAAGCTAGACTGCTCGCGGCGCCTGCGCGGGGACGCGGACAGAGCGGGCGGCAGACAGGTCCAGTGCCCGGCGGTCCGAAAATAGGGGCGCATTTGATAATAGGGACACAGTTTGTCCGAAAAAATGGTCCTATTTTCGAAATGTTTGATATATGATACATTCGATTTTTGAGGTTCCACTGTAATGATCTTACATATTTGTCACTCTTCTAAAAACATGCATATGCTAAATCTTCTAATACATAATTTAATAAACTGCTATCATTGTGCCCTATTTCATCTTGTATACTTATCCTTTTTTTGTCAAAATAAGCATTACCCATTACCGAACCCCTGTCTATACGTAATTCAGTTAAGGACCTCCCCATTTTCATTTACCCCTTGCACTTCCAAACTTACCTAATACACCATCGCAGCAATCTCACCCACTTCAGCATTTAGGTCCTTCACAACATTCAATTTCTCACTGGGATGAAAATGTCCTAAACATTCATTTAACACCTCCCCAAAATCTCTGTCTCTCTTCTACAAACCTTTCATGTCCAGTTGCTTGCACTTATTATAACCCAGCTTCTCACTTAATATTCTAATCTACATAATTCTTGAATTTAAAGACTTATACTCCCACTTTTCTTTCCATAGTTAATCATACATTGCCACTAATCGTTTACCACTGATTCTCTTGGATACAAATGACCTAATTCCATTTACTCCTTCCCATTGAAATTCTCTCACCTCTATTAGCTTTGTTTCATTTAGTGCTAGGACATCCAGCTTCTTTTAATTTATGACATTAACATTAAAATGCTCATTATCAAAATTTCCTTTTTTGTACTTTTGGTAATTGAGTACAGATAAGAGATTACTAGCCCCCTTGGTCAATCATCTTAGTTGGCTTTTATGAGATGCATGGCTTATGGGGAAAGAATTTTAACCCACCATTTCCATTGGATATTATTAGTTTTTTTTTTTTTCAACAAGCTGGCCGTATCCCACTGAGGCAGGGTGACTTAAAAAGAAAAATGAAAGTTTTTATTTTTAAATTTAGTAATTTACTCAGGAGAAGGGGTTACTAGCCTCTTGCTCCCGGCATTTTAGTCACCTCTTATGACACGCATGGCTTACGGAGGAAGAATTCTTCCTACTTCCTGATGGAGATTATTATTATTATTACTGCATTAATGGTAAAATGCTAAATCAGTTGGGGTCACAGCACCTGGGTAATAGAGGATAATCAGGTTTGATTCAAGGAAGAGGAGGTACCTCTAATTCCTTGGATTAAGAATCCTTCATTGTTATCCCTTGTAGGTTTTAATTTGCATAGTGCATTTTTTACAATATATGTTGATTTTCAGGAATGCGATCATTGGTACATGTGTAATGCTTCTATAAAAACTGGCTGTGATTGCTGTTTGTAATTTTTTGTAGACTAATACAGTACTGTACTATATGTATTTGGTGTTATTTATTTAATGCATTGGTAGCTTTTGTTCAGTGGTAAATAAAAGTTTTTAAACACTCTGGCTGTCTCCCACCAAGGTAGAGTGACCCAGTCCAGAATACAGCACTTTCACTGTCACTTATTCAGTTGCTGTCTTACCAGAAGGGCACCAACATTACAGTTTATATATCTGCTTTTATTTACTATTGGAAAAATTCTAGAAATAAGAGTGCTGCTCACACAATATTTCACAAACAATTTTACATTGAAGAATGAATGAAACTCAATCACACAGTTTATATTATACTGTTTATAACCTTAAATAATTTATTTAAATTAAGTGTTACAGTTCCATGGTAAATATCATATTAATAATCCCTAAGCAACTTACTCATATGGACTTGCAGGATGAGAAAGAATCTCTATACTCAGTCCAGAAAGATGAGGAAGGAACTGCACAGTCAAAACAGAAAGATGAAAGATCTACACAATCAGAACAGAAAGATGAGGAAGGAACTACACAGTCAGAAGAGAAAGATAAGGAAGGAACTACACAGTCAGAAGAGAAAGATAAGGAAGGAACTGCACAGTCAGAAGAGAAAGATGAGAAAGGATCTACATTTTCAGTCCAGAAAGATGAAGGTTCTAGATGGTCAGTCCAGAAGGATGACAGTTTGTTACCGTCAGACTTGAAGGACATAAAGATGTTTTCACAGTTAGATCAGAAGGCTGATGAAGAGTTTTCTGGGTTAGATCCATTAGAGCCCACACCTGTGGATCTAAGCTCTCTTTCTCTCCTGGAACACACTGTAGCAGAGAACTGCAGTGAGGATGAGAACAATGAAGAGGAACTAGTAGGCAGTCATCTTGCAGAAGAAGGGGAAGATCAAGGTAGGTAAAAGTTTGTGGAGGTCAAAGTTTCAATGGCAAGAAAATTTAATTGTATAGAGGACATGTCCAGCCCCTTTTATTTATTTTTTGTATTTGTTGGAAGAGAGGAGAAAGAAAGATAATACTATGGGAATAATTCCTGTGATATGCCAAGATATGGGAAATGTCTTATTGTTTACCAGGTATATCTTGCTCAGTCACACTGCACTTGAATTGATTTAGTTGGACAAGACATTTCATTTTAGTTCACTAAAATGTGAGCTTGACACTGATGCAGGCTAGTATGTAGAGCATCATCTTTGGGGAAGTTTGTTATAATTGATTAGGGAAATTTGAAATATATTTACATAAACTAACCAATCTGCTTAACTGGCCGATAAATGGATAATGCACAAATAACCCGCATATAGAAGAGAGGAGCTTATGACGACGTTTTGGTCGTGACTTTGTAAATGGTCCAAGTCGGACTGAAACATCGTTGTAAGCTCCTCTCTTCTATGAGTGGGTCATTTGTGTATTGTTCCAGCCACGGTATTGTGCCTTTTTTTTTTTTTGTTGTTGTTATTTATTAGTGGATAAGGGGGTGTGTAGACCAGGTGTTTACAATGAAACATATAAGTGAACAGTATTTAGATAAGGCTAAAGAGGTTTTTGTGGCATTTATGGATTTGGAAAAGGCGTATGACAGGGTGGATAGGGGGGCAATGTGGCAGATGTTGCAGGTGTATGGTGTAGGAGGTAGGTTACTGAAAGCAGTGAAGAGTTTTTACGAGGATAGTGAGGCTCAAGTTAGAGTATATAGGAAAGAGGGAGATTATTTCCCAGTAAAAGTAGGACTTAGACAAGGATGTGTGATGTCACCGTGGTTGTTTAATATATTTATAGATGGGGTTGTAAGAGAAGTAAATGCGAGGGTCTTGGCAAGAGGCGTGGAGTTAAAAGATAAAGAATCACACATAAAGTGGGAGTTGTCACAGTTGCTCTTTGCTGATGACACTGTGCTCTTGGGAGATTCTGAAGAGAAGTTGCAGAGGTTGGTGGATGAATTTGGTAGGGTATGCAAAAGAAGAAAATTAAAAGTGAATACAAGAAAGAGTAAGGTTATGAGGATAACAAAAACATTAGGTGATGAAAGATTGGATATCGGATTGGAGGGAGAGAGTATGGAGGAGGTGAATGTATTCAGATATTTGGGAGTGGACGTGTCAGCGGATGGGTCTATGAAAGATGAGGTGAATTATAGAATTAATGAGGGGAAAAGGGTGAGCGGTGCACTTAGGAGTCTGTGGAGACAAAGAACTTTGTCCTTGGAGGCAAAGAGGGGAATGTATGAGAGTATAGTTTTACCAACGCTCTTATATGGGTGTGAAGCATGGGTGATGAATGTTGCAGCGAGGAGAAGGCTGGAGGCAGTGGAGATGTCATGTCTGAGGGCAATGTGTGGTGTGAATATAATGCAGAGAATTCGTAGTTTGGAAGTTAGGAGGAGGTGCGAGATTGCCAAAACTGTTGTCCAGAGGGCTGAGGAAGGGTTGTTGAGGTGGTTCGGACATATAGAGAGAATGGAGTGAAACAGAATGACTTCAAGAGTGTATCAGTCTGTAGTGGAAGGAAGGCGGGGCAGGGGTCGGCCTAGGAAAGGTTGGAGGGAGGGGGTAAAGGTTTTGTGTGCGAGGGGCTTGGACTTCCAGCGGGCATGCGTGAGCGTGTTTGATAGGAGTGAATGGAGACAAATGGTTTTTAATACTTGACGTGCTGTTGGAGTGTGAGCAAAGTAACATTTATGAAGGGATTCAGGGAAACCGGCAGGCCGGACTTGAGTCCTGGAGATGGGAAGTACAGTGCCTGCACTCTGAAGGAGGGGTGTTAATGTTGCAGTTTAAAAACTAGTGTAAAGCACCCTTCTGGCAATACAGTGATGGAGTGAATGATGGTGAAAGTTTTTCTTTTTCGGGCCACCCTGCCTTGGTGGGAATCGGCCAGTGTGTTAATAAAAAAATAATATAATAATGGAGGGAGGTAGACCAACTTTTGTTCAAACTAATGATTCCTTGCATTAAGGAAGATGTTTTCAGTGTTAGATTACTTGTCATTCTCAGTAAACAAAAGACACCTACCATCCGACTTACGACTTGCTCAACTTACAACCACTCGACTTATGACCATGTTTTTTATGCCAAATTTCTGGGAAATAAACAACTATTTGTGTTGTACAAAGTGTTTATCCTAAACCTTACAGTATAAAATACAGTACTAACAGCATAAAAAGTAAAGTAAAACGTGAAATACCAAAATAAAACAATAAAATAAAGTCATTACAAAAATGTTTTGTTGATTTTCAGTAGTAAAGTTCGACTTACGACCATTTCGACTTACGACCGGTTTCTTGGAACCGAACTCGATCGTAAGTCGGATGGTAGGTGTACCTTAAAATTATTTTTAATTTTAGCAGAATTCTATACATGTATTAATGAAATATCAATGTTACAGAGGAGCATGAGGAAGATAATGACAACTTGGATGATGGAAGTGATGATGAAGGATGGATAACACCCTCTAACATAAAGAAACATAAAATTAAGAACAGTGATTTTGTAAATGCAGATGAGCTACAGGATGATGTACAAGTGGCATGCATCACTGCAGATTTTGCTGTACAGGTAATAGTGGCAAGTCTAGGTCACTTTGTATGTGGTTGCTTTCCTTCCAAAAATTGTTACTTTTCTTTGGCTGCACTTAAATTTCAGGGTATTCTGTTACATTCACTTAATCCATATACAGCATACAAATTCCTTGAAATTTCATACAATAACTCACTGATTATTCAGCATTTGGTTATTCAACATTTAATATTATCAGGTCTTGTTCACTCTGGCATTTAAGCAGAGATAATGCTAAAAGAAATGTGCAAAGAAAGTTACCATAAATAAATGCCCTGATCATCTGGTGTTGTAAATCAGTCATACTCTCCTCTCTAAAGGCACTGAATAATCAGTGATCTATTGTGTATATAGCTGTATAGTCCTTGTGGCTTAGCGCTTCTTTTTGATTATAATAATAATAATAATAATAATATTGTGTATATATACATGTATATTTTTTATTCCTTGTCTTCTGTTAGTACTTCTCTCTTTCATGTTCAAGGGAGGTTCCTTAATGTCAGTGAAGGGCTCTTGATTCAGGGAATTGGACCTGTCCTCCTCTTCCTTGGATTGAATCTGATTACTTTCCATTTCCCCATAGTATAATCCCTATTATTGTATTCATGGAAAGCACTGAACCTCTAAGGTTCATATGGTACCTTGGGATTGGTAGGGATGGAGTTAATAAGGTTTTATCTGAAGGAAGAATAGGGTAGTTCAGTGTCTTGGATCAAGAGCCTTTGACCATACTGTGCATAATCTTGTTTCTGAGTGTAAGTTTTCACTTTCCAACATGACAAACAAACAGCCCACTGAATTGTTTAGCAAATATTTCAAGTGATATTTAAAAGTTATCATTGGTACTTGCAAAGAGTCTGTGTGAGGATACAAAGTAACAGTGAAATGTTACTGAGACATTTTAAAGGGAAGTTTTTTTTTTTTGTAATTTCATCTGTTTTCATTCTTATGTTTTACAATATTATATTCATGACTAAATTTCTTTTTCAGAATGTATTGAAGCACATTGGTTTACCAATAATAGGTGTGGATGGTAAATTTATAAGGCACCTGAGAACATACATCCTGAGGTGTTATGCCTGCTTTAGAACCACATCTGTGATGACAAAGGTATGATGTGTAAAACTGAAAGCACTGTGTAAGTAAACAATTTGGACTACTTAATTTTATTTTGATCAGATAAATGTTGAACCTGTATGGGTCGTGTAGTGACCGGGAAATGGAGGGCAGTGAGGTTTGATCAAAGAAGGTGGAGAATAGATCCACTTCCTTAGATCAAGAGCCCCTCACTAGCATCAGGTCACCTTCCTTGAAGGGTGTAGATATAATAATGTGATGTTTAGTAATGTGATTAACTTTAAGTATTGATGAGGTTTGAGAAACATGCAAGTCTTATTGATAAATATTTTTAAGTATGTACTGCACTACTATAATGCTTCAAGACTGTCCATCTAGTGCAGCTTTTTATAACAGTACAGTATCAATACATGCAAGAGTTTGTTTGTGGTTTTATGTGGCATGTAAAATAATTATTGTATTGTAAAAATACAAACTTGTGCTTGATAAATTGGCCCAATATTACCTTGAAAAAATACACCATTGCAGATAAAAGCAGAATAGGATAACTATAGGGTATATAAATCTGGGTTGGAGGAGGAACTGGATGGAGAGAGCAAAGAGGTTTTGAGTGCTAGGGGATTGAACATTCAAAAGGCTTGTGGGCACCTTAGAATGGAGTGACCTGACCTGCTGTTGGGGCATGAACAAGGAAATGTTTATGAAGGGATTCAGAAGCAACCAGTTATTGGACTTAAGTCCTGGAGGAATGGCCGGTATATTGCAGTTTGAAGTTGTCATTTAAACTGTGATGTCTGCACACTTCTGGCAAGACAGTAATTGAGCGAATAATGGTGAATGTTCCCTCTTTTTGGGTCACCCCCACCTAGGTGGAAGATGGCCATTATGTTATCTTTTTTCAAGTTTTTAGTTAATTTAAGTTATGCATCAAGTTACTTTAAACTTCACCTATTAATGAAGTGTTTAGTTTATAATTGTTTGTAAAGCAGATTTTTATATCATCACTTGTACAGTAAGTAAATTATATACATTTTAGTGACAGAAAACATATTTTGTTTCATGCAGATATTCTGCCCTCATTGTGGCAATAAAACACTGAAGAAGGCGTCAGTGACAGTGAACCCAGACGGTACACAGAAAATCTGGATCAATACTAAGAGGCCTATAAACATAAAAGGAACAAAGGTAATTGGAAAGGTTCATGGGGTGTTTAGTCTGTAGTTACTTACCTCTTTTAGCAGATTATTTTTTCATAATTGGTTAGTTTATATTATTGTTTTTATTATTATTATTTTATTTATGGGGAAGTGCTAAATCCTCAGGGGTCATACAGTGCCTGGAGAATGGGAGGCAGTTAGATTTGATTCAGGGAAGGGAAGAACCTATCCAGCTCTTTGAGTCAAGAGTCCCTCACTAGCATCAAGGAACCTCCCTTGAGGGTTATTAGTAAGAAAGGATGTACAGTAGGACCCCAGTATCCCTGGGGGATACATTCCAAGGACCTGCTGTGGATACCGAAACTGTAGGTAGTAGCAGATCCTATATATAAGTCCTATACATACCTATTGCAAAGTTTAATAGATAAATTATGCACAATAAGTAGAGAATTATCACTTTTTCACTTATGTGAAGCACTTCACAGCTTCTCTTAGGCTTTGAAGAACTGCCAGCTTCTCTACTTTTGTGCTTTGGAGCCATTATTATGCAAAATTAAGAGGTATTTTTGGGTCACAGAAACTGTGGATAACTGAAACTGCAGATATTGAATAAGTGAATATGGGAGTTCTACTGTACTGTATGCTATTCAGCCAGGTTGTGATGGCAATATGGACCTGTAGGCTTATAGCAGCAACAGCCTGGTTGACCAGGCTGTTGCTGGTCAAAACTTACTCATTATATTTTGTAATATACAGGCATGTTATACTCTAGCACCAATTGTCATTTCTTGTACAAATTTTTATCCTTGGAAATATTAGGAAAAATAATACATTTATTTTGGCATGAGCAGCACATCAGAGCTAGTATTGACTCATGTAATGCACTTGGCAAATCACAGCAGCATTAACAAAGATGCATTGTGCATCAACAAAGGTGTGTTATTTCCCTATCTGCCACTGGCCAAGTAAGGTTAAGTTACATTAGGTTATTTAAAGTTGGGTTACATTGAGTTTCTTTAGGTTTGTTTACATTTCTTGCCATTTCCACAAAATGAAAGTATATCCAAGGTATAACCGTCCTTGTTCTTGTTCTCAGATCCATGTAGAAAAATTCCTCTCCATTTCTACTATGTAGATCTTGTTGCACAGACACATGGAGCAGTGTACACTCCAGCATCACTGTTGGGATTATCAGAGGTATCTTTATTCCCAGTTAGGTTTCTGATGGAAAACATTGCCATGGCAGCTACATGGATGGTGCTTCTTGAAAGGGCCCGTGTGGTGTTGTTGGTCATTCCAATCAGGAATCTGGCTTTCTTGGTGGTGGCATTATTGGTAGAGTTGAGTATATTCATAACTGCATTTGCAAACAAGAGTTGCGAATATACACCAGAGCTATGTTGTCTCCACTATATATAGTAGAAGTCCCATATCCACTGATTCTGTATCCATGGTTTCAGTTATCAAAAAATGCCTCTTAATTTTGCATAATAATGGCCCCAAAGTGCAGAAGTAGAGAAGCTGGCAGTTCTTTAAAGCCTAAGAGAAACCGTAAAGTGCTTCCGATCAGTGAAAGATTGATAATTCTCCACTTATTGTGCATAATTTAACAATTAAACTTTATAATAGGTATGAGTTTGCTACTATCCATAGTTTCAGTATCCACGGCAGGTCCTTGGAACATACCCCCTGCGGATACGGGGATTCTACTGTATATTGTGTTCTCTCATTCTCTTGTACCATTTAGTGACCAAAATGTATCCAATAATTGTCCTAATTGTATGCACTTCTGTCTTTTCATCCATATTGTTAGTATTATTATACCTTTTATCTTCAATAATGACTGGCCAGGTCAACAAGAAAGCCTAACCTCAGGCCAGGTGAGAGGTAGAAAAACTTGAAATTGGTCACAGGTATTTATGGTTGGTTTGAAAAGAATGTGTTTTATGTATTCACCATTTGAATTAGTTTGTAACTAGTACACCTCTGGATGGGATGAGAAATGTTCATATGCTTATATCAAATGTTTTTGTATTTCTCAAAAACAGTTGAACACACTTTCAGCTTTGGTCATTTTACAAAGTACATAATTACTTTACTATTGTAGCAAAAAAACTTTCAATACAAAAAGCCACTTGCCTTGAACTTTTAAATAATTATTGAGTTATTATGTAAGTCTCTTCCATTCCAAGATAAAATGCTTGTAAATATTTTAATACAGATTGAAATTTAAACCAAAATTTGTAGACAAGAAATGTATCTTTGCCTGCTATATAGATACTAATAATATTTCTCTGGTTCTAGTATTCATTACCAACTCCTAAGGGTGGTAAACATGGAAGGAACCCCATACTAGTAGAAGATCAACGAGAAGCTAAAAGGTTTTCTAGTAAGATGAGCTGGAATAAGATTAATCCTTTACATGAAGATTATAATCCAGGTGAGTGTTATTTATCATTTTGTCAAATGCTGAAATAAATATCTAACTTTGAATTATGTCAACATTGAAGAGTTCTTGCTATCTCAACAACACAAGAATGAAAGCAGGACCAAATGTCATCTAGTTAGAATTGTTTCTTGTGGTGAATGTAGCACCCAGTAGCAACAGAAGAGCTCATAACTTTTCCTGAATAGAGAATTAAGTGTTTGCTCTTTCGTAAGTTGAGTGGGGATGTGTTTAGGGGTTCACAACTTGATTGTGATGTGTCTGCTTTTTGGGAAAGATAGCCAGGAATAAAGTGTTGATTTTGTTTTTTTATTATTTTGGGTCGTCTCACCTTGATGGGAAATAGCTGATGTTACCCCCTCAAAAAAAAAAAAAAATTATTCATCTGCAATATGCAGGCATTGCACTTGTTAATTCAGAACCTCAAATCTGGCTAACCAGTTTTCCCTGAATCTTTTGATAGATATTATGCACACATTTCAATAACACATCAAACCCCCAGATTACTTACCTCCACTCATTTCAATCTCTAACATGCTCATAAGCAGCTCAGCGTATCAATAACTCTTTCAACATTTCTGTGGACATTCCCTACACCACCTTCACCCTGCATTGGAGCTGTCTTTGTCAGTGAGGGGCTTTTGGTCCAAAACTTTTTTCCTTTCTTGACCTCTGAGTTTAGCACTTTTCAGTATATATAGTAATGGTTATATACCACTTTCAGTACATGACCAACTCATCTCAACAGCCCATCTACTCTTTAAAGCATTTCTTTTATAATAATACCTTTCATTAACACCACAACAGCTTCTAATTTCTTTCTTTTTCATCATAATGTTCACACCATACAGTACATTGATCTCTGATAAAACATCTCCACTGCCTTAAGTCTCTTCTCTGCACCATTCTTTATATCCATTCATTATTATTATTTATTTTTAGATTTGTTCTAGGGAAGTATTAAATCTGAAGGGTTCATACAGTGCCTGGAGAATGAAAAGGCAGTCAGGTTTGTTCCAAGGGAGAGGGTTATTCTAATTCTTAGGATCAAGAGCCCTTCAACATTAAGGCATCCCTTGAAGTGACTCATGAAATTGTAATGACATGATTGCAAATAAACCAGTGGCTTACACACTGGCCTGGAGTTTTACGACTCTCTGTACTCTGATCAATTTTTACTGATGTATCCATTGACATATATCTTCATACAGTACTTATTTCCATGTAGCCATCCCCCTCCATCCAATGCAGTGTTGTATGACATACGGGTTTAGTGCTTGTTTTTCACTAATAAAATTTATGCATGTTCCTCAACATTTTTGCAGTTTAATCTTATCTAATCAGTGAATTATAGCAATCAACCTGTCATGATGAAAACTTGGTTTTCATACCCTTCAGTGACCTTAGAGGCTTAGACTGACATCCTCTCTTTGCTCGACCAATATGTGTTGATAAGAGGTGGGGACTAAGAAGGAGGTCTATGAAAAATACAATTGAACTCTCCTTCCTGTTTGGGAAGAGGATGTTGTTAGTATTTAGGGGGTCCACATGTTTGCTTTCTCTTTCATGGAATATTAGTAGACCTGTAAAATATTTTACGTGAGCATTTCTAACTTTTAGAGCTCATATCAGCATGCCTCGGTGGGATACAACTGGTGCATTGAGAAAAATATATATATAATTTGCTCTGACTTCTTCCAGTATTGTATAAACACTTGTAATAATTTTTACTTTCAGACCAAATGCCATTTGCGGTACGTGATGTGTACTCCCGTGCTGCTCAGTTGGGTTATATTGCTGGCAAGAACCATCACCATTACTACTGGGAGAGGAAGAACCCCAATCAGCCAATGAGAAGAACTGGGAAAAAGAAAGGAAAATAATGAATAAAATTAACTGTCGATGGATTTGTATTTAATTTCCACTATTTTGTATAAAAGAACTTCGATGTAAGTAATGATTTTTTCCTCTTATCTGCTCATATAATCATGAAGTGGAATGACCTGATAAAGAAATGCTGGATGCATGCTTCATTCATAGCTTTAAAAAATAGTATGATAGGTCAATGAGGCTAGGAGAGAGAGAGCCTGGTAACAGCCATTTAAAAGGCAGCACAAGGAGCCGACTCAGCTCCTGCAATCACAAACAGCCAGAGGTAATGCAAGCTTATGTAATTTTAAATGTAATTTACTCACTATCACCATTGTAGGTTTAGCACTTGGTTATGATTGTAATAAAAATAATAATACTCATTATTGTCATCACATTAAATAAGCTAAGACCTAAAAAAATTGTGTTCTGACATGGATTTTTATTCCTTTGGCTGATATGAAGAAATATTTCATACAAATAAGTTAGAAGTGAATCAAGACAGTAAACAAGGACTACAATAAATATAAAAAAATTTACTCGTACAACTGGGTACAGTATTTTACCTGAGGATTCATGTGCATATTCCACCATATTTCTATGACTGTATTCTCTCCTCTCATCTCACCTCCACTGCTGATTCTCCCGAGAATTTGTTGAGATGAAGCAAGCTTATTGCATTGATTTTGACCTTTTTTTTTCTTGCTTACCTTCCCTTGCACATGCATTTTTCTGTGCCATATCTGCTGTATGACCCATTTGGGTTTGGCACTTTTTTATTAATATGTATAACATGACAATGTAAACAAAAAATAAAATACTATACTGTACTTAAAAATAAACTACTCATAACATTTAAATTTTTAAAAGAAAAAATGATACAGTATTTAAAATACATGTAAAAGACACAAGCATAAAATCATACTGTAGCAAAGTAAAAATATGAATGATAAATTTGAACATTTGTTAATGACAAATTTTTAATTAAGGCAGTAAATACATTACACATTACTGCAATTAATAACAGATATTTCTTTTACTTCACTAATGCCCCTCAGGGAGGTTCCTTGATACTGGTGAGGGGCTCTTGACCCAAGGACAGGGACCTGCTGTCCTTTTCCTTGGCCTGAACCCGAGTGCCTCCCATTTCCAGAAGTGCTGTGTGACCCTTCTAGGTTTGGCACTCCCCCATGAATGTAATAATATAAACTGTCCTAAATTTGCAACAGCAGTCTACCGATCTACCTGGAGGGTGTTCCAAGGGTCAACGGCCCCGAGGCCCAGTCCCTGACAGGCCTCTCAGTGGATCAGGACCTAATCAACCAGGCTGTTACTGCTGGCTGCATGTAATCCAATATACAAACCACAGCCCGACTAATCAGGTGCCATGAGAATTTCTCATGATTTTGTTAAACTGATCTCCTGATGGTAATGTTTTGGTATCAATAGCTCCTAGTGCCTTCTCTATCTTGTACTTTCAGTATTTTGTTACACTGTCCATGCTGGGCTCTACTTTTATACTGGCAAGTTTTTAATTTTGTGTGAAATTTGCCAAATTACTGATTTCTTATCACTACTGCATAGTTGAAATAGTTAAATGGACGGTTTCTTGTGCTCAGATGACAGGTATACTAGTGAAATAGCTAACAGTTTGGTCAACTGGAACAATGGAATTGGCATAAAATAGGACTCAAAGTGAGCGAAATCGCTGGTGCTTAAATATCACTGAGACTGCTAACTTTGCGATAGCGTAATACAGCCTCTCCTCACTTAACAATGGAGTTTCGTTCCTAGGACCACGTAGGTAAATGAATTCATCACTAAGTGAGGAGCATACTATAATGGTACTAGTGGGTTTATGTCAACTATCTTTGATACTGTTTTAATGTCACCTTTGCACCACTTATAACATTTCTGGCATACATATTTTAAAATGTTCATACAGTAGTGTACTGTATATTGTAATAAACAGAATAGAGGAAATCAGCTCTAATATACATTATTTAGGCATGCAGATTGGTCAAAGAGCCCGTTGTAAGTCCGAGGCATCGGTACACGAATATGTCACTATATGAGGAGAGGCTGTACCATAACTTTTCCATCAAATTTTGCATGTTTGGTGTCATTACCTTCGGAAAAAGATTCTATCATTTCATAAGTAAAAATAATTTCTTTTAGAAAATTCTTGGACCCTAAGAGCAACTTTCAGATCAGGGGTCTAGACCCTGAAAGGGTTAAAAGGTCTAAAGATGTATGTAGCCTATAATTATATGATGACTTATGCAGCGAAACCCCTAGACAGCAGCCAAGAACATTTTATTTAAGTTACAACATCAAAGTCATAACAATGACACTGATTACTGAAATATTTTTTAAGATTAATGTATGCAAATTGGTTTTCCAACCAGTATAATTTACCTCTTAACAAGTTTTCATGTAGTTATAATTATTATATTTATGGGAAAGCACTAAACCTGTAGAGGGTTATATAACACCTGGGGAAGGAGGTAATCAGGTTTGATCTAAAGAAGGGAAAGTAGCTTGTAATTCCTTATTTCAAGAGCCCTTCATCAGCATCAAGGCTGTCCCTGTCATTAATAAACCTTAATATTTGGCAAACTGTGGTATTATCATCATTAATGTGTGGCTGTGGCAACATGCATTATGTGATTTAAAATCTGGATATCAGTGGCTTAATGCTAATTCACATATCTAATTATTTTAACTTTTAAAATTTTTATTTCCTAATTCCAGTACACTAGTCATTTAAATAACTTAGATGAAAATAGTATATTATTTCTAAATCATTGTGAAAATACTACTTGGGTGAATTAATTCATACTATCACAGTTAGAACCAAGATGTAAACAAAAGTATTAAACTTAACTCAATTTTACTAATAAAAATTTCATCACTTGTCACAGAAAAATGAAGTTATTGTGTAACAAAGTCTTATGCAATACAATGCAACTCCATAGAAGTTATCTACAACTAACAGGTAAAATTCAGTAGAAGCTAGTTATAAAAATATACTAATCATCGGCTGTTTCCCACCGAGGCAAGGTGACCCGAAAGAGAAGAAACACTTTCATCATCACTCATTCCATCACTGTTTTGCCAGAGGCATGCCAATACTGCAGTTCAAAAACTGCAACATATTAGCTTTATTATTATTATTTTTATTAGGGGACTTTGGGGGGGTTGGTACAATTTCTAGGGGAGCCTCAGCTCCCCCACCCTGTTGCCCTTCCTTGGTGTCACCCCTGATCTTACTTTAGGTCTCCCCAGAATACTATGAGCTTTGTGCAAAATCTGTGTCTCATAGGCTTTTTATGAGAATAAATTATTATTATTATTTTTATTATTAAGATACTTAATTTTCCCCTGTTAAGTTTTCTTAAGTCTACACAATAAGAAAAAAGTATTCTTAGAGTTTGTTTTGAAAAAAAAAAAAAAAAAAAAAACTGAGAACACCAAAAGGATAATTTTATTCAAGATCCCTTCAAGGAAGATGCCCTCATGCTGAAGGGTTCTTGATCCAAGGAATTAAAGTTACCCTCCCATTCTTTAGTCAAACTTGATTTCGTCCAATTCCCGAGGTACAGTAAGACCCTGATAGGTTTAGCGTTTGTCCATAAATATATTCCTTTTATCAAGAACACACTTTCTTTGATAAAATAAGATTTATAAAGTTGACACCAAAAAGAAGGTAGAGCATTGATATTTATTAATATGTTATTATTATTGCATTTATGGGGCACTAAACACACAGGTGTCATACACTAATATTATTTATTATTATATTTAGGGGCAGTGCCAAATGTTTGGGGAGCCATACAGTGCCTGGGGTAATGGGAGGCAATCAGATTTGATCCAAGGAGGGAGGAAAGAGGTCTAGTTCCTTTGCATCAAGAGTCCCTCACTGCCATCAAGGAACCTCTGTTGAGAGGAGTGGGTACTGGCAATAAATTGACCTGTTTTGCTAAGGTAGAGAATAATGTATATAATCTCACTTAAAATCCAAAATGCACTAATCCCATGGGTAACAATCATAGTTCTGTCTTTGGGGTGTGTAAATCTTCCTCTTTCTTGATGGAGTCATCATGTGGCCGACCTTGAGAAGTTGCATCATTATTGTTTATAGCACCATCAGCAGCATCAACAGTAACAGTAGCATCAGCAGTATCTGCAGCAACAGTGTCAACAGTAGCAGCTGCATCAACAGTAGCAGCAGCATCATTAGAGTCAGTGTGGTCATCCTCTTCATCCTCCACACTGTCCTCATCTGTAAAACAAACACCGGTGTTAATTACAGCTCCTTAAACTGCAGTATACGTTAAAAGGTGAAACTTACTTATTTTTCACATTTAAATGTAAATGGATACTCACCCAATGAAGATGTGAAAATGGTGGGCAGAAAACATTATTACTGAAAGATTTTGTTTGCTCTAGTTGTCTCACCTTAATAAAAATAAAGGAAACAATACTGTACAACACCTAAAAGAATAAAAAGGCACAATACTGTGACTAGTTAATGGTCCAATTCAGATCAAAATGCCATCATAATTTTCTTTATCTTATGTGTGGGTTATTTGTGTATTGTACAACACCTAATAAACATCTCATAAAAAGATATGATTAAATACGAGATCATATACATAATGATCTTGTTGCTTGTGGCTACAGAAAGTTTGAATTTATATATCAATGGAACCTACATACTGGAATATGGTTGCAGACTCTCTTAGAGAATTGAATGCCATACCAGGAAAGAAGTCAAATTTAATTTATTTTGATAACTGGTTCATTATTATTATTATATGTACTTGCAAAGAAGCACTAAATCTGTATGGATCATACAGGTCATAATTACTTCCATAAAATAAAAAAACCTCAGTTCATAAGAAAGTTACACTATGTTGTAATCAAGATACAATAAAAACTAAAGGTAGATTATATAAAAACTTTCCTGACTCAGAGTTACACAAGAATAGGACAGCCACCTTCCTGTCTCAATGCTCACTCTTACACTGCAGAAATTAATGTTATTTTATAATTATAATATTTATTTCTACAAGTACATGTACAAGGTATATGGGCTTAACTGACATCAGTGACAAAATATACAGAAAGCCCCTTGTTATGCAGAGCATTTCGGGCAAATTAGGCAAGTTTTGTCCACAAGATGTGACTCGTACCAGACGACTAACACCCAGGTACCTATTTTACTGCCAGGTGAACAGAGACAGCAGATGTCTTAAGGAAACATGTCCTAATGTTTCCATCCATACCGGGAAACGAACCATGGACCTCAGTGTGTGTGAGGGAAAAGTTCAACAGATAGGAGTAGCGAGTGAGTATATCGTAATGATAGTTTGATTGCCGGCTGCTTGTTAAGGTAGGGTCAGTCTAGCTCCCGCTATCCCCTCCCCCCCTTTCTCCCCACCCCGAAAGGTGACGTGTGGGGCTCCGGCCAAACGGTAATCACTCGACTCACAGCTCCCAGCACAACTGTAAGTAAAAGCCTCTGCTCCTATTCTAGTGGATATTGGTTGAAAGCTTCACTTTTGACCAATAATAAACTTAGTCCTTTCAGTTTTAAGCTCCACATGAGACTTTTAGATAATCATCACCTTTTTTAAGAATCTTACACTTATCATGGAGAGTGATTTCTTAAACAGTGGGTAATCTGTCTCTCTTTCCAGCTTGGAATGACAGATCGGGTCACCTGCCAACCAATGAGAAGTGTTGAAGGAGACGGACTGAAACCGGTCTTGGGACGTCACCTTATGATCTACCTACCTGATTAATTGTACAGGACACTACCCCTCATCTTCGCAGTGGTAAAGAACCTGCGTTCCTGTCATCTGGACTGACTATTCAAGGCGATAGACTCTGTGAAGAACTAGTCGTTGGGTTGTCACTAAACACCTGTGACCCCCCCCCCCCCCATCAGCAACGGCTACAATTTCTACAAGATGGTGTCAACCTCAACCAGACAACCCAGTATCACTGTATATATTAGCGTTAAATTCAAATGTCATTTTTCCATTTCATTTTTCATTTTTCTTTAAAGTAGGATACACATTCATGTTTCAATGTTTTATCTTTGCATTACTAAATAATAAAGTTTTTTTTTTTTTTCAACAAGTCGGCCGTCTCTCACCGAGGCAGGGTGACCCAAAAAAGAAAGAAAATCCCCAAAAAGAAAATACTTTCATCATCATTCAACACTTTCACCACACTCACACATTATCACTGTTTTTGCAGAGGTGCTCAGAATACAACAGTTTAGAAGCATATACTTATAAAGATACATAACATATCCCTCCAAACTGCCAATATCCCAAACCCCTCCTTTAAAGTGCAGGCATTGTACTTTCCATTTCCAGGACTCAAGTCCGACTATATGAAAATAACCGGTTTCCCTGAATCCCTTCACTAAATATTACCCTGCTCACACTCCAACAGATAGTCAGGTCCCAAGTACCATTTGCCTCCATTCACTCCTATCTAACACGTTCACGCACACTTGCTGGAAGTCCAAGCCCCTTGCCCACAAAACCTCCTTTACCCCCTCTCTCCAACCCTTTCGAGGACGACCCCTACCCCGCCTTCCTTCCCCTAAAGATTTATATGCTTTCTATGTCATTCTACTTTGATCCATTCTCTCTAAATGACCAAACCACCTCAACAACCCCTCTTCTGCTCTCTGACTAATACTTTTATTAACTCCACACCTTTTCCTAATTTCCACACTCCGAATTTTCTGCACAATATTTACACCACACATTGCCCTTAAACAGGACATCTCCACTGCCTCCAACCGTCTCCTCGCTGCTGCATTTACCACCCAAGCTCCACACCCATATAAGAGTGTTGGTACTACTATACTTTCACACATTCCCTTCTTTGCCTCCATAGATAACGTTTTTTGACTCCACATATACCTCAACGCACCACTCACCTTTTTTCCCTCATCAATTCTATGATTAACCTCATCCTTCGTAAATCCATCCACCGACACGTCAACTCCCAAGTATCTGAAAACATTCACTTCTTCCATACTCCTCCTCCCCAATTTGATATCCAATTTTTCTTTATCTAAATCATTTGATACCCTCATCACCTTACTCTTTTCTATGTTCATTTTCAACTTTCTACCTTTACACACATTCCCAAACTCATCCACTAACCTTAGCAATTTTTCTTTAGAATCTCCCATAAGCACAGTATCATCAGCAAAAAGTAACTGTGTCAATTCCCATTTTGAATTTGATTCCCCAAAATTTAATCCCACCCCTCTCCCGAACACCCTAGCATTTACTTCCTTTACAACCCCATCTCTAAATATATTAAACAACCATGGTGACATTACACATCCCTGTCTAAGACCTACTTTTACTGGGAAGTATTCTCCCTCTCTTCTACACACCCTAACGTGAGCCTCACTATCCTCATAAAAACTCATTACAGCATTTAGTAACTTACCACCTATTCCATTTACTTGCAACATCTGCCACATTGCTCCCCTATCCACTCTATCATATGCCTTTTCTAAATCCATAAATGCAATAAAAACTTCCCTACCTTTATCTAAATACTGTTCACATATATGCTTCAATGTAAACACTTGATCTACACATCCCCTACCCACTCTGAAACCTCCTTGCTCATCCGCAATCCTACATTCTGTCTTACCTCTAATTCTTTCAATTATAACCCTACCATACACTTTTCCTGGTACACTCAGTAGACTTATTCCTCTATAGTTTTTACAGTCTCTTTTGTCCCGCTTCCCTTTATATAAAGGGACTATACATGCTCTCCGCCAATCCCTAGGTACCTTCCCCTCTTTCGTACATTTATTAAACAAAAGTACCAACCACTCCAACACTATATCCCCCCCTGCTTTTAACATTTCTGTCATGATCCCATCAGTTCCAGCTGCTTTACCCCCTTTCATTCTACGTAATGCCTCACATACCTCCCCCACACTTACATTCTGCTCTTCTTCACTCCTAAAAGATGGTATACCTCCCTGACCAGTGCATGAAATTACTGCCTCTGTTTCTTCCTTAACATTTAAAAGTTCCTCAAAATATTCTCGCCATCTACCTAATACCTCCATCTCCCCATCTACTAACTCCCCTACTCTGTTTTTAACTGACAAATCCATACTTTCCCTAGGCGTTCTTAACTTGTTTAACTCACTCCAAAATTTTTTCTTATTTTCATTAAAATTTCTTGACAGTGCCTCTCCCACTCTATCATCTGCTCTCCTTTTGCACTCTCTCACCACTCTCTTTACCTTTCTTTTACTCTCCATATACTCTGCTCTTCTTATAACACTTCTGCTTTGTAAAAACCTCTCATAAGCTACCTTTTTCTCTTTTATCACACCCTTTACTTCATCATTCCACCAATCACTCCTCTTTCCTCCTGCCCCCACCCTCCTATAACCACAAACTTCTGCCCCACATTCTAATACTGCGTTTTTAAAACTATTCCAACCCTCTTCAACCCCCCCACTACTCATCTTTGCACTAGCCCACCTTTCTGCCAATAGTCGCTTATATCTCACCCGAACTTCCTCCTCCCTTAGTTTATACACTTTCACCTCCCTCTTACTTGTTGTTGCCACCTTCCTCTTTTCCCATCTATCTTTGTGAATTATTTCTTTTTCTATTCATTAATTTTCCTGAGGAGGAGCCAGCCTTGGTAATACTGTCTGAAGTTGTTACAGGGCTGAGTAAGCCTTCATAGTATGTGAGCTGAGTGCACTACCAATTGAACTAACAAATGCACCTTGTTGAGTTGGAGGAAATTAGTCCATGGCTTACATGTAAATTTTTTTTTTTCAACAAACCAGCTGTATCCCACCGTGGCAGGGTGACCTATAAAGAAAAACAAAAAGTTTTTCTTTTTAAATTTAGTAATTTATACAGGAGAAGGGGTTACTTACCCCTTGCTCCCAGCATTTTAGTTGCCTCTTATGACACGCATGGCTTATGGATTATTATAATCATGGAGGAGCGCTAAACCCGTAGGGATTATGCAGCACCTGTGGATGACTCAATTCAGGGAACAAGAGCACAGATCCAATTCCCTAGATCAAGAGCCCCCCACCATGGCTTACAGAGGAAGAATTCTGTTCCATTTCCCCATGGAGATATGTAAATGTATGAACATCAAATTCATACACATACATAGTAGTAGGTAGTAGGTTGGTAGACAGCAACCACCCAGGGAAGTACTACCGTCCTGCCAGATGACTGTGAAACAAAAACCTGTAACTGTTTTGCATGATGGTAGGATTGCTGGTTTCTTTTTCTGTCTCATAAACACGCTAAGATAACAGGGATATCTTGCTACTCCTACTTACACTTTGGTCACACTTCACAGACACGCACATGCATATATATATATACATACATCTAGGTTTTTCTCCTTTTTCTAAATAGCTCTTGTTCTTTTTTATTTCTTCTATTGTCCATGGGGAAGTGGAAAAGAATCTTTCCTCCGTAAGCCATGCGTGTCGTATGAGGCGACTAAAATGCCGGGAGCAATGGGCTAGTAACCCCTTCTCCTGTATACAATTACTAAAAAAGAGAAGAAGAAAAACTTTATAAAACTGGGTTGCTTAAATGTGCGTGGATGTAGTGCGGATGACAAGAAACAGATGATTGCTGATGTTATGAATGAAAAGAAGTTGGATGTCCTGGCCCTAAGCGAAACAAAGCTGAAGGGGGTAGGAGAGTTTCAGTGGGGGGAAATAAATGGGATTAAATCTGGAGTATCTGAGAGAGTTAGAGCAAAGGAAGGGGTAGCAGTAATGTTAAATGATCAGTTATGGAAGGAGAAAAGAGAATATGAATGTGTAAATTCAAGAATTATGTGGATTAAAGTAAAGGTTGGATGCGAGAAGTGGGTCATAATAAGCGTGTATGCACCTGGAGAAGAGAGGAATGCAGAGGAGAGAGAGAGATTTTGGGAGATGTTAAGTGAATGTATAGGAGCCTTTGAACCAAGTGAGAGAGTAATTGTGGTAGGGGACTTGAATGCTAAAGTAGGAGAAACTTTTAGAGAGGGTGTGAAAGCCTAGAGAACAAATGGATTTGTCAGTTAAAAATAGGAGAGGAGAGTTATTAAATGGAGAGTTAGAGGTATTGGGAAGATGGAAGGAATATTTTGAGGAATTGTTAAATGTTGATGAAGATAGGGAAGCTGTGATTTCGTGTATAGGGCAAGGAGGAATAACATCTTGTAGGACCAGTTGTGAGTGTGGGGGAAGTTCGTGAGGCAGTAGGTAAAATGAATAAGGCAGCCGGGAATGTTTCACTACCATGAGGGTTTATCCAGTACTTAGAAATCACCTACTCACCCAAAACTAAACAGCTTTCAAATTCACCTCCATTACCACATACTGTGCTAAGGCTCAGTGTCTCTCGCCTAAATCTCAAAACTTCAAAAAATGATGCTCAAATTTCATTACATTACTCAATACTACATTGTAAAAAATCAATACCTGCACAAAATTGTTCTGACTTATACTCATTTGTAACAATCTCATACTGTAAACTACTTTCAACATGGCCCACTGTAATACAGTGGTACCTGGAGTTTTGGCCATAATTCGTTCGAGAAGGCTGTTCGAGTGGCGTTACTGAAAATACACTTAAATAAGCACTTACAAAAATACACTTACATAATTGATCGAGTTGCTAGCTGTTTGAAACTCGAGGTACCACTGTATGTATTCCCATATTGTAATTGAAGTCATTTTACTGTTGATATATACGTACAACCTGTGTACTACTTTCAACTTGTCGCATTGTAATTTTCCCGTATCGTAATTGAGTCAATTTACTGTTTTCTATATATAAAAACAGACGTACAACTTCAACAAACAATGATTTATTTTTCTAGTATTACGTAGTCTGTAACCCATTAAATTTAGTCTGCCTGTAATGCCTAGGCATGATAGTGGCGCTCTTTGCACTACAAATCATTATTGTAATTACACACTGTAAACTACTTATCTACAACATGTCAATCACATTATAAACTTGCAAAGAAATAAAAATTTGAATTTGAATTTGAACTTGATGAAGGCAAGACATACTAATAAAGGTTTCCCTTTGCTATATGTCCTTTTATCATTTCTTGGTTATGCTGTACTTCAATTAGTATATGCATGTGCACATACTGCATGTAGTACCTGATCATAGCCTCTCCTCACTTAACAACGGAGTTCTGTTCCTAAGATCAAATCATTAAACGAATTCATCGCTAAGTGAGGAGCATACTATAATGGTAGTGTGTGTGTGTCAACCATCTTTGATATTGTTTTAATGTCATCTTTGCACCATTTATAACATTTATGGTATATTTTTAAATGTTTATACAGCAGTGTATACTGTATATTGAAATGAAAAGAATAGAGGAAATCAGCTCTAATATACATTACAGTGGACCCTCGACCAACGATGGCATCGATTAACAATAAATCCGACTAGCAATAAATTTTAACACAAAAATTTTGCCTCGACTAGCGCTAAAAAACTCGACCAACACTATTCGTTCCGTCTGAGACGCGTCCACTTCTGGCCAGTGTTTACAAGCCAGCAAGCCACCGCGGTCACTTCCAAGCATACAATCGGAACATTTCATATTATCACAGCCTTTTTAGTGATTGCACCTGCAAAATAAGTCACCATGGGCCCCAAGAAAGCTTCTAGTGCCAACCCTACAGCAAAAAGGGTGAGAATTACTATGGATATGAAGAAAGAGATCATTGCTAAGTATGAAAGTGGAGTGCGTGTCTCCGAGCTGGCCAGGTTGTACACAAAACCCCAATCAACCATCGCTACTATTGTGGCCAAGACAACGGCAATCAAGGAAGCTGTTCTTGCCAAAGGTGCAACTATGTTTTCGAAACTGAGATCGCAAGTGATAGAAGATGTTAAGAGACTGTTATTGGTGTGGATAAATGAAAAACAGATAGCAGGAGATAGCATCTCTCAAGCAATCATATGTGAAAAGGCTAGGAAGTTGCATGAGGATTTAATTAGAAAAATGCCAGCAACTAGTGGTGATGTGAGTGAATTTAAGGCCAGCAAAGGTTGGTTTGAGAGATTTAAGAATTGTAGTGGCATACATAGTGTGATAAGGCATGGTGAGGCTGCCAGTTTGGACCAAAAAGCAGGAATTCAAGGAGTACATAGACAGTAAAGAATTGAAACCTGAACAAGTGTTTAATTGTGACACTGACAATGTTGTGAAACACTTTAGGAATGTCATAAAGGAACGGGAGGTACAGGCCTCTATGGACAGATATGTTGTGCAACAGAGGTCCAGTGACTCTCAAGCTGGTCCTAGTGGCATTAAAAGAAGAAGGGAAGTAACCCCGAAAAAGGACTTGCCACCTCAAGTCCCAATGGAAGGGGATTCCCCTTCTAAACACTAACACCATCAACACTCTCCCCTCCTCCCATCCCATCAAGCATCACCAGATCTTCAATAAAGGTAAGTGTCATGTAACTGTGCATGTCTTCTTCAGTTTGTGTGTATTAAAATTAATATTTCATGTGGTAAAATTTTTTTTTTCAATACTTTTGGGTGTCTTGCACGGATTAATTTGATTTTCATTATTTCTTATGGGGAACATTAACTCGACTAACGATAATTTCGATTAACGATGAGCTCTCAGGAACGGATTAATATCGCTGGTCGAGGGTCCACTGTATTTATGTATGAATACTGGTCAGAGAGTCCGTCGTAAGTCCGAAGAGTTGGTAAATGAGCACGTCGCTAAGTGAATAGAGGCGGTATTACTATAACCCATATTCAGCTCTAAACCCATAAGGGCCATATATAACACTGATGCATTTCCCTGAGAGAGAGCTAGACACAGCAGTTGTTACATGATGCAGAAAATATGTTATGATGGATACTGAATAAGGCTGGTGGAGCCCTTATCATCAGTAACTCACTCATGAAGGAATTATTAGCATAAAGAGATTCATGGGAAAAGTGCTTAATCTATTGGAATCATACAAAAGCTAGGATTAGATGGTAATCAGATTTGGTCCAAGGAAAGGGAAGTTAATTCTAATTCCATAGGTGAAGATCCTGTCAATGGTGACAAAATACTCCATTGCAGGGCTCAGAAAAGGAACTACATAACAAATGACAGATGCTTAGTTATAGTTTCAATCTTCAAGAAAGATAACACACAGATCCTAATCAACATGCTTATACAGCATCCTTAAAATGCATACCTTGCAAGTTGCTGGAAAAAGTTAAGCAGCCACTGCTAGGTGAACATGGACAGCAGTTTTTGGAGAACTGTCCACTCCACCCAGGAAATCAAATTCATGTCTTTTCAGTTGTGAACCAAATGCTCTACAACTTCTCTGGCTGTACTCAACTGGTGTGCATTATATTACATCTACAACTTGCAGATATAGCCGAGACTGAAATGGTATCATGGCCCAAAGATACAACTTATACAGGTGAATACGAGAAAGTGAGCAGGAGAGTAGTGGTAGTATTAGTAGTACACATTCTGGACTGACTGGAAGTAATAAGATCTTGATCAGCCATCAAAGTCATTCAACATGAGGACTTGCAGTGCCTGACTTTTTTTGAGTTATCCTAGGTTCTCTACACATATGCTGTGTATCATAATCTATGTAACTACATTTGCATATACCCGAATAAACTTACCTATTTACTTTTATATCAGTAGTAGCCCTTGCTAACAGCCACAGCTACCTGTTAACATTGCCTGCTAGGTCACAAACAAGCCCTTCAACCACTACAGGCTTGCTGCCATGAGGTTTAATAGTGTTATTATTTTTACTTAAAGACAGCCACACTAGCATTAGTCTTGCAAAAAAACTTTTTTTTAACATACTGGCCATCTCCAATCAAGCTAGGGTGACCTAAACAAGAGGAAACACATTCATTGTCATTCATTCAATTGCTGAAAGTGTGCTGACATCACAGCTCAGACTGCACTCCAAATTGCAACATCCCCACACCTCCTTCAGAGTGCAGGCACTGTACTACTTTCCAACTCCAGAAATCAAGTCAGGCTAACTAGTTTTCCTGAATACCTTCATGAATGAATCTTGCTTGCAATCCAACAGTATATTAAGTTGTAAAAAACACTTTTCTTCACTCATAGCTATCTAATGCACCAACATATGGCTGCTGGATGTCTAAGCCTTAGCACTCAAAACCTTCTTATGCTTATGAATTTGTATGCTCCAACAGGATAAGAAAATTCATATATTATACATATGAAGAACACCTTTATAAGGGAATAACATACAGGTAAATAATTCTAGTTATCAAAGGTTGTTGCAGTGTGATGTGATAATTTTACAAACTTTCATGCTTCTTGTGTAAGAAACTACGAATTACATCTTGTCATGTTAATGAAATGGTATAAAAATATTGGTGAAGTAGTTCAGTCGCATATACTGTACATGAAAATTACTGTATCTATAATAATAGCTATCAACACAAAACAATTAAAGATTTTTTTTTCCAAAATTAAGATTTTTTGAGTAATCAAGTCCTTCACTGATTCATCTGCCATGTTACCATAATTACACTATTGTATGCAAAGAACTGAATTTCACATCTTATACTATATTGGTGTAATAATTTATCGAGATCAGGAAAGGACTTTGTGGACACCTTGCATGTAATCAAATGGATACTAACACAAAGCTGAGAAATATTCCAATACAGTAAAACATATCCAGCAATGATGGGACTGAGATTGTGTGATAGATAGACAGCCAGCAAGCCAACCTGTAATAAATCAAAGACACTGAGCGAATCTTTAGGGAAGAGATTTGGCTAAGAGATGCAAATGAATCTAGCCAAATCTTGTCACAAACAGAAGATTTATTTTTGACTCAATGAAGCTCACTGCATGGGTGAAACGTCATCAATAAAGGTTATAAATTAATGCATTTGTCTCTTGACCATCTTGTTTGATGTCTTAGCAATATCTACCCAAAGCAAGCCGTCATTAAAAAACATACTGCTCGGTGAGTTTTACTGTTACATACATACCAAGGAACTCATTTAAAAAGGTGATAGTTAGGTGCTAACAAGAAGACCAGGTAACTTCCCTGTCACTCTCCTTAATAAATGTTGTCTTGTGTTCAAGGCTCAATAAAGCACGCTTTCTCGTGCATGTGCCGCTTACTGAAGTACATGAAGCGGTGAAAACCTGGTATATAATACCGACAGCTTGTGTCCTGGGACTGTGTTCACTCCATAATAATGAACAAGGTCCCAGGATCAAACCATTCCCATCATAAAATGTTCCAAGTATTTGCTCATGTGTCTTTAACTACAATATGCTGAAATATTATTAGTGTAGCCCCCATTGTCAGAAGAGTATAAAATTTTTACCTGGAGTTCTAAACAATAGAAGAATGGCAATACAGCATTTGTGTCCTACCCTCTCACAAACCAGTTAACCCATTTTGAATCAAAATTTATAAAGGACAAAGGGCTGCCTTAAGTTGTTGCTAGCTGGAAAACCTGAAAGGATACATTTTACTGTATTCTCCTACAAAAGCAGTGGTGGTGCCAAATGCTGACTATCAGAAGGCTCGGTGCAACCCACCAGTCATGACCTGCCACGGGTGCTACCTTACATTAGTGGTATACTGTACAATACCGACAAGTTGATGAATAAGACACGTGCAACATTCTGGCATATTTATTACAAAGATATTTTGCCAACCAGTGGCTCTTTCAATTCAGTACAGATATTACATACTAGAGACATGGAAGATGAGGTAATCAGTACCTCAGCCTTGATAAATGTTCCGTCAATTAGCCTTTATCAAGGCTGAAGGACTGATCACCTCATCTTTCAATGTCTCTTAGTCTGCAATCTCTTCATTAAATTGAAGAAGCCAGTTGCTGGCAAAATGTCTTCAAAATAAAGATACTTTTTAACACATTGGCCATTTCCCACAGAGGTATTGTGACCCAAAAAAGAGGAAACACTTTCATCATCACTCACTCCATCACTGTCTTGCTAGAGGCGTGCCAATACTACAGTTCAAAAAAGTAACATGGTTTAAAAAAATGACAAGTTGAAGAATTAGACACGTTTGCAACATTTTGGAAATGTTTCACCAGTAAGTGCTTCCTCAGCCTAGCACAGCAATGAATGGTGGAAGATGAATGATGAAGTGAACACATCAACTTAAGGCTGAGGGACTGATTACCACAAACTACTTATCTTCCACCATTCACCTCTGTACCAGACTGAGGAAGCCACTGGTTGTCAAAACATTTCCACAATAAAAGTTCCCAAAAGGTTGCAAACGTGTCATTCTTCACATAGATGCACACCCAAGTGTTGCACACAATCTTATTCATAAACAAGTGCTCCTGAACAATCTTAGTCAGTGCGAATATTGTAAATGCAACACAACATACTTTACAAATATATTCATGATTTCCATTTTCACAGCATGTTACCTAAAGTTCTGTATCTATATATACTACATTGTAAGAATAATGTAAATTCAATTGTGTAAAATAAAAATGCCTTTAATGTTTACCACAATTGTAAAAACAGCAGTATTAGCCATATACCCAATTTAATTACTATCAATACACCACATTTATACACGACACATTAATCACTGAAAAAAATATACCATATACATATATGCAGGGCTTCATACTCAAATTACTATTACAGAATATTATAATAGTTGTACAATGCCTGGGGAATGGAAAATAATCAGGTTTGATCCAAGGAAGAGGGCAGCTACAAATCCCTATGTAAATGTATTACAAATCTGTGCTTTCAGACCTCAATTCCTCAGATCAAGAGCCCTTCTTGTAAGTGGATTACAAGTTTGTGCTGTCTCTATATTTCTGTCTTTTTATGTAATGTAATGTAATGTAATGTAATGTATGTATGTATGTATGTATGTATGTGTCTGTCTGTTTTTCTCTCTACAATAAATAAAAACTTTCTTTTTAACTCTCAATGTAAATAAAGTGTACAATTTGTTTGTGACAAGTGAGGGACAAATTTCAGAGAAATCATTTGTCAAAGTGACCATTACAAATTTTTCATTATTTTAGTCTAATAAAACAAAAAAATACTATATATGATTAACTTTGAACCAAAGTTTCCACCTTTATTATCATGTCAATACTTTAATAATTTTAAAAAGTTACAAAAATAAACTGGCAAAACTATACAGTATATACATAACTGAATATGCAATAAAAATATAATTACGTAAATTGCAATAAATCTATGATATAGCAATATATAATTAAAATGTTAAAGGGATAATACATTTATAAATACACTTAAAAATATGAAGACATATGGTGAAAATCTCACATTTAAAACATGGGACCCATAGGGAACAAAAAGAATATTATCGGTGTCAATTGTTATTATGTATTATATTCATGAGGAATGGGCTAAACCAGTATGGGGTTATAAAGTTCTGGACACATCTTCTCCAAAATACATTACTGTGTACCTCAAACAGCATTTCTTACTACTACTCTCTAATCTATCTCTACCTCACCTATGCTATTTGTGCCTGGGGATCCACTACAACAAATCCTCTTAAGCCAATAACAACAACAAAATGCAGCGGTATGTATGATTACCCAGTCCAAGGCCAGATAACACACACTCCCATTCATTAGGAGTCTATACTTAATATACATAAAATTCACTCATATTACTGTACATACTAGTTATACAGGATAATCAGTTCTAATATTATTCCTGCCCTGAAACAATTTCTTGATAGTTGCAACAGAACTCACAGGCATAATACCAGACTCAAAAATCTCTATGGTATTTCCCAAATCTGACTCGACCTATGTAAAAACTCAGTATAAGAGGACATAAAACCTAGAAAAGTCTGTCCGTGAAGATTTATGAGCCTCTCTATCTGCCAGCCACTTCAAAGCTACTGCTAACCCGTAAACGGTCCAAGCGTATACAGTGGTCCCTCGTTTTTCGTAATTAATCCGTTCCTGGAGGAGCTACTATAAACGAAATTTACGATTTGCGAATCAATTTTCCCCATAAGAAATAATGTAAATACAATTAATCTGTTCTTGACACCCAGAAGTATTGAAACAAAAAATTTTTTTACATGAAATATACATATAGTACATAAACAATACAATGGGAAATGATGAATGAAACATTAACAGCATAACACTTACCTTTATTGGAGATTCTTCTTAGTGTATGGGAGACTGGAGGAGGAGAGAGATTGGATTGTTTACAGTTTGGAAGGGGAATCCCCTTCCAGCAACACCTCAGGTACCAATTGCTTCTCTGGGGTTGCTTCTCTTCTCTGTTTCTTAATGCCACTAGGACCACCTTGAGCGTCACTCTAGTCCTGTCTCGCAAAGTAACTGTGGAGAGAGCTCTGTTTCTGGCGTCTCTTTAACACTTCCTTAAAATGGCCCAAGACTTTGTCACTGTACATATTTCTCACCTTCTTTATCACAGGCTTGGCACTAGGAGCTTTCTTTGGAGCCATGGTAGCTTATTTAGTAATTGTAAGCACTAAAATGAGTGGAATATTATGAAATATTTCGTAGGAGCACTTGAGGGGACCTTCATTCACTGGTAAACAATGCCAGACTGGCTGAGTAGGGAGGCCGCCCCGCCTCACACCGTGCATACGCATCCCGGACGAACTACTATTCGTGAGTCAACCTATGAAAAGCAAGTCCGTGTTTATATGAAAATACCCCTATGATTGGCGAAATTTACGATTGCCGAGAACTACGAAAAGCGAGGGACCACTGTATATATGTTTTTTCAACATTTGATAGTAGTATGTAAAAAAGTAGTAGTTTTTTTTTTTACATTTGAAAATGTGTAAAAAACTTTGATCTACTTTTTTTTTTGTTATATTTGAAAATATGTAAAAAAACATAAATCTACTTTTGGAGCACTATGCATGTGAACGTAGATCTGCTTGGACAATTTAAGGGTTAAAAAAAACACTATTTTAATGTGATCCTAACAATTTATTATCTTGACAATTCCTGGAACCCAGAAGCTGTCTTTCATCCAATATTGTCCCTGCTCTTGTTCTATCATTCCTTCAATTTAGGTCCCTAGCTTCAACCTTAATTCATTTTTTATTGAATTACTGAATACCTCTAACATAATATAAACTATACATTCTTATTCTTGTGTATTAGTAATCATAATTTATTTTTAAGGCTGTCCAAAATATCTTGCATATAAGGGGCTTTCTATAAAGTAGGTTATATATGTTAATTACCCTCACTATATAACATACTGTATTCCACTTTATAGAAATAAAGTTTGTTGTTTGTGCCTATACATAATTCTCAGAAAGCCTTATATAGTTCTATGTAGTGCAATTTTGTGTAAATGCAATAGAATAACCATCCAAAAATATATAGCACATGGAAAGGCCTTCACAGTATGTGTTATTCAGTTTTAAAGAGAGCCTACTGTAACAACTAGTGGGCACAGGCACTCTTCATCTTATGTCACAGGACATTTCATCTCAGTTTTGTTTGGTCAATATTATTATATACAGTCAGCCCTATGAAGATTCTCTACAAAGAGAAATTTTTGTAAATGCAATTGAAAAAGTGAATAGAAAACTGAAGAATGTATGCTATGAAGGCCCTTTCTTCAACTAATCAACTTTTTGATACAGTGTACTTGGGGAAAAAAAAAATGCAGCATTCATGGCCTAGAGAGAAATGTAGTATGCGATCATTTACTGACAATGTTTTGCCCATACAGTCGGTTTTATCAAGTCACAAACAGATCTCCATGACTTGATAAAGCTCAATGTGTGGGCAAAACGTAGAGTAAAATACGTACGTACTATTGTGTTTTACAACACTTACGATTTTTTTCCCGTTGCGCCGGTATTTTATACAATTTTCCTCAAATCATTGCTTAAACAACTCAGAGAAGCATGTAAAAAAAAAAAAAAACAGTAAAATATATGCCATTTAATATACAGTAACCCCTTGACATAATGGACTAAATTTTAAAATTATGGGCAAAATCCACCAAGTAAATTGTACTTTTAGCTCCTTTATTTTTAATATTTATTGCTGTAAACTGGGTGTACAGTACTATATTAGGTATACAATGGAGTACTTCAGTGCATTTTTTTGTTATTTTTAACATTATTCTGATTTAAAGGACACTCGGACAATTCCTGATTAGTCCGTTATATCAAGGGTGAAACGAAAAGCTTGTTTTTCTTTTAAAGTCACCCTACCTCAGTGGGATATGGCCTGTGCATTAAAAAAAAGGGTTTACTGTACAGTAAACCCTTGACTTAGTGGACTAATAGATGGCAATGGGTGATTGGTAATGTGAATTATGGTGGAGAGATACTAGAGTACTTTGCCATGATTGTAACAATGTAAAATTCTGTATCAAACAGATTTTTGTCCACTTTCTTTAAATCAATTGCTGCAACAGATTTTATTTCTAAAGTCTAATAAATTGAGGGTTTGTTACCATTCATGACAGGCTACTTAGATGAACTGATTTTTTTTTCCCAGAAACCAACAAAATACGTATTTGGCTTCTCATATACATGTATGAGGAATGAAATTTTGATTAAGACCTAAAATAAATGAAAAGAAAAAACAAGTGTCACTTAGTTCAAGGTTTTCACAACAGTAAGAATGGATCAAGAAAATTTTTGTTTACGGTGGCACTGATGCCTAGAAATAATAAAAAATTGCTCAACTAGAGCAGACCAAGGGATGGCTATATCCATCCTGAACTTAGGATCAACACTCAAGTGTCTACCATACTTAGCAAAAACATTTAAAGAGGTTCAATAACCACTAAATTATTATTTTATTCATGGGGAAGTGCCACACTTGTGGTGGTCATACAGTGCTTGGGAAATGGGAGGTAATCAAGTTTGATTCAAGCATAGGGGTAGCTCCAATTTCTTAGATTAAGAGCCTTTCTTCAGCACTGAGTCACACTGCTTCAAAGGATTCCCCATGAAAAAATATTTTGACTTATATATTACACCCTGCCTTGGTGGGAGACAGCCAGCATGATAAATTTTTTTTTACACTACCTGATGACTCCCGGGCAAGAGGGATACACACATCAAGAAAGTGTGTTTTGTTAGCAGAACTTAAATGCCCAACATATTAAATAATCAACTATGACTAGATATATCATATTCAGTCCTTAAAGAAAATTTTTAATAAAAGCAGAGAAATAATACATATCATAATTTCAAAAAGAGTGCTTAACCCATACGGCCCATGTAGCATTAGGAAAAATAAATGCTTGGTTGGCTCTGTAACCAAAGACAAATGATCTCACAGGAGTTGTAATAATACCGCTGTCGTTGGTCAGTAGGTGCTCTGGTTTTTCGTGGTATGGCAATCAAGAGACACATACATGCACCCAGGTAATGACTAAAGTAAACTATTAATATACCACACTGGTTTCAACATGCTATATGGTGACCCAAGAACCAGACCAGGTTACAATACCACAAACTCATCACAAGTTAATGTCTGCTAATAAAAGTATTTACTTTATAATGAAATTACGACATTCACTTAAATTTGCACCCAATCTTGAATAATATGGCTGAAAGACCGACCTCAAGACAGAATCCCTGTACGTTAATGTTAACTGGGATGTCTGAATAGTGACGGAAGTGAAGCCATTTGTTTAATTAAAATTGTGATCTTTGTATCAATATCAGCATAGCAGAGAAGAAATAAATGGCAGAAGAAATCTCACTGAAGTTATCTTTTAACTTCTGCTACCACCACAAGTTATTCACAGAAATATACTGTATACATTATATAAATATATATATACAGTGTAGATTTTATAGTCTATTTCAATAGACCCCTACAACTAAAATATTGCCCCAAAATAATATTGTGTTTAAATCTACTGTATAATACATAGATTTAGGAATCAATTTTTTTTCCTAATATAGTATTAATAAGTTTAAAATTGCACAGACTGCAAATGTGCCACCCATATATACCAATTTTGTATCCCCAGTTTATTCCAAATATGGTACTTTATGTAACACCATTACTTGTACTTAATATATATATGCCTGTCTTGCAATTATATGTGTAATTTTCATTGAAAGTCATGTTATATCTGATTTTCCAGTTTGAAAACTTGTACACAATGCTCATAACTCTGTATTCTAATCCGTCATGTCTGGAGAAAACATAGAAGGTGGAAGCTGAGGCGTGACTGGCGGTGCAGCCGTGTCCTTTAGGTAGTATTCTGAGAAGCTGATGTAAACAGCCACGCTTAGCCCAACAATGGCAGCAATAATTGTGTTCTTCTGGAGGATGATGCATGTGGCTAGTGTTAGACCAGCGTATGTGACGTAACGTGCGAACATCATGTGTTTGTCTCGATCCTGCGCACTATTGTCTGTAACACATGGTCGCCATCAAAAGAGAGAGAATTAGAAGAGAGTAGCCTATTCTGAAGTGCTTTATGTAATAAACAATTATTCTTGACTAAAGTGAGAATGAATGTACCATTAAACGAGTCCTCACTTGCACAAGCACACTACTGTAACTTGTTGATAAATGGTATACAGTACTGATAAGATGAAGAATTAGACACGTGTAACATCTGGGTATCTTTATTTGTAGACGTTTTGCCATCCAGTTTCTTTATCAGTACAATACAAGGACATAATGTGAAGAATTATATGCAAAAATGAGGTAATCAGTCCCTCAGCCTTGGCTGGGGAACTGATTACCTCATCTTCTGTATATAATTCTTCACATTATGTCCTTGTATTATATTGATAAAGCCACTGGTTGGCAAAACGTCTACAAATAAAGATACCCAGATGTTACAAATGTGTGTAATTCTTCACACAATTGTAACTTAGAACTGCTACATCATAACATCATTTTATCACATGTTACCTAAGGAAAATTATTTAAATGTTAAATTTCAAAATGGTTCATGATTGCAACTTATATCTTTAAGATAATGTTCACTTATCTGGGACTAATTTTTAAAAATTTTCAGTCAAAACTGTGCATCTAACATAAGATTTTAACAATTCTATGCTTGTTTTAATGACAACCTCAGGAGTTATGAAGTTAGATGTTATAAACAGAGGTTGTTAAACTGCTTGTAAAAATATATATATATATACAGTGGACCCCCGCTTAACGATCACCTCCAAATGCGACCAATTATGTAAGTGTATTTATGTAAGTGCGTTTGTACGTGTATGTTTGGGGGTCTGAAATGGACTAATCTACTTCACAATATTCCTTATGGGAAAAAATTCGGTCAGTGCTGGCACCAGAACATACTACTGGAATGAAAAAAGTTCGTTAACCGGGGGTCTACTGTATATATAAAATGGTCTGATTTAGTATTCAAACAATTAGTGGAAAAGAAACACACTAAAAGCTTTTAGGATACTGTCTTTAAATGATATACACAAATATCCCACACAGGAGAAAGAAACCCATGATGACATTTCGGTCTGACTACCCACTACAACTACAACTTCCACTACTATCTCCACTTCCTTCTTTTATTTTTCTATCTCTCTCTCTCCCATCCTTTCATATATAACTGTCTGCCTTTCCTTTGTGTGTTAGTGTGTGACTAGTTAATGGTGCAAGTCGGACCAAAACATTATCATGAGTTTCTTTCTCCTATGTGCAGGTTATTTGTTTACTGTTCCAGTCACAGTACTGTGCCTTTTAATTCTTTATATATCACAATTATATTAGAAATAACTAATAAACTTCATATTAATGCAAAATAAATGACAAGCAAAAGCACAGGAAAAATATTTTTTTTTTTTTTAAATTCTACAAAATAAGAATTCCATTAATTGTGCTATATGTCTGAACAGCCATTTATTCATGCAATATTCAGAAGCTCAAACCAACATTTAAGTACTATAATATAGCACACCTCTTATTTTTGTTATTGTTATCAAAGTTTAAGGCTTTTTAGTTCTTCATCTAAAAAAAAATATATTCACGTATGAACCTTTCGAGAAGTTCAAAGCAATGTCCAAACATAATAATGACTCCTACTACACTGTACTATAAGATACAGTATACAGGAGGGTCCCACTTTACAGTGCTTCACTGTATAGCAGTTTTCAATTATACCAATTCTTCATCTATTCAGATTTCCTACAATAAATATATTCACCACTGACTATAAGCTAAGAATGAAAATATTTTAAGGTAAGTAATATATGTACTATATATGCATTTTTTTAGGCCCAGCACTATTGCTCACTTAATATATGATAGTGTAAACATGTTATCAAGCTTTTATGTATATGCATTTGAAAGTGAAAAAAAAGGCTATGATTCACTTTACAGTGATTTTCGCTGTACAACAGTAGCCTAAAACCTAAGCTATTATAAAAGCAGGGCCCTCCTGTATAAGCAGAGTACAGAATACAGGGAAATCAAAATCAAGTAATGAAATAAAGCGCTAAACTGCCAAGAGTTATGCAGCGCTGCGGGGCAGTAAGTAGTGCCGGGTCTATAAATAGCTACAGAATACAGCTAAGACAATGAACTGTAGTTAGAACTAACAAGAAAGCTGTGACATATACTTTATAGGAATAAACAAAAGAAAAGGGAGGGTGGGAGACGAGAAAGGTACAGGTCTATTTCACATAGTATATATACACACCAAAACTATAAAGCACAAGCAAGTCACATTATATAGTGCTAACCCCAATAGAGCAAATGTTTGGCAGAATGTGAATTCTGCATAATGAATGAGAAATAAACCAAAGATGAGTTTCTTTCTTTGTACGCTGAAATCTCATGCCAGGTGAGGGTCAATTAACACGTACCTCGTGGTTTATCTTTTCCCATCTTAGTTTCATAATTCTATAAATTCTGTTTAATCAATGTTTCTGTACAATAACACTAGAAATACAGGACCTTAATTCCTATAATAGGGATTAAGGCAACAACTCTGTATATATACGGTGACAACAGAACCTCCACATCCACACCATATGATCATACATGAAAGATACTGTAAATGCCATTGATAAAGTTAGCAGTTGAGAAATAATTTTATTAGTGGGAAATTTTTTGTCATGGAGTAGATTATGTCTTCTGTATGCTTTACATTTTAGTTAACCTTTCAGGGTTTCGGCCGTACTAGTACGGCTTACGCACCAGGGTTTTTGATGTACTAGTACGCCTAAATTCTAGCGCCCTCAAATCTAGTGAGAGAAAGCTGGTAGGATTACATATGAAAGGATGGGTCTATGTGGTCAGTGTGCGCAGTATGAAAAAAATCCTGCAGCACACAGTGCGTAATGAGAAAAAAAAAACTTTGACCGTGTTTTTGGATTAAAACAGCGACATTGCACTGTATTTTCGTATGGTATTTATTGTTGTATTCTAGTTTTCCTGGTCTCATTCTATAGAATGGAAGATATATTACAGAAATTGGGATGATTTTCACTGATTTTACAATGAAAAGTACCTTGAAATTGAGCTCAAAGTAGCAGAAATGTTCGATTTTTACCAAAGTTCAAAAGTAAACAAATCATGCTAAGTGTCCAATACACGTCAACTGGCGAGTCTAATATTCTTTCACAGCTGCGCCAATATTATTTATACCATTTTTTACACTAATGCAGTAGTCTGCATAACAGTAAATCTTCTATTTTTTGTGAGAATAAAAATTCAAAGTGGAAAGCAAAAGAATGTAAGAGGGGCGTGGGGACGTGACTAATGAACAGAGGAAATGTCATTTTAGTGCCAGGAATGTCTTTCCTGTTTATTCTGGACCCTATTTGGAAATTGGCATCTTTTGAAATTTGTGTGAAATTGACAAAATTGCTAAATTCTGACCACTGTATTGGATAGTTGAAATCGGTAAATGGGTGGTTTCTTGCACTTATTCGATAGAAAAAATGGAGTTCTAGCGAAATATTCATGATTTTTGTCGACTAGTACAGTGTAATTGGCCGACAATAGGGCTCAAAGTGGGCAAAAATCATCGATGCGTAAACATCATCGAGCCCACTAACTTCGCGAGAGCATAATTCCGTAAGTTTTCCATCAAATTTCATACTTTTGGTGTCATTATGATCGGGAAAAGATTCTCTATCTTTTCATAAGAAAAAATAATTTTTTTTTTTTTAAATTTGGGCAGCCCTTAAAACAAGTCTCTGAGAGGGCCTGTCAACCCTGAAAGGGTTAAAATCCATACAGTACTTACTAAGTTTCCCCACTGTGTACTTTTTACTTCCAAGTTTCAATTCCTATTCCATCTATTCTCTAGAACTAGTTACCTCAGTGGGTTTGGGGAGTGAAGGTTGATTCTACTTATTTTTGTTTATGCATATTGTTCTTATACAACATTTGAAGTAATGTACACTACTTATAACAGCAAGCTCTCTATAAAGGACTTCTATAATTTTTTTTTATAAATACAATTATAAAATTTCTCCATGGGGAAGTGGAACAGAGTTCTTCTTCTGTAAGCCATGCATGTCATAAGAGGCAATAAAAATACCAGAAGAAAGGGGCTAGTAACCTCTTCTCTTGTATAAATTACTAAATTTTAAAAGGGAAACTTTCATTTTTCTTTTTAGGTCACCCTGCCTCAGTGGGATACAGCTGGTTTGTTGAAAAAAAGAAAAAGAAAAAATGGATAAAACTGCATCCAAAAGGCCTTTGTAGTACAGGATGGCCATCACTAATCCGGCATCACTGGGACCTGTAGTGTGCCGGATTAGTGAGTTTGCTGGATTACAGAATGGTTAGGCTAGAATGCACTTAATTAAGCTATCAATAGACTTTCTGCTACATCTTTCTCATTTTCTTCACTGCTTTCTCCTCCACTGGTTTGCTGCTGTGTAAGTAAGTAAGTAAGTAAATTTATTCAGGTATACACAAATACAGTTACATAGAATTATCATACACAGCAGCATATGTGTAGAGAACCTAGGATAACCCAAAAAAGCCATCTGCACAATTTCTGTGTCAATATAATGATGAAATTTGAGTCAGTATAATGATTTGAGTCATTATAATGATGAAATTTGAAATTATGCTAGCCAAAATTAGTGCTGGATTACTGGTGGAACCGGATAACTGATTGCCGGACTAGTGATGGCCAACCTGTACGTGCTATTCAATTGGATGTACTTTTTCAATTACTCTTGAAAAATTGTACTATATAGAACAGATTTATAAGAGAACTTACTGCAATTTTTTATGCTTGATAAACCACCTGCTTTTGTAAAATTACAGTAGTACTGTATCAGAAAATTCCTCACTCAATGATGAAACTTGAATAAACAAGTGCAAAACTCTCACTATGAAGGTGTACCAAGGGTAATGAAATCTAATGAAAGTGCAAGAAGAAGAATACAAAGTACAATAAATGTCTTTACACAAAATTATTCTCTCAAGCTCCACTGGTACACAAAAACAGGATAAATACAATACATGTACAGTAATACAGGCAGGTCCCATTTTACAGCGCCCTGCTTAATGGCATTTCGCTAATACAGCGGTTTTCAATTATACTCATTCTTCATTTATTCAGACTCTTTTAATAAATATATTCACCACTCACTATAAGCTATGAATGAAAATATTTTAAGGTAAGTAAAGTTATTTTATTATTGTCACACTGGCCGATTCCCACCAAGGCAGGGTGGCCCGAAAAAGAAAAACTTTCACCATCATTCACTCCATCACTGTCTTGCCAGAAGGGTGCTTTACACTACAGTTTTTAAACTGCAACATTAACACCCCTCCTTCAGAGTGCAGGCACTGTACTTCCCATCTCCAGGACTCAAGTCCGGCCTGGTAAGTAAAGTGTGTACTGTATATGCATTTTTTTAGGCCTAGTTCAACTGCTCACTTAATATATGATAGTGTAAATATGTTATCAGGCTTTTATATGCATTTGAAAGGCCTATATTTCACTTTACAGCAATTTTTGCTTTAGAGCAGTAGCCTGGAACCTAACCTGCTGTATAAGCGAGGCCCTCCTGTACAATACATGTACAGTATTTACACAAAATTATTCTCTTAAGCTCCACTGATACAAAAACAGGATAAATACAATACAGTATTATTATTATATTCACAGGGAAGTGCTAAACCTATTAGGGTCATGCAGCACTTGATTATCAGGTTTTATCTGAGGAAGGGGAGGGGTAACTCCAAATCCTTGAATCGAAAGACCTACACTTGGTTAAAGTACCCCTTTGAAGGGGCAATATATTGCATGCAGTTAGAGGCAAGGTAGCACAGTAAAAATGATCAAACACAGTCACCCACTGAGTCATGAACAAACAAGAGAAAAAATGGTTGCAGACACAGAACACTTTTATTAAATTTAAGTTATTCAACGTGACCCTAGACTGAGGAGAAATATTATAAAATACAGACACAGTGGAACAAGAGATACAAATGCAGTTTAATGGAACCATCTGTAACTTTATAAAGCCCACTGTGTGAACTAAACACTGTCAATAATCGATCACACTATACTGCAAAATTTGCTGACAAAAAGACTCACCCATTCTTTCCTTTGCTCTCCTTTTGCACTCCCTCACCACTCATTTAACCACTCTTTTCCTCTCCATGTACCCTGCCTACCATATATCACTTTTACCTTTTGAAAGCCTCTTAACTTTTTCTGCCCTACCACCCTCTTCGCCTCATCATTCCAACAAATCAATCCTTTTCCCACCCTATAACTGCATACTTCCACTACACACTCTGGGATGGTACAAAGTGATGTGGTACTATGGCTGATGTATATGTGTACGTATCTTAATTGGCAAGTCGAATCAAGAACAGTTGGGACTGGCAATTAACTGGATGTGTAAACCATACAAGCCGAACTTCATTCTTGGCTAGAAAAACCTCAACAAGCTACAGGCTTTCACTCCTCTATATGATCTGTGACACTGACCTCAGCTTGGAAATGACAATAACCAAAATTAATATATTTTCTGCCTACAGCATTGAGAAGGCAGTTTCCAAATAATGAAGTTTTATTTCTGGGGGATGAAAGTGCATGGCACTTTCCACACTTCTTATTTTTGTTTATGCTTTTGATGACCAGCCCTAGGAGAGAAATTTATTGAGTTGATCTTCAACAATATCAAGAGGACTCTTCTTTTCATACTTAGGCTTCCTCTCAATTTTAATCAGAAGTGCTACAGTGCCTCTTTTCTTAACACACTTCCCTGAGCAATGTTAAAATGAAGATGACTATGCAGCATCTTTTCTAGTAATTTAATACTTTCTATGAATACATCACCAGTACAGTATATGCACTCACCAGAGAGGAGAGTACATTGTTTCGTTGAAGCAAAGTGATGCTATACTCCCATTTTATGAGCGTATAATGCAAAAAAAAGTAAGGTTATAATAATAAAAGGACAATCTAGAAGTCATTATTATTACAATTAACACTAAGCACTAAACCCACAAGGGAATCTAGAGAGCAATAACTAAAAAAAATTATAACGTCATTTTTTTTTTAACACAGCAGCTGGTTCTCATTGAGATATGGGTGACTCCTTCCCCCTAAAAAAGGCTGGACTTTATCAAGCCCAGGGTACAGGAGGGCCCCACATATACAGCACACTCTTTGGTGTTCCACATTTTCATTGGCTTTCAACTGAGCCATTGTTCATTATGTTTGGAGCTTTTTCTGCTTTTCTGCTGTTTTTGTACAACAATTGAGCAAGAGAAGGGTGACCAGTATCATATTTTAAGGTAAGTAATGTATATACTGTGTATTTATTTTACTTTATGTTTTTTTATGCCTAGCTGTATTGAGCACTTAATATACAGTGGTCCCTCGCTTTTCGTAGTTCTCGGCAATCGTAAATTTCGGAAATCATAGGGATATTTTCGTATAAACATGGGCTCGCTTTTCATAGGTTGACTCGAGAGTCGTAGTTTGTCCGGGACGCGTACCCACGGCGTGAGCCGTGGCGGCAGCCAGTCTGGCATTGTTTACCAGTGAGCGAAGGTCCCCTCATGTGCTCCAGCGAAATATTTCATAATATTCCATTTATTTTAGTGCTTGCAAGTACTAAATAAGCTACCATGGCTCCAAAGAAAGCTCCTAGTGCCAAGCCTGTGGTAAAGAAGGTGAGAAATACGATTGAATTTAAGAAAACCATCACTGAACAATATGAAAGTGGTACAAGTGTGGCCGAACTGGCCAGGATGTATAAGAAACCCTACACAACCTTATGTTCCATAGTGGCCAAGAAAAAGGAAATCAAGGATGCTGTTGTTGCAAAGGGGGTAACTATGCTGACAAAAATGAGATCACCAGTACTCGAAGAGGTTGAGAAGTTATTATTGGTGTGGATAAATGAGAAACAATTAGCAGGAGATACTCTTATGACTTCGATTATTTGTGAAAAGGCTAGGCAGTTGCATGACGATTTGGTAAAGAAATTGCCTGCAACTAGTGGTGATGTGAGTGAATTTAAGGCCAGCAAAGGCTGGTTTGAGAGATTTAAGAACCGTACTGGCATACACAGCGTGGTAAGGCATGGTGAGGCTGCCAGTTTGGACCACAAGGTGGCTGAAAAATATGTGCATGAATTCAAGGAGTACATAGAGGCTGAAGGACTGAAACCTGAACAAGTGTTCAATTGTGACGAAACAGGCCTCTTTTGGAAGAAAATGCCAAAGAGGACCTTCATTACACAGGAGGAAAAGGCAATTCCAGGACACAAGCCTATGAAAGACAGGCTGACGCTAATGTTCTGTGCTAATGCTAGTGGGGATTTCAAAGTGAAGCCATTACTAGTGTACCATTCTGAAAATCCCAGAGTGTTCAGGAAAAACAATGTTATGAAGAGTAAATTGTGTGTGTTTTGGAAATCTAATAGTAAGGCATGGGTCACGAGGGAAATTTTCGTCGAGTGGTTCAACGAAGTGTTTGGCCCTAGTGTGAAGGAGTATCTCCTGGAAAAGAAATTGGATCTCAAGTGCCTGCTAGTAATGGACAATGCACCTGCTCATCCTCCAAACTTGGATGACCTAATTTTCGAGGAGTTTGGGTTCATCACAGTAAAGTTCTTGCCCCCGAATACCACTCCTCCCCTCCAGCCCATGGACCAGCAGGTCATTGCAAACTTTAAAAAACTCTACACAAAAGCAACGTTTCACAGGTGCTTGACTGTGACCACAGACACTCACTTGACCCTAAGGGAATTTTGGAGAGAACACTTCAGCATCCACCATTGCATAACCCTTATAGGTATGGCTTGGAAGGGAGTGACTACCAGGACTTTGAACTCTGCCTGGAGAAAATTGTGGCCAGATTGTGTCGACAAGAGGGATTCTGAAGGGTTTGGGACTGACCCTGATGAGCCTGTGTCTGTTGTAAAATCAATTGTGGCACTGGGAAGCTCCATGGGGTTGGATGTGAGTTTGGAGGATGTGGAAGAATTGGTGGAAGGCCACAATGAAGAGCTCACCACTGAGGAGCTGCAAGAGCTTCAGCAGGAAGAGCAACAGATCGCAGCTCAGAATCTTGCTGCAGAGGAGGAGGAAGAGAGATGGAAGAAGGTGCCTTCTTCAGAAATTAAAGAGATTTTTACTATGTGGGATAAGATGGAAAGCTTTATGGAGAAACATCACCCTAACAAGGTTGTTGCAAGCCATGTTGGCAACATGTACAGTGACAAAGTCTTGGGCCATTTTAGGGAAGCGTTAAAGAGACGCCAGAAACAGAGCTCTCTGGACAGTTATTTTGCGAGACAGGACTCCAGTGACTCTCAAGGTGGTCCTAGTGGCATTAAGAAACAGAGAAGAGAAGCAACCCCAGAAAAGCAATTGGTACCTGAGGTCTTGATGGAAGGGGAATCCCCTTCCAAACTATAAACAATCCAATCTCTCTCCTCCTCCAGTCTCCCATACACTAAGAAGAATCTCCAATAAAGGTAAGTGTTATGCTGTTAATGTTTCATTCATCATTTCCCATTGTATTGTTTATGTACTACATGTATATTTCATGTAAAAAATTTTTTTGTTTTAATACTTCTGGGTGTCAGGAACGGATTAATTGTATTTACATTATTTCTTATGGGGAAAATTGATTCGCAAATCGTAAATTTCATTTATAGTAGCTCCTCCAGGAACGGATTAATTACAAAAAACAAGGGACCACTGTATGATGGTGTGAACACGTTATCAGGAGTTTTAGTAGCATTCAATAATGAATCTTTTTTTTCCCACCTGGTGATAATTTTTGTTTACCATATGGATCATGAACCCAAGAGCCAAAGAGGCCCTCCTGTATTTATTTTCACCCGTCGGCTTGTGTCACTGTCTACCCCCTCTCCCCTATTTAGTATAACAACCTGATGAATTGTCTCTAAACTTTTTTACAAAAGAAAACTCAATTAAGACTAAGGACGTAATGTGCTTTATATTAATAAGGCTGACTAAACAAAATGTATCATGCAGATTACACAGCTAACATTCAATAATCTACTCACCAACACACATGTCCTTATCTAGCACATATCCCTCGGCACACTTTTCGCACATGTCCGGACCATCCCCTGTGCATCCATTACATGCCTTGTCACATTCTGAAATGTGAAAATTTGAAATTATGTGGGTACATCTCACTGGACGTGCAATTGACTATGTAATTATAATCGTAGTTTGCAGTGGGAAACCAATTATAATAAACAGGAATGACCAAGATGTCGTAGGGGTTCTTAAAAGGAGATATTGAGGGTTGAAGATAGACATACTTGTTGGATGGTAACGCTATATTGTCAGACTGTGGTAATGGGAGATGGAGCCCAGCCTTGCCGTGTTCTGGCCTGGATGTCTATGCGCTGACCGAGGCTGAGGTAGCTCGCCTCACACTCAAGCTGTATCCCGTGACGTCATACAGTCACAGGTCTAAGGGGTCTTCTATATAAAGCACATGGATGATACTATAATGCTCAGCTAATCTATACAACACATGTAAGGGGATTCAGCAACTATGCTGACAGCTCGGTCATGTTACGTATGTCATCTCGACATACACTACTATCCTATAGGCTGAACAGGCAGGTGGTTCTGGGCTGATTCTATACAATAACAAATTCATATATAACTTAGAACTAATGGATGGTATCATAATAGATGTTAACAAAATGAGTTTTACGCAATGGGTGTTAACGTAATGGCTTAACGTAATGAGTTTCATTGTAATGAGTTTTAACGTAATGCATTACAAACTATAAGAACAAATCATTGTACAATATGGATGGAATTGATCGATCGATCTGTATTCATGCACTCTACGGATTCTGAGGAAATAAATATATATATATACAAGATGAAATTAACAGCAAAGGCATCTGGTGCACTCAGATCATTACTGTCAAATTCTCAGAATACGGAGAGAACGTGAACACGAAAAAAAAAATTCTGAAAAACTGATCAGTTAATAACAAACAGTTGACAATTTCCTTCATCTCGGACAACTAGTTATACAGACTATGTACATTTAAACCCAATTCTGCAAGGGTGAGGTTTACATATGCAGAATGGTTATCATCTCTGGGAGGATAGAATTCCTCTGCAATGGCTAACACATGCCTTGACTGAGGGAGATCTGAACGAGTATCTACAAAAGATACTTGTGGGTTTCTCATTACTTGTCGAGTACGCAAGGAGTAACAACATTCAGGTTGAATATCTGACTGAGTATTTGAGGTAGAGGGTACAGAGTCAAGAGGATTTTCAGCATCTGTCACATTAGTCTGGGCAGCAATATCATCAACATCGTATACTAATTTCATATGATCTAAATGCGATTATTTGTACTAGCCAGTACTAATTTCTCTAACCTTATACTTATTGCCAGAGATATGTTCTACAACTCGATAAGGGCCAACAAACTTTTGATTGAGCTTAGGCAATGCGGATGTTTTGTTGAAATTTGTCAGCATTACTCTCGAACCTACTTTGACTTTTGATGGCTTAGCACGGCTATTAGTTACTCTAGTAAATTCTGCTGATGATTTATGAAGTGTTTCACGGATTCTTCTAAAAACACTTTGAGCCATGCTTGTACAAGTTGCTACGAAATCATCAGGGTTGTAATTAGGTTTCGGAGTGGAATATAACAACTCATAGGGTAAATGCTTGTCTACACCATACAATGCATAATGTGGAGTATCACCTATGGAAGCATTGTAAACAGAATTTATGGCACACTGGACATCTGGTATAACTTCATCCCAAGTTTCACTATTGGGGTTGATAGTGGCTCTCAGGACATCAAGTACTTTCTTATTGGTTTGTTCAGCTAACCCATTGCTGGCAGGATGATGAGGAACAATGGTGGATTTAGAGATCTTGTACAAAGTACACAAATTTTCAAGAATCTCATTACAGAATTCACCTCCATTATCTGTTACTAAGGACTTAGGGGTGGTATGCCTGCAGATAATGCGTTCTTTAAACGCTTTAGCTACTGTCTCTGCAGTCTTATTTGCAATAGGAACTAACTCACAATATCTGGTGAAATGGTCTACCATAACACACAGATGTTTGTTGCCTTGGAGGGAACATTTAAAATTGGTTAATAAATCAAGGGCAACTCTTTCCCACGGTTCGCTAGTGGTTGGGTACACTTGGATTGGATTAGGACCATTGACATTTCCTTTATGTTGCATACAAACACTACATTTCTTAACATACTCTGAAATGTCAGTTGCCATACGTGGCCAAAAGTATTTCATTCTGGCTTGTTTCACAGAACGATCCATACCAGGGTGTGCAACACCTGGTGCATCATGAACTAGCTGTAGAGCTGCATTCACTAGTGACTGTGGAATTACTAACTGGTACACTCTTCTGCTTGGAGTACCCAACTCGGCTGTTAGATACAGTAATTCCTGGCTCATTACAAAGTCACTAATGGGTGCTGGTGGCTTCACAGTAAGAATAAGATCTTCCTGGACCAATTATAATAAACAGGAATGACCAAGAGACAAAAACTGTAAATTGTTAGTCTAGAGCAGAGGTCTCCCATGATTAGCTGTATTTATTTGTAGTTACAAAGAGAGCTGTGCCCACAGTGTCCAGTCTTCAAGGTTTAAAACTTTTATTTTTTTTTCAGTGGATGTAGCATATAAAATACTACATACACTCTCTGATCTAATTACACCTGTCTACCATTATTTTTAACACACTTTCTTCAACAGAGGTAGAGTGGAGAGAGAAAAAACCTCACTATTATTCATTCAATCACTGTCTTTCCAGAAGCATGCTAACATCACAGTACAGATGACCCTTTGGAATGAAACATTCTAACCATTCTTTCAGAGTACAGGCACTCTACTTCCTCTGTGGCTTTCTTTGTGTTTAACAATATTTTACTACATGTGAACTACACATTGTATACTATGTAAAGAAATACATTTTTGAATTGAATATTATCTAGTACTGTATCCCCCTGGCAATTTTTTTCTAGTTCACAACTGTGGTCTCTTGTTCCTCCCTACTGATGGAGCTAAATATGATTATCTATTTGCTCAGATTTTTTTTATGATTTTGCTTACAGATGTCATACTATCACGTCTCCTCTTTCTTTCATCTACCAATGAGAGCATTATCATTGTCTTCACTCTTTGTAAATCATGACCCTACTAAGGGATGTATATCAATGGTACTGTATACTGACAAGTATATTAATAAGACACATGTATTTATCCTCAGTGAAAGATGGTCACTATGTTGAAAAAAAAAAAAATGGGGTTTATGGCATTTTATTGAGATGTTTCGTCCACCAGGAACAAATGCCATAAACCTCATACTGTTTCTTATCATCATCAACTAAATAAATCAATCAGTGGAACGTCTTTGAAAATTTTTCCGTATCATCTATTTTTTTTTAAGGGGAGGGGGGGATAGTCTGCACTACTACTGCATACCCTAATTTTGGTTTAACTTATACTGTAAATATTTTTTCTCTTTGCACCTCACTAGCCATACATCTGAAAGCTATTGGAACATTTCTGAGTACAGTATAAAAAAGAAGTTTGTCAATGCTATACTACACTGACAGTCAGGTAATAATCTTTTATTTTTACTCTAATTATTCTCTGATTATCATTATTATGTTCACGACTGAAGGGAGGCACTAAACCCACAGGGGTTATACTACAGTGCCTAGACTTAGGGAACTGGAGGCAATCCAGTGCCTAGGCCTTAGAAATGGGAGGCAATCAAATTGAATCAAAGAGGAGGAGAGCTCATACTACCTGAATCAAGAACTCTTCAATGGTATCAGTGCACATGCCTGTATGAAATATGTTAGCTTATCTCATTCTCTGTAAGGTTTTCATGATTTTTTCACACTATAATCTCCATTTCCCATGAGTGTTGTAAGAGGCAACTAAAATGCCGGGAGCAAGGGGCTAGTAACCCCTTCTCCTGTATAAGTTATTAAATTTAAAAAGAGAAACTTTCAATTTTCTTTTTAGGCCACCCTGCCTCGGTGGGACATGGCTGGTTTGTTGAAAGAAGAAGAATAATCTCCATTTTCATTACATTACACTTATTTACAAAAGTCCATCAACCCTTTGTCTGCACTGTTCTAGTCAAGGTACTGTGCCTCCTGATTCTTTAAGAAATCCAAGTATATGCCATATGTCTGTCTTACTTTCCTGAGTAATTTCTATGACTACTGGAGAGCAGAAGCTTAACAGATTTGATATACTATACAAGATATTGCTGATCTGGAGCTGGGGATTGATAATTCACAGCGCTTTGCACCCCATTCAAGACACTATCACAAATTTGTGACTAATATAAGTGTAATTAGGTAGTAGGTTGGTAGACAGCAACCACCCAGTGAGTGTAAAACGAAAGCCTGTAATTGTTTTACACGATGGTAGGATTACTGGTGTCCTTTTTTCTGTCTCATAAACATGCAAGATTTCAGGTACGTCTTGCTACTTCTACTTACACTTAGGTCACACTACACATACATGTACAAGCATATACATACATACCCCTCTGGGTTTTCTTCTATTTTCTTTCTAGTTCTTGTTCTTGTCTATTTCCTCTTATCTCCATGGGGAAGTGGAACAGAATTCTTCCTCCATAAGCCATGCGTGTCGTAAGAGGTGACTAAAATGCCGGGAGCAAGGTGCTAGTAACACCTTCTCCTGTATATAATACTATTACTAAATTTGAAAGGAGAAACTTTCGTTTTTCCTTTTGGGCCACCCCACCTCGGTGGGATATGGCTGGTACGTTGAAAGAAAGAAAGAAACATGCAAGATTTCAGGTACGTCTTGCTACTTCTACTTACACTTGGGTCACACTGCACATACATGTACAAGTATATATATATACATACCCCTCTGGGCTTTCTTCTATTTTCTTTCTAGTTCTTGTTCTTGTCTATTTCCTCTTATCTCCACGGTGAAGTGGAACAGAATTCTTCCTCCGTAAGCCATGCGTGTCATAAGAGGCAACTAAAATGCCGGGAGCAAGGGGCTAGTAACCCCTTCTCCTGTATAAATTACTAAATTTAAAAAGAGAAACTTTTTTTTTGGGGGGGGGGGGGCCACCCTGCCTCAGTGGGATATGGCCGGTTTGTTGAAAGAAGAAGAATAAGTGTAATTAATTATTTTATGTCAATGTCAATGTATCAACAGTCATGGGAAAGGCATAAGAGCTAGGATCTCTCTCCTTCACTACTTCAAACATGCAATGTATGTACCTACACATCAATGTGGCACTCCTAATGCCAAAAGAGATTACCAGAGTTACAAAAACATGTGAACTAACCTAGACAAGTGTATGTTCCTTCGTTATTCACACAAAATTGGTTTACTTTGCATGGCGATTTATTAAAAGCACATTCATTGATGTCCAAACAGCCTTTCTCTGTGTCCATCAGCCAACCTGCCTTACATGCTACACAAGACTTCTGCCCAGGCTGAAAATGTAAGAAAACTTGATTAGTTAAATACAGTGGACCCCCGCTTTATGATCACCTCCCAATGCGACCAATTATGTAAGTGTATTTATGTAAGTGAGTTTGTACGTGTATGTTTGGGGGTCTGAAATGGACTAATCTAATTCACAATATTCCTTATGGGAACAAATTCGTTCAGTACTGGCACTGAACATACTTCTGGAATGAAATAATATCGTAAACTGGGGGTCCACTGTATCTGTATTTATATATATATTGTCTGTGAATTTACATAATTACTGACACTACCATATTAGAACACAATTAGCAGCAGAACCTCGTAGATGCACAAAACAGAAAATATTTTAGTGCTTTAGTTAAAGTATATCAACTTCAGGCCTGATTAGAATCATCAAAGTTAATTATATTTTTCACCATTACTTACCCATCAATTAAATTCCTGCATTACAATGAATTCTTTCTTGAACACCTTTTTTTATGACACAAAGGCCATCTCTCACCAAGGTAGGGCAACCAAAAAAGAGGAAATACATTCACCATTGCTCATTCAATTGCTATTTTGCCAAACATGAACCTATATCACAGTTCAGATACCCCCTGGACTGAAACAGTCTCCAACATACTCTCGCAAACCTGTTGGATGTCCAAGCTCCTAGCACTCAAAACTTCCTCTGCCCACTCCTTCAAGAAAAAGTATGTAACCCACAACTCACAGTGCTTGGGGAATGGGAGGGTACACATATCAAGTTTGATCCAAGGAAGTGTAACTTTAATTTCTTAGATCAAGATCCCTTCACCAACATCAAGGCACCTCACTTGAAAGGGAGTAGTTCATAGAGCACCAATAATTTCTAACTTTCCTCAAAAAGCTGTTATTCTTTTTAGTACATCACCTTTGCCGACCAAAGCAAGGCGACCCAAAAATGAAAACACATTCTATATTACTTGGTCTTTAGCTCTTTCCAGAACAATGCAGACATCTCAGGCCAATGATAACACAATCAACCATAACAAACACTGAGCTGTTGAAGTCCTGACATTGTAATTCCAATTTCTAAAATCATTTTCCCTGATTCTGTAACAGTATTTATATTCCTTTATAACCTGTACACTGACACTACAAAATGACTATAAACTACAGTAAGACAGAAAAAACTAACATTTTTAACATTAATATATCTGCAGAAAATGCACACTATAAAGTAAGTTAGGTTGCATGTGACTTGTGATTTTTTGGAGATAAAGTTATGTAATAAAGTAACTTTGACTAACCCCACTGCATGGGCCATTGCAAGCCTTGTGGCACTGTTCACACAGGAGCTTTGTGTCGTCTTTGTATGCTTCATAGTACCCATAGCTACAAGCATCACACATGTCACCTTTGTAACCTGGGTTGCAAGAACAGTCACCACTTCCCTTCCTTGTTCCTGCACCCTGTAAACATTGGTCTAATATCAGAATGTTGATTATAAAATTTAGAAATACTGTGCAGTTTGTACCTTAATAAAAATGTTCAGTAGAAACAAGTTTTTGACACAGTTACTAACTTCTTAATGAGACAGCATTTAAAAAAAAAAGTGAAAAAATGGGGGATATTTCATCCTGTGAGAGACCCTCATCAGCAGAGAGATGTACATGTTACAGTAAAACTTAGGAAGGAATGCACATACAGATTTGCATGTGATCTCTGTTTACTTCATCCATCTGTTAAAGAAATATTCCTAGAATTCATGCCAATCAGCTCATGTTTTATAATACATTGGCCATCTATTAAGAGAGGGTGACACATTCACCACAATTCATTAGATCACTGTCTTGCCAGAAGCATGCTAACATGGCAGTTGAGATGACCCTCTGAACAGCAACACTCACCCCTCCCTTTAGATTTCTGGCACTGAAATTCCCATCTCCAGGACTCAAGTCTGGCTAACCAGTTTCCCTGAATCCATTCATAAATGTTACATTGCTCACACTCCAACAGCATTTCAAGCCATGAAAACATCTTGTCTCCATTCGCTCACATAAGCCAGTTGGATGTTTAACCCCCTTGCAGTTAAAACCTCTACTCTCTCCAAAAACCCTTCCTGGGACAAGCAATTTCTCTTCTTCCTTCCACCTGACTTAGATACCCTCTTAGTCATCCTATTCTGCTCTATTTTTTCTAAATGCTTTTAATAAACTAACAACTATTCCATACAGCTGCAATATTTGCCACATTACTTCCCTACCCACATATTCATAAGCCTTTTCTAAACCTATAAATACTACAAATGGCTTCTTACTCTTATCTAAACACTATACATACAATATTTACACTTCCTAAATTCTCCTTGTTCCTTTGTAATCTTACTTTCTGCCTTATCCCCAACTCTTTCAATAATAATTCTTCCTAGTATACTCAACAGACTTACTCCTCTATAAATCTTAAACTGCTCCTTGTTCATTCTTTCCCCTTATACAAAGGAACCATACATGTTCTCTGCTTTCTTTCATACATATTATTACTTTTTATATAAACACTTTGGCCATTTCCCACCAAGGCAGGACAACCTGAAAAAGAAGAAACACTTTCATCATCACTCACTATCACTGTCTTGCCAGAGGTGTGCCTACACTACAGTTCAAATGGTGCAACATATCTCCGCCTTGCTTCGGAGTGCATGCACTGTACTTCCTACCTCCGGGACTCAAATATACCAACTACTCCAGAATTAACTCTTTTTACAATGCCAATATAACAATACTTAAAATTCAAAAGAATAATAATGTACCTTACACTTGCCATTCCCATTACAAGGGTTGTCAATGCCACCTTTACACGGAAGGCAGCGAGGGCCATAGTGATTAGTGGGACAGCACACCCTGAGTGTGTCTATACAGAGCCACATGTGTAGGTCAGGCTGCACCTCCTGCTCCTGGAACCACCAGTCTTCTAGCAGTCCCTCATGCTCCTCTGCACCAGCTTCACACTATCAAGGTGGAGATAAATGGTATAAAATACTAACACAATAGAAAAACAAAACACAAATGCAGTATAATGTGAACCTTTATTGACAATGTTTCATTCTCTTTGAACTTCATCAAGTCTTGACTTGATAAAGTCTTGATCAAGTCAACCACACTGTTGTTCACATACTGACCACGATCAAGCAGTCATTCATACTGCAGTGCCCTGCACACCCAGGATGATGATGTGCTGTGAATCATCCTCGTGTCGTGCAGCCGACAACGCACTCACACCGATGATGTAATACCAGTGATCAGATGACTCAACATGGCAATCTCACCACAATTCAAACTCTTGCACACATTTTCTCTTTTTGCAATCTATTCAATTCTCAGTATAATGTGTACCATAATATTTTTCATCATTTGGTGGGGGCCCCTTCTGGTTGGGGGCCTGGGGCCCCTCTCCTAAATCCGGCCCTGCACTAGTGTACAAAGTTTTTACAGTATAAATGCTTTGTTTTGTGCGAGTCAGAGAGGATAAATAATGCAGAAGGGAAAGGAATAAAAGTGTATTTAACTTTCAGCATACAGTGGGCCCTTGGCTAACGAACGCATCGCATAACGTTAAATCCGCCCAATGAACGTTAAATCCGCCCAATGAAGCGTTTGAGCATAAAAATTTTGGCCTGCTAACGATGAAAAACTCGCCCAACATGATTTGTCCTGAGCCTGTCGGTCCAGCCTGAGCGCCTCAGCTGCCCTGCCATCATTGTTTACAAGACAGGGTGGCTGGTTTTATGCATACATTCGATACATTTTGTATTATTCCAGTGTTTATAGTGCTTGTAACTGCTAAATAAGCCACTATGGGCACAAAGAAAGCTTATAGTGCCAACCCTGTGGTAAAAAGGGTGAGAAATACTATCGTACCACGGTCAGCTGCTGCTGCACCACCATCAGCTGTACTACTTGAAGATGTAGAGAGACTGTTGTTGGTGTGGCTTAACGAGAAACAATTACCAAGAAACAATTAACCCCAGAGGGTTAGCCACCCAGGATAACCCAAGAAAGTCAGTGAGCCATCGAGGACTGTCTAACTTATTTCCATTGGGGTCCTTAATCTTGTCCCCCAGGATGCGACCCACACCAGTCGACTAACACCCAGGTGAACAGGAAAAAATGCCTGGAACTAGTGCTCATATTGGTGAATTTAAGGCCAGCAAATTCAAATTCAAAGTTTATTCTCTATAAGGATTACAATGCTGAGTTTACAGAATTTGGTTATTGTGTGGTTTACATGTAGTAAAATAATGACTACAGAGTGTACCACTAGAACACCTAGCATAGCTAGGCATTTCGGGCAGGCTTAGTTTAATTCTTAATTTTAAAATATTATAAATTATGAGGTAAGTTGGTATTATGGCTAAGTGACTAAATACTAGTTTGTGAGTTTAGCAATGTGAATGCTTTTGTTTTGGCACAGTACATAGTTTCAGTATTGGAGTATCACAGGATTCATTATTTTAAGAATGAGATTAATATTTCTGTTTATGGTCAAATGGGTGAGTGAGTGTAAGTGTGAACCACCAGGTGGTATTCGTGTAGTTAGTTGACGGGGTGTATCAGGGAGATAAGATGTTTTCTAATGGTAGTTTTGAAGGTGATGAATGTGTCTGCAGTTCTAGAGTTCTCAGGTAGGGTGTTCCAGATTTTAGGGCCTTTGACATACATTGAATTTTTGTAAAGGTTTAGTCGGACACGGGGAATGTCGTAGAGATGTTTCTGAAGAGAAGTTGCAGAGATTGGTGGATGAATTTGGTAGGGTGTGCAAAAGAAGAAAATTGAAAGTGAATACAGGAAAGAGTAAGGTTATGAGGATAACAAAAAGATTAGGTGATGAAAGATTGGATATCAGATTGGAGGGAGAGAGTATGGAGGAGGTGAATGTATTCAGATATTTGGGAGTGGACGTGTCAGCGGATGGGTCTATGAAAGATGAGGTGAATCATAGAATTGATGAGGGGAAAAGGGTGAGTGGTGCACTTAGGAGTCTGTGGAGACAAAGAACTTTGTCCTTGGAGGCAAAGAGGGGAATGTATGAGAGTATAGTTTTACCAATGCTCTTATATGGGTGTGAAGCATGGGTGATGAATGTTGCAGCGAGGAGAAGGCTGGAGGCAGTGGAGATGTCATGTCTGAGAGCAATGTGTGGTGTGAATATAATGCAGAGAATTCGTAATTTGGAAGTTAGGAGGAGGTGCGGGATTAATGGAAGGAAGGCAGGGTAGGGGTCGGCCTAGGAAAGGTTGGAGGGAGGGGATAAAGGAGGTTTTGTGTGCGAGGGGCTTGGACTTCCAGCAGGCATGCGTGAGCGTGTTTGATAGGAGTGAATGGAGACAAATGGTTTTTAATACTTGACGTGCTGTTGGAGTGTGAGCAAAGTAACATTTATGAAGGGGTTCAGGGAAACCGACAGGCCGGACTTGAGTCCTGGAGATGGGAAGTACAGTGCCTGCACTCTGAAGGAGGGGTGTTAATGTTGCAGTTTAAAAACTGTAGTGTAAAGCACCCTTCTGGCAAGACAGTGATGGAGTGAATGATGGTGAAAGTTTTTCTTTTTCGGGCCACCCTGCCTTGGTGGGAATCGGCCAGTGTGATAATATAATATATGTTTGTGTCTGGTGTTATGCCTGTGGGTTCTGTCACAACTATCAAGAAAGCGTTTTAGGTCAAGGTTGATATTGGAGTTTAAGGTCCTGTAGATGTAGATTGCACAGTAGTAAGTGTGGATGTACTGAACAGGGAGTAAGTTTAGATCTATGAAGAGTGGGGGGGTGTGTTGCCAGGGATGGGATTTAGTGATTATTCTTACTGCAGCTTTTTGTTGGGTTATTATTGGCTTTAGGTGTGTTGCTGCAGTTGATCCCCAAGCACAAATAGCATAGATGAGGTATGGATACATAAGTGAGTAGTATAGTGTGAGAAGGGCATTTTGCGGCACGCAGTATCGTATCTTGGAGAGGATCCCAACCGTTTTGGATACTTTTTTTGGTTATGTGTTGGATATGGGTGCTGAAATTCAGGTTGTTGTCAAGGTATAGGCCTAGAAATTTGCCCTAATTATGTCTGGTAATTAGTGTTGTCGATCTTAATGTTAATTTGTGCATCTCCTGCTCTGCTACCAAACATAATATAGTAGGTTTTGTCAGTGTTAAGCGTAAGTTTATTGGCTGTCATCCAAGTCGATATTTTGATCAGCTCCTCGTTAACAATGGTGTTGAGGGTGGCAAGATTAGGGTGAGAGATGACATAAGTCGTGTTGTCAGCAAAGAGAATGGGCTTCAGGTGTTGGGATACGTTTGGAAGATCATTGATGTATACGAGGAAGAGCAGGGGACCAAGGACACTTCCCTGCGAAACTCCAGTATCAAGTGGCCGTGTTGTTGATGCTGTGTCTTTAATGGTGACATACTGATACCTATTAGTAAGGTAAGATTTGAAATAAGCAAGCGCATGGCCTCTTATACAGTAATGGTCAAGTTTGTGGAGTAGGATGTCGTGGTCTACTGTGTCAAAAGCTTTTCTTAGGTCAATAAAAATTCCTAGTGGATATTCCTTATTTTCCAATGCTGTGTAAAGCAGATCTAGCATTTTTATGATTGCATCATTAGTGCTTTTATTTTTCCTGAATCCAAACTGGCAGGGGTTGAGTATGTTTTGTGCCGTTATAAATGAATATAGTCTCCTGTGCACAAGTTTCTCAAAGATTTTGGATAGCAATGGTAAGTTTGATATTGGCCTATAGTTGTTTAAGTCTGTAGGGTCACCACCTTTATGTATTGGTGTAACCCTTGCCATCTTGAGTAGTTTCGGGAAGGTGCTAGTTTCCAGTGACTTGTTAAAAAGTAATGAAATAGCATGCGAAAGGACATGGGCCATTCGCTTGTACAGTAATGGTGGGACATGAGACAGATTCCCTGAGTTATTTTTAAGTGACTTTATAATCTCGGTGACTTCCGTGGGCTCAGTTGGTGCAAGATAGAAGGAATTTGGGAAATTCCCATCTAGGTAGTCCCCAGCATGGGCATTGGTATGTGGGATTTTATTGGCGAGATTAGATCCTATGGTTGAGAAGAAGTCGTTCATCTTGTTAGCTGTGTCAGTGGGATGTAGTGGTGTTTCATTAGGTTTAGTTAGGGCAATATTCTTGTTTTTTTTCAGTTTGTGGGTCCCTAGAATCTGAGAGAGTGTTTTCCAGGTCTTTTTTATATCTCCTCTAGTGTCTGTGAATCTACTGGAGTAGTATAGTTGTTTGGCTTTCTTTATTACTTTGGTGAGAACTGATGAATAGTGTTTAAGAATATCTTTGTGTATTAAGCTCTGTCTATATTGCTTTTCATATTGGTGTTTCTTGTCAATGGATTTCAGAATGGTGCTGGTTAGCCATGGGCAACCAAGCCGTTTATTTGTGATCTGTTTCGTTAAGGTTGGTTTGAGAGACTTAAGAATCATAGTGGCATACACAGTGTGATAAGGCATGGCAAAGCTGAAAAATTCCAACTCCAACAAGTGTTCAATTGTGACAAAACAAGCCTGTTCTGGAAGAAAATGCCAAACAGGGCCTACATTACTCAGGAGGAAAAGGCACTCCCAGGACACAAGCCTATGAAAGACAGGCTAACTTTCTTGTTTTGTTGTAATGCTAGTGGGGACTGCAAAGTGAAGCCTTTACTCATGTATCACTCTGAAAATCCCAGAGTGTTCAAGAAAAACAGTGTCTCATCACTCATCAATACTCTTCCATAAAGGTAGGTGTCATTTTAACATTTATTTATATAGTTATTGTGCATGTCTCATTGTTTTCTTTGTAGGAAAATGTATATTTCATGAAAAAAAAATGATTTTTTTTAATACTTTTGGCTGTCTGGAATGGATTAATTGGATTTTCATTATTTCTTATGGGGAAAATTAATTCAACTAATGATAATTTCGTCTAACAATGAGCTCTCAGGAACAGATTAATATCGTTAGCCGAGGGTCCACTGTACTTTCTAAAAGGAAAATTCACTATCTTATGACACAGTCACTGTATGAGTCATCGGAAATAATTCTCATTATTCAAAAAAAGTATTCATGAATTTTACTCACCTGTTTCTGTCCTCTTTCAACATCTTTGCATAATTTTTCCTGAATCTCAATCAATCGCACTTCAGATTTCTTATACGACACCATTTTCTCTGCTTCCCAAGCTGAGTCTCCACCTTCAAACTTTCCACGAGCAGTTGACTCTATTCCCTTTAGGGAGGTAAATTAAAAAAAAATATAAGTACAAAATTTTCTGGCATATAAGGTGTACTTTTTCCCCACAAACAATCTTGGAAAATCAGCCTGCACCTTATATACTCAAGGTCAGGGTCAAGGGTAGGTTTTGGGTTATTGTTTTAACAGTTGTTCACTAGTGTTATGTTACAACTAAATGAAAACACCTTGTATGACTTACATGCTCATGCACCTTATTTTTTTTTTTTTCCAACAAGTCGGCCGTCTCCCACCGAGGCAGGGTGACCCAAAAAAAAAAGAAAGAAAATCCCCAAAAAGAAAATACTTTCATCATTCAACACTTTCACCACACTCGCACATTATCACTGTTTTTGCAGAAGTGCTCAGAATACAACAGTTTAGAAGCATACACATATAAAGATACACAACATATCCCTCCAAACTGCCAATATCCCAAACCCCTCCTTTAAAGTGCAGGCATTGTACTTACCATTTCCAGGACTCAAGTCCGACTATATGAAAATAACCGGTTTCCCTAAATCCCTTCACTAAATATTACCCAGCTCACACTCCAACAGATCGTCAGGTCCCAAGTACCATTCGTCTCCATTCACTCCTATCTAACATGCTCACGTACGCTTGCTGGAAGTCCAAGCCCCTTGCCCACAAAACCTCCTTTACCCCCTCTCTCCAACCCTTTCGAGGACGACCCCTACCCCGCCTTCCTTCCCCTAAAGATTTATATGCTTTCTATGTCATTCTACTTTGATCCATTCTCTCTAAATGACCAAACCACCTCAACAACCCCTCTTCTGCTCTCTGACTAATACTTTTATTAACTCCACACCTTTTCCTAATTTCCACACTCCGAATTTTCTGCACAATATTTACACCACACATTGCCCTTAAACAGGACATCTCCACTGCCTCCAACCGTCTCCTCGCTGCTGCATTTACCACCCAAGCTTCACACCCATATAAGAGTGTTGGTACTACTATACTTTCATACATTCCCTTCTTTGCCTCCATAGATAACGTTTTTTGACTCCACATATACCTCAACGCACCACTCACCTTTTTTCCCTCATCAATTCTATGATTAACCTCATCCTTCATAAATCCATCCGCCGACACGTCAACTCCCAAGTATCTGAAAACATTCACTTCTTCCATACTCCTCCTCCCCAATTTGATATCCAATTTTTCTTTATCTAAATCATTTGACACCCTCATCACCTTACTCTTTTCTATGTTCACTTTCAACTTTCTACCTTTACACACATTCCCAAACTCATCCACTAATCTTTGCAATTTTTCTTTAGAATCTCCCATAAGCACAGTATCATCACCAAAAAGTAACTGTGTCAATTCCCATTTTGAATTTGACTCCCCAAAATTTAATCCCACCCCTCTCCCGAACACCCTAGCATTTACTTCCTTTACAACCCCATCTATAAATATATTAAACCATGGTGACATTACACATCCCTGTCTAAGACCTACTTTTACTGGGAAGTAGTCTCCCTCTCTTCTACACACCCTAACCTGAGCCTCACTATCCTCATAAAAACTCTTTACAGCATTTAATAACTTACCACCTATTCCATATACTTGCAACATCTGCCACATTGCTCCTCTATCCACTCTATCATATGCCTTTTCTAAATCCATAAATGCAATAAAAACTTCCCTACCTTTATCTAAATACTGTTCACATATATGCTTCAATGTAAACACTTGATCTACACATCCCCTACCCACTCTGAAACCTCCTTGCTCATCCGCAATCCTACATTCTGTCTTACCTCTAATTCCTTCAATTATAACCCTACCATACACTTTTCCTGGTATACTCAGTAAACTTATTCCTCTATAATTTTTACAGTCTCTTTTGTCCCCTTTCCCTTTATATAAAGGGACTATACATGCTCTCCACCAATCCCTAGGTACCTTCCCCTCTTTCATACATTTATTAAACAAAAGTACCAACCACTCCAACACTATATCCCCCCCTGCTTTTAACATTTCTGTCATGATCCCATCAGTTTCAGCTGCTTTACCCCCTTTCATTTTACGCAATGCCTCACGTACCTCCCCCACACTTACATTCTGCTCTTCTTCACTCCTAAAAGATGGTATACCTCCCTGACCAGTGCATGAAATTACTGCCTCTCTTTCTTCCTTAACATTTAAAAGTTCCTCAAAATATTCTCGCCATCTACCTAATACCTCCATCTCCCCATCTACTAACTCCCCTACTCTGTTTTTAATGGACAAATCCATACTTTCCCTAGGCTTTCTTAACTTGTTTAACTCACTCCAAAATTTTTTCTTATTTTCATTAAAATTTCTTGACAGTGCCTCTCCCACTCTATCATCTGCTCTCCTTTTGCACTCTCTCACCACTCTCTTTACCTTTCTTTTACTCTCCATATACTCTGCTCTTCTTATAACGCTTCTGCTTTGTAAAAACCTCTCATAAGCTACCTTTTTCTCTTTTATCACACCCTTTACTTCATCATTCCACCAATCACTCCTCTTTCCTCCTGCCCCCACCCTCCTATAACCACAAACTTCTGCCCCACATTCTAATACTGCATTTTTAAAACTATTCCAACCCTCTTCAACCCCCCCACTACTCATCTTTGCACTAGCCCACCTTTCTGCCAATAGTCGCTTATATCTCACCCGAACTTCCTCCTCCCTTAGTTTATACACTTTCACCTCCCTCCTTCCACTTCCACCTCCCTCCAAATTCACCTTATATGCTAGAAAATACAGTAATGCTGTAAATTAATGAGCTTCAGATGCCCTTTACAATTACAGCTAAAAATTGAAAAACATGAAACGGGTGGGGTCTGAACCCATTCCGTTGTCTGCAACTGTGTTATTATGATTTCACGAGTCAATTAAAGCTATACCTTGAAGTCTGGCAGCCAAAAATGGATACAGTAAATTTGTGATTAGCAGAAATAACCTGCACATAGAAGAGAGGAGCTTACGAGGACGTTTCGGTCCGACTTGGACCATATACAGTACAAGTCGGACTGAAACATTGTCGTAAGCTCCTCTCTTCTATGTGTGGGTTATTTGTGTATCGTTCCAGTCACGGTATTGTGCCTTTTTTTGTTATTTTTTTGTGATCAGCAGCCATTTACCCACCAACTCTAAGCATTTTTTAACAATTGTTTTTATAATAAATATATCAATATAAGAATAAAATTATTTAAATATGAAAACTGTTTGCTCACTACCATTCTGTTAAGGAAAGATCTTGCAGTTCTCTGGCCTAGTAACAGGTAGACAAAATCTCATTTAGTACCCAAATATAATAGATTTTTCCAGTTTATGAACTATTCATATTGTATTTACATAGCTTAATTAACATCTGATATGTAATTAATGCCCTTAAGAAAAGTGAAGTTATTACTCAGTATTATTCATATCAATCAATCAAAGTTTATTCTCTATAAGGATTACAATGCGGGGTTTACAGATTTTGGATATTGTGTGGGTTACATGTTATAAAATACTAATTACAGAGGGGGCCACTAGGACACCTAGCATGGCTAGGCATTTCGGGCAGACTTAGATTAATTCTTAATTCTAAATTATTACAAATTATGGAGTATGTTGGTATTATGGCTAAGTGACTAAATTATAGCTTGGGAGTTTAGCAATGTGAATGCTTTTATTTTGGCACAATACATAGTTTGTATATTGGAGTATCACAGGCAAACTTACGACTAGTTAAGATTCATTATTTTAAGATTAAGATTCGCATTTCTGCGTTTATAGTCAAATGGGTGAGTGAGTGAGTAAGTGTGAACCACCAGGTGGTTTTCATATAGTTAGTTGACGGGGTGTATCAGGGAGATAAGATGTTTTCTAACGGTAGTTTTGAAGGTGATGAATGTATCTGCAGTTCGAGGTTTCAGGTAGGGTGTTCCAGATTTTAGATAGTAAGTTGGTAGACAGCAACCACCCAGGGAGGTACTACCGTCCTGCCAAGTGAGTTTAATTTACAGTCTTTCTTGAAACATGATTTATGTTGTAAATATCTCTACTGGTATCATTGTTACTGATGTCTGGAATACTATTACACACTACCACTAGTGTCATCTTCTCATAAAGTATTTTATTTTTTCCCGGACTAGGTTCCCATGAAGAAAAAAAGGACCCAGAAACAAATAATTTTGGCTGGCTCTTTTGGGGTTACCTTGGGTAATTTACACATGTATGATAATTATACAGTGGACCCCCGCATAGCGAACGCCTTGCATAGCGAACAATCCGCATAGCGAACGCTTTGTTCGCTAAAATTTTGCCCCGCATAGTGGACAAAAACCCGCTCAGCGACCTTCGTCCGAGACGCGTCCAATGTGCGGCCTCAGCCAGCCTCACATGTGCTGCCCGTCCCATTGTTTACCAGCCAGCCTCCGCGGTAACATTCAAGCATACACTCGGAATATTTCGTATTATTACAGTGTTTTCGGTGCTGTTTCTGGAAAATAAGTGACCATGGGCCCCAAGAAAGCTTCTAGTGCCAACCCTGTGGTAAAAAGGGTGAGAATTAGTATGGAAATTAAGAAAGATTTTGAAGGGTTTGGGGCTAACCCTGAGAAGCCTATGCCAGTTGTGGAATCCATTGTGCCTACTTCAAAAATTAAGGAAATGTGTGCACAGTGGGTTGAACTGCAAACCTTTATGGATGAAAATCACCCTGACACAGCTGTTGCAAGCCGTGCTGGTGACTATTTCAATGACAATGTTATGGCCCATTTTAGACAAATCGTAAAGGAACGGGAGATACAGAGCTCTATGGACAGATTTGTTGTGCGACAGAGGTCCAGTGACTCTGAAGCTGGTCCTAGTGGCATTAAAAGAAGAAGGGAAGTAACCCCGGAAAAGGACTTGCTACCTCAAGTCCTAATGGAAGGGGATTCCCCTTCTAAACACTAACACTCTCTCTCCCCTCCTCCCATCCCATCAATCATCACCAGATCTTCAATAAAAGTAAGTGTCATGTAATTGTGCATGCCTTTTTCAGTTTGTGTGTACTAAAATTAACATTTTTTTTGTGGTAAAAAAAATTTTTTTTCATACTTTTGGGTGTCTTGCACGGATTAATTTTATTTCCATTATTTCTTATGGGGAAAATTAATTCGCATAGCAAACATTTCGCATAACGACCAGCCCTCTTGCACGGATTAAGTTCGCTATGCGGGGGTCCACTGTACTTATTTGTAGCTGTGTCTAAATAAAGTGACTTGCAGTGTATGAATAGGAAGAGTATAGGTCTAGTGTCCCTATTCTCAACCTCTCTCTTATTGCACTCACTGACTGAGTGAAATCAGAAAGTATATTTCCCTGATTTAGCTAGATATCTGTGAACTTGTTGGGCTTCTGTAACAAGCTAGAAGGAATGTAGATATACATCTGAGTAGCTTAAACCTAAATAAAAAAAATAATGTAGCTGTCACAATTCTTAATACTGTATGTATTCCGTAAATGCACAGGTTTCACAAAGCACGGATAGTGTATGCAAGGGGACAAAGAAATCACTACAATAACAGAATGAGCAACAAGAATTTTAATGCAACAGAGCAGGTCTTATTCAGCCTACAATTAGTTGTGAATTTGTAGCCGATTATGTCCATACCTTTTTGAAAGAGTCTGTCAGGGTCTTGCAGGCACTGCATGGTGGTAGTTTGGCAGACTTCAAATTCTCCTTATTCTTATTTTTGTCTCCATCGCTACTGCTACTGCTGCTGCTGCTAGTGGTGGTGCTACTGCTGCTGCTGCTAGTGCTGGTGCTACTGCTGCCATCAGGTCCACTTTTACTTCTGCTTGTGTCTGGGATTATTTGTGCTACCAAGCAGCTTAGTCCCACCACAACTAAGAGAAAAACTTCCTTTCTGCACAGTCTATGCATTCTGAAAATATGAAGAAGTATAAGGAATATTAATCAGGGTAATGAAGATAATTGATTATCCAGTGATCAGTTACTTGGTGTTCAACATAATCCCACAGTTTTGTTTGATCTGGTACTTAAGCAGATAATGGTAAAAAGGAGCATGTAACAGGAGGTCCTATGAAAAATGATATGAACACCCAGTACTGTTGAAAATTTGGCATACTCTTCGCCCTGGAAGTGCAGGATAATCTATGATCATTTCTTTCTTTGCCCATTTACTTCTGAAAGCTCTACATGTATGATTTTTTTCTTGAGACTTTTGTAGACCATATTACACAAATTTATTTGCCACAGTCTCATGCCTAATGGTTATTTCCCATTTATCATACCTAATGCTACTCCAAAATTTTAACCATTTTTTGTTTAAACTATTTTATTCATACATTTTTCACCTATATTTTCCTTGGATAAAATGATTGCATATAAGTATGTAAGTTTATTCAGGTATACACAAATACAGTTACATAGGTTATCATACATAGCAGCATATGGTAGGTAAGACACATAGGCAACAGTTAGGCAACTGTATACCATTTTGATGTTCATAGCAGCATATGTGTAGAGTACCTAGGATAACCCCCAAAAAGTCAGACAAAGTGACTTATTTCCAGTGGGGTCCTTCATTAATGTTTTCAAGTTGAATGCAGCAACTGCAGTTTATTTTCCAGAATATACAAATAACTAAAACTGGAAGAGAAAGTCTTTCTTATAAATCTCAAATTATATAAATCAAATTAGTTTACAAATAAATAAATACTACACCATTAGCACACAACGACATGATGTTTATACTTTTTCCTCTTGCTACTTATATAACAGGTTTGCCATAGTAATGCACATTAAGAATACAAAATGTAACAATCTCTTCCAACAGCTTAATCAGGCACTTAATAGCTTTAATTTTAAATTACATAATTATTATTACTTTCTTTGACATAATTAGAGGTAATATACCCAAATTTTTCATGGCTGTATATTATTATTATAAACACTGGGAAGGGTTTGCATTAAATCATTATTTTCATAATCAAAACCAAGCATTAAACCCACTAGGGTTCCATTAAACCCATAGGGGTCAAACAGTGAATGAGGCATTGGGAGGCAATCAGGTTTGATCCAATCTAATTTCCTGGACCAAAAGCCCCTTGTTAGCATCAAGGAACCTTCCTTGAGGGAATATATCTATACAGCCTCTCCTCACTTAGCGACTTGCTCGTTTACCAATGACTCGGACTTACGACAGGCTTTCTGACCAATATGCATATCTAAATAATGTATATTAAAGCTGATTTCCTCTATTGTGTTTATTACAATATACAATACACTACTGTATAAACATTTAAAAATATACCAGAAATGTTACAAATGGTGCAAAGGTGACATTAAAACAATATCAAAGATTGTATTAAAGTTGGTAGAATTACCAACAATATGTTAGGTATATGGACACAAGTGCAACTAATGTAACATTTTACTGCGGCAACATTTCGCTCTCCAGGAGCTTTATCAAGCCGTTACAAACAATACATGGACACAGAGGGTATATACTATAGGCTTAAAGTGAGCTGTAATACTAGTGGTAGTAGTAGTAGTAATACATGTAGTAGAACAATCAACTTGCATATGAGTAAAAGGTTATAAAAGCTATTCCTTGGGTAGCATAAAAATAGGCTAGACAAATATTTCTGTTAGTGGTTGGATTTGAGAAACTAGAAACTAAGTATGTAGTTTGGACGTAACTTCTCTCTTCACTAAAGTGCCTACCACACAAGCCATTGACATTCTACAACATCAAGTCAATTAAGACCTTAATCTTCCTCTACCTCCTGGAGATTTTGTCAACTTGATTGAACTCTGCATTAATTTCAATTGCTTTTCTTTCAATAACAGGCTCTACAAACAAACCTATGGTATAGGAATGGGGTCCCCCATCAGTGCTATCTTAGCCAACTTGTATATGAAGCACCTGGAAGCTGAACACTTCACAAACATCATCCCCACCAGCGTCGCTTGGTTATGTTATGTGAACGGCGTCCTCATAACAACTCCCACACGTTCTGATGTGTGGAATCTTCAAGCAAGGCTCAATGCAGATGAACTGGCTATCCAATTTACACTTCAAGAAGAGTCCAATGACAAGTTACCTTTTCTAGACATCCTCATTCAAAAAATAAATAATCTAAGATTTCAAGTTTACAATAAAATTAAAAACAAGATACAAAGACCAAAAAAGGCACCATCATCGGATTTTTCATAAGAGCATACCGAATTTGTAGTCCTGAGTTTCTTGACAAGGAATGTACTTACAAATGCCAAACCTTCACTGATCTACATTTTCCTTCCTTTTTCGTCAAAGACGGCAAGAAAAGAGCTCTTCAGATCATTAATTCTCCACTATACCTTGTGGAAGCTGCGACAGAATATACGTAGGTGAAACAACAAGGAACCTCGAAACACATCTCAATGAACACATTAATGCATGTAGGAACGATAACTTGAACATTACCTGCATACAACACCGGAATTCCACCAATCACCTCATGAAATTCAATGACGCCTGACTAGTGATCAGAGAATCCAATTTTCACAGACGTAAATGCTTTGAATCAATTGCAGTTTCTAACACAATCAAGCAAAATAAAGGCAGCTTCATCATGTCTGAAATATAAGCAAAAATCCTCAAAACAATAAACCCTGCCATCACATAGTTGCTGCTGCTAATACTAAACAAGAACATATCAGAGGAGGAACAATGAAACAGGCCTTCTCAAATCCAACCACTAACAGAAATATCTGTCTAAACTATTTTTATGCTACCCAAATAATAGCTTTTGATTGTTCTACCACAAGTATTTCTACTACATACTACTACAACTAATATTATTACTAATATTACCACTAGAATTACGCCTCACACTAAGCCTATATATATATATATGTACTGTCTGTGTCCATGTATTGTTTGTAATGGCTTGATAAAGCTCCTGGAGAGCGAAACGTTGCCACAATAAAATGTCACAATAGTTGCATTTGTGTCCTTTTACCTAAAATATCAAAGATGTTGACACAAACCCACTACCATGATAGTATGCTCCTCAGTGATGAATTTGTTTACCGACGTGGTCTTAGGAACGGAACTCTGTCATTAAGTGAGAAGGGAGAGGCTGTATAAATATAGGAAGGCCCTGCTTATACAGCAGATGGTTCTGGGCTACTGTTGTAAAGCAAAAATTGCTGTAAAGTGAGACAGCCTTTTTTTTACTTTCAAATGAATACAAAAGCCTGGTAACATGTTTACACTATCATATGCAGCCTCTCCTCACTTAACGACGGAGCTCCATTCCCAAGACCACGTCGATAAACGAATTCATCGCTAAGTGAGGAGTATACTAGGCCTAAAAATGCACATACAGTAAATACATAACTTACCTTAAAATATTTTTGTCCTTAGCATATAATGAGTGGTTAATATATAGTGGTACCTCGAGTTTCGGCCATAATTCGTTCCAGAAGGCTGCTCGTGTGCTGTTACTGAACGAGTTTGTTCCCATAAGGAATAATGTAAATTAGATTAATCCATTTCAGACCCCCAAAAATACACTTACAAAAGCACTTACAAAAATACACTTACACAACTGCTCGAGTTGGGAGGTCTTCGAAACTCGAGGGACAACTGTATTTATTGTAGGAAGTCTGAATAAATGAAGAATAGGTATAACTGAAAACCACTGTATTAGTGAAACAATGTAAAGTGAAGTGCCCTAAAGTGGGACACTCATGTATTTAATGCCTACATTCACTGGGTGCTGCAAAATTATGTTCAATATTCCTGGTAGCTGATTCAGATATATAACATTAAAAATATTAGGCAAAATGGTCTAGACAAATACTGATAGTAATCTTGTATGAAAGATTTAATTTTGAAGAACCAGAAGTCACAATACCATGACTGGAACAATTCATGGATAACTTACACTTAGGAGAGCAAACTTATAATAATGTTTTGGTCTGTCCTGGACCACTGTCAAGTCACATGTGAGAGTGGTCTGTCCTGGACCACTGTCAAGTCACATGTGAGAGTGGTCCGGGATGGACCTAGACAATAGTTGATGACACACTGACTCTTTTGGGGTTATCTTAGGTGGTTAACCCTACCCTGACTTATCCTGGGTGGCTAACCCTTCCCTGGCTTATCCTGGGTGGCTAACCCTTCCCTGGCTTATCCTGGGTGGCTAACCCTTCCATGGCTTATCCTGGGTGGCTAACCCTTCCATGGCTTATCCTGGGTGGCTAACCCTTCCATGGCTTATCCTGGGTGGCTAACCCTTCCCTGGCTTATCCTGGGTGGCTAACCCTCCCCTGGCTTATCCTGGGTGGCTAACCCTCCCCTGGCTTATCCTGGGTGGCTAACCCTCCCCTGGCTTATCCTGGGTGGCTAATCCTCCCCAGGGTTATCCTGGGTGGCTAACCCTTCCTTGACTTATCCTGGGTGGCTAACCCTTCCCTGGCTTATCCTGGGTGGCTAACCCTTCCCTGGCTTATCCTGGGTGGCTAACCCTTCCCTGGCTTATCCTGGGCGGCTAACCCTTCCATGGCTTATCCTGGGCGGCTAACCCTTCCATGGCTTATCCTGGGCGGCTAACCCTTCCATGGCTTATCCTGGGTGGCTAACCCTCCCCTGGGTTATCCTGGGTGGCTAATCCTCCCCTGGGTTATCCTGGGTGGCTAATCCTCCCCTGGGTTATCCTGGGTGGCTAATCCTCCCCTGGAAAGTCACAGTGACTTTACTACCATTACCATGGGTTAAATATCCATAATATACTTCAAAATATACCCATAATAAGCATACCTTCAAGAAAACTAAAAAAAAAAAAAAAACCTTAACGAAAAACATTCCACCCGGGAGTCGAATCCAGGCGACCGCGGTTATGACCCACTCTATTAATACTGTAGTGAGGTGTATGTGATCCACAGTGAGGTGTAAGGAAGGTTCACTCACCCTGGAGGTGTAGTGTGAGGTGTGAGAGAGTAAGTGTGAGGCCACAGTAATACCACAACAAATGTTGGTGTTTACACTCCTCCAGCTGACATCTCGGTTCCTTTACTTTATTAACCTTTTAAAACCTTCCTTATCTAATTCTAGAAAAATCTATTAATAATAATAATAATAATAATAATAATAATAATAATAATAATAATAATAATAATAATAATAATAATAATAATAATAATAATAATAATAATAATAATAATAATAATAATAATAATTAATAATAATAATAATTTAATTCCAAAAATAATGCAGTAAGGAAGGAAGCAAGTATGGAAGCAAATAGGTAAGCAAGCAAGCGAATAACTTCATTAAATCACAATTATGCATACAGTAAATACAATCACTCAACTTTCAAGTATAAAAAATTGCTCACAAACAATGTCCAGAATATCTTGCTGTCAATTTTGTCAAGGTTGGGAACCAAAGCAATCATAGTACTAGGGGAAGAGAGCACAACTTTGTAGTATCCACAGTCAGTGGCCAGGCTTCAAACACCTTTTATTGTACAGCAATAAAGGAATGGAACAGACTACCCGCACATGTCAAAGCCAGTCATAGCATGAACCAGTTCAAGAAGAGTGCCAAAAGGTGTTTGATGAATGTAGCTACAGAAAGGGAGGGGAATGATTTTCTATTTTTTAGCTAACATACGTGTAAATTTTACCTTATTCCTAGTAATGACCCTCGTATTGTAGATAGTCTTAATGACCCTCGTGTAGTAGATAGTCTTTTTAGTATGATAATAAGATGTTATCTTCATTGTAGAATAATAAGAAAATATTATAACCTTTATATTATAATAATAAGGTAAAAGGACCCCAATGGAAATAAGTCACTCTGTCTGACTTTTTTGGGTTATCCTAGGTTCTCTACACATATGCTGCTATGTATGATAATTCTATGTAACTGTATTTGTGTATACCTGAATAAACTTACTTACTTACTTACTTATTGTTTTACATAGCAACTTATACATAAAATGCCGCGAATGAACCCAAGAGAGTTAGTTGCAGTGACTTATTACCGTCGCAGTGACTTAATACCATGGCAGTGACTTACTACCGTCGCAGTGACTTAATACCATCGCAGTGACTTACTACCGTCGCAGTGACTTACTACCGTCGCAGTGACTTAATACCATCGCAGTGACTTAGTACCGTCGCAGTGACTTACTACCGTCGCAGTGACTTACTACCGTCGCAGTGACTTACTACCGTCGCAGTGACTTACTACCGTCGCAGTGACTTACTACCGTTGCAGTGACTACCGTTGCAGTGACTTACTACCGTCGCAGTGACTTACTACCGTCGCAGTGAGCCTATTGCATACGCAGTGCTAAGTCGATTACGAAATCTATCGATTTTTTGTATTTATATAACTGTCTATCTGTCAAATCCCCAGCCATTATATTGAATAATAAGTTTTTATATTTAAATAAATCATCAAAGTGTCTTATTTTCACCTAATATATTTCTTTAAAGGTTAAAGGGATATATTATGTTAAAATTTACATTATTAACTCCATATAAATAACTTAAAACTTAAAAAAAAATAATTTACTTCACTTAGCGACTGATTGACCTACTTACTTATTTTCTTATATGCTTACTTACTGACTTACTCAATTACTTACATACTTATATGTAAAAGAAAGGTGCAAATTCCCTGTCTTATTCAGAACCACAGAAAGAAATGCACTAATAATTTACCAAGGAGAGACAGTAAAAGGAGACCAGTTTACCAGCTATTTAGGACTCTAACTGAATTTATAATCACCTAAAATGCGAATAATTGACTACAGGTGTACGCTTTTAAGCAAGATTCAATTTTCTGCGACGAATAATACTAATAGAACGTTAAGGAAGGCGTTCGTATAAGACACATTCGGAAGTTATGTCGTCTGCTAACACCGGCTCACATGCACACATTTCAGTGGAACCAGGATCCAAATATTTTTAAATTCTATTTTCCTGATATATATATGTTGGTTTTATTTATTCTGTGACGTGTTGAAAACATGTATCTTACGCTAAGGATGATTTGATTTTAAGATTTTTAATTATACAGGCTACATAGATACGCTCAGGAATGATTTATAACACTTTTATTATATATTATGTAAGTTTAATTTATTCTTTGTAAGTATTAACTTACACAGCAATGATCTATAATTCACGCACAAGAATATATTTAATTATATAAATACAAATTATAAATAAATAGTAATTAATATTTACAAGATGAAAAGTGCAAAACTTACATTATATGAAGTTTTAATGACGGGAATAATATTTAGGACTTTATAAAGCTCCATTATGTGTGATAAAGCCCAAATGACCACCTGGGTGTTAGTGGACTGGTGTGGGTCGCATCCTGGGTGTTAGTGGACTGGTGTGGGTCGCATCCTGGGTGTTAGTGGACTGGTGTGGGTAGCATCCTGGGACAAAACTGACCTAATTTGCCCAAAATACTCCGCATAACAAGCGGCTTTCTATACAGTAGTATGTCATTGATGTCACCTATGGTCTGTATACCTTGTACATGTATTATTGTCATTATTATTATTATTAATATTATTATTATTATTATTATTATTATTATTATTATTATTATTATTATTATTATTATTATTATTATTATTATTATTATCAAGTCCCATTGCTCTGCATAGTAAGGTTATCTCTGCATATACACCTAAATACCACCTATCACTATACACACATCGTATCATGAATTCGAATTATAGGTGAAAAAATTAACTGTGGGTGATAGAGGCGAGGATTTTTTTTATTTAGGCCTCATGTAAATTTTAATCTTATACTTTTAACTATACAGAGTAATTTACAAGCTATGCATCTGATGAGCCTCCAGATTATTGCGTGTTTCACACATTTATTTCCAAATAAAGACTTGTTTGTCTGTCTACCATCATCCAATAAAGTCAATCAGTTACACTAATTGTATAATGTACCGTATTGCACTTTCAAGAAATAAAGTTTATTTTGTGTTATTTATCAAGCGTGCACATGTCCGTGCGTGCGCCCTCGTGTGTGTATGTGCGCGCGCGCGCTAGTGTGGGTGTATGATCCACTTAATATTTGTATTTATAACTCATTACAATTGTGACCAGGTGTGGACGTATCAGTGGTTTATTACTTTGTAATTTGTTCATGAATGTAACCATGTATAGGAGTGAAGCTGATTCATTACCTCTGTAACTTGCCATGATTGTGACCAGATCTACCTGGAGTTCATTACCTTTGTAACTAGTTCAGCTATCATAACTTTGGGGTCCAGTCACTGGACCCATTATGTACCTTTGTAATCTTTTGACTACCGCCCACAGGATGGGTATGGGGTGCATAATAAAGATATTAAACTAATGTGTGTGTGTGTGTGTGTGTGTGTGTGTGTGTGTGTGTGTGTGTGTGTGTGTGTGTGTGTGTGTGTGTGTGTGTGTGTGTGTGTGTATGGTGTGTGTGTGTGTGTGTGACTCAACAATCAATATTTGCACCAATAACTCACTCCAGTTGTGACCGGGTGTGGAAGTGTGAATTGCTCATTACTCTATAATTTGTTCATGATTGTAGCCATGTATAAACGTAAGTAACCATTCTACAGAATTCATTACCTTTATAACTTGTGAGCTCATTACCTTTGTACCCAGTTCAGCTATCAAAACTTTGGGGGCCCAGTCCCTGGACCCATTACGCACCTCTGTAATCTGTAAATACCTTTGTAACTTGTCATGATTGTGACCAGACCTACCTGGAGTTCATTACCTTTGTAAATTGTGAGTTCATTACCTTTGTAAATTGTGAGTTCATTACCTTTGTAAATTGTGAGTTCATTACCTTTGTAAATTGTGAGTTCATTACCTTTGTAAATTGTGAGTTCATTACCTCTGTAACTTGCTCAGCTATCAAAACTTTGGAGTCCAGTCCCTGGACCAATTATGTACCTCTGTAATCTTTTGACTACCGCCCACAGGATGGGTATGGGGTGCATAATAAACATATTAAACTAACTATCAAGCGACTTATTTACGCGGGGCTCCAGATCCCACTGAAAATAAGCAACAAGTCGTCATTGATTAGCCAATCAGAACACGACACAGCTGTCTCTTAATGTTGCTGTCTTATCATGCAAAAAGCGGGAAATTAAAACCTATGTGTATAAACCCATATATATATATATATATATATATATATATATATATATATATATATATATATATATATATATATATATATATATATATATATATATATATATATATAATATATAGATGGGGTCCACCTCTGGTGTAAATTGTGGGACCCATAGCCTCGGAGAAGTGGATAAAAAGGCTTCAAGGAAGAATATTTGGATTTCTTCCTGAAGGCATTTGAATATTCCACTTCCCCTAAAACCCCATCTTTTAAACTATTTTTTTTACCAATAGGAATATTTTATTACATAATATGGCACAGAAGATTTAAGAGATACATTGTTGATATAAAGGTGGCATATATATATATATATATATATATATATATATATATATATATATATATATATATATATATATATATATATATATATATATATATATATATATATATATATATATATATATATATATATATATATATATATATATATATATATATATACATGTTGTTACGTGTGTATCACCGATTATAAGGCGAAAATCTCATCCAGCTCCTCAGAGCTGGGGCGTGTGCCCAAAATGCACCATGCATTACCCCTTTGAACAGCCGCGCTGAGCCGCTGGAACAGAAAACTAGCTGCCCTGGGATCCCTAGTTACCCTGATGAGTCTTTTTCCCAGCTCCTTAAGGAAATTAGATGCACTCTTTCCCCATGAGCCAAGGGTCTCTGAGCCTATGGGAACAAACATATAATGATGGGCAAGTTCTCCATATTTTCTAGACTTTTGGGACTCCCTAAAGCTGGCAGCTGCCCCTCCTTCCTCCCTGGTGTATTGGAGATAGGTATCAGCCAAGGTAGATGCACATGTATAGTCCCACACCACCTGCTTCCCGTCTGTCCAGGCTTGAAGGGTGATACCATCTGGACGCTTCTGGCTGCCATCAGATCTGCATAGTTGGGGTGGCTCCCTTACTGCTGGGCATCCAGCTGTTGTGAGGCTCCTCTTGATAATGTTATTAACCTCCTCATGTCTTGCAATCTTTCCCTCGGATTTACGGCACACAAGACCATGGTACCCGAATCGGTCTGCTGCTTCACTGCCACAAATACACCTGTGTTCGGCGAGAATAGGGGCGGCAAGTCGAAGGGCAACACCGATGCGGATGGTCTGTGGGTCGAGGCGTGTGCCAAGGCTGGAGTTGGGAACAGCCAACAGAAAGTCCCCAGCATGAGGGGCTCTCACTGCCAGCAGGCGGGCTCTATCCTTCCCTGACACACTCTGAAGCATCGTTGAGGCTATATTTTCCACTATTGGACCATCCCAGTGCGATTGTTTGTAGTTGTTGGGGGGAGCAGGTCTGGTTTCTGAGCCCGTTAGATTATCCCAGATCATTGCTCCGTCAATGAATTTTTGGTCCTGGGCTCCAATCTTGTCCCTAAGATGTTCAGGGAGAATCGCTGCTACAAGCTCTCTGGATGCAATACACGAGGACAGAAAAGCAGGTAACGCAATCTGCGATGACTTGCGGACACCAATGCCTCCTAGTCTGACTGGAAGTGTAGCTTGGTTCCACTGCCCGTCTTCTAGAGTAAGGTTAAGTACTTTCGTAAAAATCTGCCTCAGAATACTGTCATATTCGTGCAGTATAGGGTTATCATATGAAGGTGCACATCTTAGGAAATATGTCAACCTGGGCAGACTCAAGCACTTTGTGAGAAGGTACAAGGCATCGTGGGTGTCCAGATTGCCTATTCGTTGTTCCATTCTCCTTAACTCTTCCAATTTCTTCCTGAGAATTGTGTCAATGGCATTGCTTCCCAAAGGTGCTCCTAGCAAGACACTATTTGTGGGAGCAATGACTGTTGCTCCTGGTAGTTTTGATCTCACTGCATTTATCACTTGTTGACTGACTGAGATGATTTCACATTTGGATGGATTCAGTATGAGACCCATTTCCTGTCCCCGTGTCATTACCTGTGTAAGGTCATGTAGGAGGGACTCCTTTGTACCTGCTAGTGTGCCATCATCTAGGAACCAGATGTTTAGCTCGCTGGTCAGTCTGACTGTGATTTCCCTAACTGCAATATATTGGGAATAAATAAAACTGACCTAATTTGCCTGAAATGCTCTGTAGGGTGTGTTCACAAAATTCAATTTCAAGAACAAAAACATACAATGGGAACAAGCCAGCCATGCCCTAAATGAAACAAGCTGGGAAAATATCCTAAACAGCACAGATCCGAACCTTTGCCTAGAAAAAATAAACTCTGTGCTTCTTGAGGTCTGCTCAAGGCACATTCTATTAAGAAAAAGAAAGAGAAGATGTAAACTAGAAAAAGAGAGACACTCCCTATACAGACGAAGGTGAAGAGTCACAGAGCTGCTGAGAGGGGCCAATATATCTGAAATACGAAGGGAGGCACTGGTCAATGAAACTGCAAATATCGAGACAAGAATAGCAGGAAAAAACTAAAAGCTATAAAGGAAATTGAAAAAAAAAAATACTTATTCTCTTATGCCAAATTTAAGGGAAATACAATATCTAGTATTGGGCCCCTGCTTAGGCAGGATGGGACATACACAGCTGACAACCAAGAAATGAGTGAGATATTAAAGTCCCAACATGACTCAGTGTTCAGCGAGCCGCTGCCCAGACTAAGGGTCGACAATCCAAATGAATTCTTTATGGACGAGGCCCAAAATTTGGTCATTTAAAAAATCTCGGATATTATCCTAAGTCTACAAGACTTTGAAAAGGCAATAAATGACATGCCCTTGCACTCTCCCCCAGGCCCAGACTCATGAAATTGCGTGTTCATCAAGAATTGCAAGAAGCCCCTATCGGGTGCCTTCAGCATTCTATGGAGAGGGAGCATAGACACAGGGGTCATCCCACACGCACTAAAAACAACAGACATAGCTCCACTCCACAACAGTGGCGGTAAAGCAATTGCAAAGAACTACAGACCGATAGCACTAACATCCAATATCATTAAAATCTTTGAGGGGGTTCTAAGAAGCAAGATCATCAGCCACCTAGATACCCATCAGTTACACAACCCAGGGCATCACGGGTTTAGAGCAGGTCACTCCTGCCTGTCCCAGCTACTGTATCACTATGACAGGTCCTGGATAAACAAGGTACAGATGTATTATACACAGACTTTGCAAAAGCTTCCGACAAGTGTGACCATGGTGTAATAGCGCACAAAATGCGTGATAAAGGAATAACAGGAAAAGTTAGTAGATGGATCTATAACTTCCTGACAAATAGAACAGAAAGAGTAATAGTAAACAGAGTAAAATCCCAGGCATACACAGTGAAAAGCTCTGTTCCACAAGGCACAGTACTCGCTCCCATTCTATTCCTCATCCTCATTTGTGACATAGACAGAGATGTAAGCTCCGTGTCTTCCTTTGCGGATGACACCCGGACTGCCATGGCAGTGACCTCCATCGAAGACACTGCAAGATATAATATGAAGTTCAACGAGGAGAAATTTCAAATACTCAGATATGGAAAACTTGAGAAAATTTAAAATGTATCGGGGTATACAACAAATTTTAACCATACAATAGAGCGAAAAAGAAATGTGAAGGATCTGGGAGTGATAATGTCAGAGGATCTCGCCACAGCAATGTATCTACCTCATCGGTTAGAAAAATGATAGGACGAATAATGAGAACCTTCAAAACTAGGGACGCCAAGCCCATGATGACACACTTCAAATCGCTTGTTCTCTCTAGGCTGTAATACTGTTGTACACTAACGGCCCCTTCAAGGGTGGCGACATTGCAGACCTGGAGAGCAGCATACAAAGAACTTTCACAGCACACATAAGTACAATAAGGCACCTAAATTATTGGGAACGGTTGAAGGTCCTTGATCTGTATTCCCTGGAATGCAGGCGAGAGAGATACATGATAAAATACACTTGGAAGGTTCTGAAGGGATTGGTACCAAACCTGCACACGAAAATCATTCCCTATGAAAGCAAAAGACTCGGCAGGAGATGCAACATTCCCCTCCCCAGGTAATAAACGACTTTCTATATAGTATTATGTCATTGATGTCAACTATGGTCTATATACCTTGTACATGTACTTGTAGAAACAAAGATTATTATTATTATTATTATTATTATTATTATTATTATTATTATTATTATTATTATTATTATTATTATTATTGTTGTTGTTATTACTTCAATCGTTCATTGTTAATGTGTATGTTGCTACTATATTATATCAAAACTTCGGTGAACTTTAAGTTTAGACTGTACAAGTACAGTCTAAACTTAGGATTCTTTGATAATAATAATAATAATAATAATAATAATAATAATAATAATAATAATAATAATGATAATAATAATAATAATAATAATAATGATAATAATAGTTGTACAAGTACAAGATACGAGGTATGCTGACCACAGCTGAAGAAGGATGGGTAAGGAAGAAGGATGGGTAAGGAAGAAGGATGGGTAAAGAAGAAGGATGGGTAAGGAAGAAGGATGGGTAAGGAAGAAGGATGGGTAAAGAAGAAGGATGGGTAAGGAAGAAGGATGGGTAAGGAAGAAGGATGGGTAAGGAAGAAGGATGGGTAAGGAAGAAGGATGGGTAAGGAAGAAGGATGGGTAAGGAAGAAGGATGGGTAAGGAAGAAGGATGGGTAGGGAAGAAGGATGGGTAAGGAAGAAGGATGGGTAAGGAAGAAGGATGGGTAAGGAAGAAGGATGGGTAAGGAAGAAGGATGGGTAAGGAAGAAGGATGGGTAAGGAAGAAGATGGGTAAGGAAGAAGGATGGGTAAGGAAGAAGGATGGGTAAGGAAGAAGGATGGGTAAGGAAGAAGGATGGGTAAGGAAGAAGGATGGGTAAGGAAGAAGGATGGGTAAGGAAGAAGGATGGGTAAGGAAGAAGGATGGGTAAGGAAGAAGGATGGGTAAGGAAGAAGGATGGGTAAGGAAGAAGGATGGGTAAGGAAGAAGGATGGAGAAGGAAGAAGGATGGGTAAGGAAGATGGGTAAGGAAGAAGGATGGGTAAGGAAGAAGGATGGGTAAGGAAGAAGGATGGGTAAGGAAGAAGGATGGGTAAGGGAGAAGGATGGGTAAGGAAGAAGGATGGGTAAGGAAGAAGGATGGGTAAGGAAGAAGGATGGGTAAGGAAGAAGGATGGGTAAGGAAGAAGGATGGGTAAGGAAGAAGGATGGGTAAGGAAGAAGGATGGGTAAGGAAGAAGGATGGGTAAGGAAGAAGGATGGGTAAGGAAGAAGGATGGGTAAGGAAGAAGGATGGGTAAGGAAGAAGGATGGGTAGGGAAGAAGGATGGGTAAGGAAGAAGGATGGGTAAGGAAGAAGGATGGGTAAGGAAGAAGGATGGGTAAGGAAGAAGGATGGGTAAGGAAGAAGGATGGGTAAGGAAGAAGGATGGGTAAGGAAGAAGGATGGGTAAGGAAGAAGGATGGGTAAGGAAGAAGGATGGGTAAGGAAGAAGGATGGGTAAGGAAGAAGGATGGGTAAGGAAGAAGGATGGGTAAGGAAGAAGGATGGGTAAGGAAGAAGGATGGGTAAGGAAGAAGGATGGGTAAGGAAGAAGGATGGGTAAGGAAGAAGGATGGGTAAGGAAGAAGGATGGGTAAGGAAGAAGGATGGGTAAGGAAGAAGGATGGGTAAGGAAGAAGGATGGGTAAGGAAGAAGGATGGGTAGGGAAGAAGGATGGGTAAGGAAGAAGGATGGGTAAGGAAGAAGGATGGGTAAGGAAGAAGGATGGGTAAGGAAGAAGGATGGGTAAGGAAGAAGGATGGGTAAGGAAGAAGGATGGGTAAGGAAGAAGGATGGGTAAGGAAGAAGGATGGGTAAGGAAGAAGGATGGGTAAGGAAGAAGGATGGGTAGGGAAGAAGGATGGGTAAGGAAGAAGGATGGGTAAGGAAGAAGGATGGGTAAGGAAGAAGGATGGGTAAGGAAGAAGGATGGGTAAGGAAGAAGGATGGGTAAGGAAGAAGGATGGGTAAGGAAGAAGGATGGGTAAGGAAGAAGGATGGGTAAGGAAGAAGGATGGGTAAGGAAGAAGGATGGGTAAGGAAGAAGGATGGGTAAGGAAGAAGGATGGGTAAGGAAGAAGGATGGGTAAGGAAGAAGGATGGGTAAGGAAGAAGGATGGGTAAGGAAGAAGGATGGGTAAGGAAGAAGGATGGGTAAGGAAGAAGGATGGGTAAGGAAGAAGGATGGGTAAGGAAGAAGGATGGGTAAGGAAGAAGGATGGGTAAGGAAGAAGGATGGGTAAGGAAGAAGGATGGGTAAGGAAGAAGGATGGGTAAGGAAGAAGGATGGGTAAGGAAGAAGGATGGGTAAGGAAGAAGGATGGGTAAGGAAGAAGGATGGGTAAGGAAGAAGGATGGGTAAGGAAGAAGGATGGGTAAGGAAGAAGGATGGGTAAGGAAGAAGGATGGGTAAGGAAGAAGGATGGGTAAGGAAGAAGGATGGGTAAGGAAGAAGGATGGGTAAGGAAGAAGGATGGGTAAGGAAGAAGGATGGGTAAGGAAGAAGGATGGGTAAGGAAGAAGGATGGGTAAGGAAGAAGGATGGGTAAGGAAGAAGGATGGGTAAGGAAGAAGGATGGGTAAGGAAGAAGGATGGGTAAGGAAGAAGGATGGGTAAGGAAGAAGGATGGGTAAGGAAGAAGGATGGGTAAGGAAGAAGGATGGGTAAGGAAGAAGGATGGGTAAGGAAGAAGGATGGGTAAGGAAGAAGGATGGGTAAGGAAGAAGGATGGGTAAGGAAGAAGGATGGGTAAGGAAGAAGGATGGGTAAGGAAGAAGGATGGGTAAGGGAAGAAGGATGGGTAAGGAAGAAGGATGGGTAAGGAAGAAGGATGGGTAAGGAAGAAGGATGGGTAAGGAAGAAGGATGGGTAAGGAAGAAGGATGGGTAAGGAAGAAGGATGGGTAAGGAAGAAGGATGGGTAAGGAAGAAGGATGGGTAGGAAGAAGGATGGGTATGGAAGAAGGATGGGTAAGGAAGAAGGATGGGTAAGGAAGAAGGATGGGTAAGGAAGAAGGATGGGTAGGGAAGAAGGATGGGTAAGGAAGAAGGATGGGTAGGGAAGAAGGATGGGTAAGGAAGAAGGATGGGTAAGGAAGAAGGATGGGTAAGGAAGAAGGATGGGTAAGGAAGAAGGATGGGTAAGGAAGAAGGATGGGTAGGGAAGAAGGATGGGTAAGGAAGAAGGATGGGTAAGGAAGAAGGATGGGTAGGGAAGAAGGATGGGTAAGGAAGAAGGATGGGTAAGGAAGAAGGATGGGTAGGGAAGAAGGATGGGTAGGGAAGAAGGATGGGTAAGGAAGAAGGATGGGTAAGGAAGAAGGATGGGTAAGGAAGGATGGGTAAGGAAGAAGGATGGGTAGGGAAGAAGGATGGGTAAGGAAGGATGGGTAAGGAAGAAGGATGGGTATGGGTAAGTAAGAAGGATGGGTAAGGAAGAAGGATGGGTAAGGAAGAAGGATGGGTAAGGAAGAAGGATGGGTAAGGGAAGAAGGATGGGTAAGGAAGAAGGATGGGTAAGGGAAGAAGGTTGGGTAAGGAAGAAGGATGTGTAAGGAAGAAGGATGGTAAGGAAGGAAGAAGGATGGCAAGGAAGAAGAATGGTAAGGAAGAAGGATGGGTAACGAAGAAGGATGGTAAGGAAGAAGGATGGTAAGGAAGAAGGATTGTAAGGAAGAAGGATGGTAAGGAAGATGGATGGGTAAGGAAGATGGATGGGTAAGGAAGAAGGATGGGTAGGAAGAAGGATGGGTAAGGAAGAAGGATGAGTAAGGAAGAAGGATGGGTAAGGAAGAAGGATGGGTAAGGAAGAAGGATGGGTAAGGAAGAAGGATGGGTAAGGAAGAAGGATGGGTAAGGAAGAAGGATGGGTAAGGAAGAAGGATGGGTAAGGAAGAAGGATGGGTAAGGAAGAAGGATGGGTAAGGAAGAAGGATGGGTAAGGAAGAAGGATGGGTAAGGAAGAAGGATGGGTAAGGAAGAAGGATGGGTAAGGAAGAAGGATGGGTAAGGAAGAAGGATGGGTAAGGAAGAAGGATGGGTAAGGAAGAAGGATGGGTAAGGAAGAAGGATGGGTAAGGAAGAAGGATGGGTAAGGAAGAAGGATGGGTAAGGAAGAAGGATGGGTAGGGAAGAAGGATGGGTAAGGAAGAAGGATGGGTAAGGATGGAAATATTGGAAAAGGATGGGAGGGGGGAGAGAGGTAGGATATAAAAGGTAAGTGGCCCAACCACTTTGGTGTAATTTAAAAAGTGTATGTGAAATAAGATATTCTTTAAGGGGTATAATACTAACCCATCAGAGTCACATAGATATAATAGATATATAAGTACATGACTCTGAATTGGTAGTAATTATACAAGTTGCAACTGTTTTTTTTTTTTGCGATTGCACAACGGATATTTATGCGACAATGAAGGCAATAATTTTCTGGCCAGTTTATAGAATTACGTGACAATGGCTTCTTACAGGTGGTGTCCAGCCATGGTAAATAGCATAATTTTTACATTAGATTGTTATATAAGATGTCTCCCTAACTGGGGGCGATGATTTTCTTAGTATACATAGAAGGGTTCTGGGGCTACCCAGTCTTCTTCATCAGGGAGGTTGCTCAATATCATGGGTCGAGGGTAATCATCTTTATGTATAAAACGACGGACCCTCTGTGGGAGAGTCATTCTTTGAGTCCTGTGAGGAGGAGTATTGATGATATAATCCGTGGTATTTTCAACTTGTAGAGGATGTTCTCTATCTGGCATGTAGAGTTCTTGCATTGTATTGAGTTGTTTATTTTTCAGGGTATCAAGGCGTACATTTAAGGCAGTAATATCTTGTTGTACGTGTGAATCTGCCATTTTAATTCTGTCTCTCCTGGTGCCCGTAATGAAGCGGAGAGCTCTATTCTGGACCCGTTGTAACCGTAGCATGTTGGTCTTTGTTGTTAATGACATTGGTACACATGGATATTCGAGTATAGGTCTTATTACCATTTTATACAGATGTTTTTTGACATGTGGAGGAGCTTGATTAAATCTAAAGAGACTGTTAAGACCGGCTTTGGCTATGTTGATCTTTTTATTTACATGAGATGTTGAGTGGAGCAGCCTGTCTATTTCATATCCCAAGATCTTGTTAGGGTTTCTAATGGCTACAGGTGTACCTCTGATGGAGATACTCCCTTTATCTTCGATGGTTGATGCAAAACATCCTATCGTGCTAACCAGGGTGACATATTATATAGAAAGCCATTGGTTATGCAGAGCATTTCTTGCACTTTAGGTTAATTTTGTCCCCCGGATGCGACCCACATCAGTCGACTAACACCCAGGTACCTACCTGCTGCTAGGTGACCAGAGGCAGCAGGTGTCTTAAAGAAACACGTCCAGTGTTTCCATCCGTACCGAGATCGAACCACGGACACTCAGTGTGTGAGGCGAGAGCGTTGCCAACCGTAGAAGAGATTAAAGAGATGTGGCTGGTCAGGTGGGGGAGGGAGGGAGGTGAGGGAGGTGAGGGATGTGAGAGAGGTGAGGGAGGTGAGGGAGGGAGGGAGGGAGGTAGGTGAAGGAGGGCTGCATGTCACGGTACCAGTCGTCTGTTCTACTTAATAATTCAGTATCATTTAAGGTGTCGTCAGACCATTACTTCCCTAGCTGTCCCCCGCCACTCTTCCCCTAGTTCTCATTCTTATCCATTATTTCACATGGACACGGAAGTATCTCAGCTTGGACACGGAGGGCACAGCCAAGCATGAACACAAGGCAGCTTATCATGGATACTGAAGACGGCTTTTCATAGATACGGAAGGTGGTCTAGCATGAGCTTAAACGGCAGCTTGGGCATATGTGAAGCGAATATCTTCTCTGCATCAACTCAGTGTCATGTGGTTGCTATGTAAGTTCAAGTCTGTTATGATGCTTGGAACAATCTGCCGAGTAGGGTAACAGAGGCTAACACCTTCTCTAGATTTGATGATGAATAAGACACATGTGCAACAGTTGGGTATCTTTATCGTTTCAACGTTTCGCCTACACAGTAGACTTCTTCAGTCAAATGTAAGGCAGTCGGTATAGTAGTGAAATGATGTAATCAGTCCATCAACGTTAGAGAAATAGTATTTGAGGTGGTGAGTCCCACAGCCTGGAGAAGAGTTCAGCTCTATGGTCTGGAACAAGGTGGTGAGTCCCTCAGCTTAGAGAAGAGTTCAGCTCTATGGTCTGGAACAAGGTGGTGAGTCCCTCAGCTTGGAGAAGAGTTCAGCTCCATGATCTGGAACAAGGTGGTCAGTGTCTCAGCTTGGAGAAGAGTTCAGCTCTATGGTCTGGAACAAGGTGGTCAGTCCCTCAGCCTGGAGAAGAGTTCAGCTCTATGGTCTGGAACAAGGTGGTGAGTCCCTCAGCTTAGAGAAGAGTTCAGCTCTATGGTCTGGAACAAGGTGGTGAGTCCCTCAGCTTGGAGAAGAGTTCAGCTCCATGATCTGGAACAAGGTGGTCAGTGTCTCAGCTTGGAGAAGAGTTCAGCTCTATGGTCGGGAACAAGGTGGTGAGTCCCTCAGCTTGGAGAAGAGTTCAGTACCATGATCTGGAACAAGGTGGTCAGTCCCTCAGCCTGGAGTAGAGTTCAGCTCTATGGTCTGGAACAAGGTGGTCAGCCCCTCAGCCTGGAGAAGAGTTCAGCTCCATGATCTGGAACGATATGTATTTGACTCTGTAGGCGAAACGTTTCAACAATAAAGTTGCCCAACTTTTCGACATTTTATACTATTTTCAACACACACCTCTCAGTACATGTTGCTTACATTATGTATGCGCATTTCAGCTCACTACATCAGAAAAGATATAGTGATTACATGATCAAATACAGAAGGAACTTTTAGTTACAGTAATATGAGGTGCTATCAGTCTGGAGTGTTGCTTTGCAGGTGTGACGTGTGTTGTGTTGCAGGTGTGACGTGTGTTATATTGCAGGTGTGACGTGTGTTATATTGCAGGTGTGACGTGTGTTATTGTTGCAGGTGTGACGTGTGTTATTGTTGCAGGTATGAGGTATGTAGCAGCAGTGTGGTGCGTGGTGGCTGGTGTTGGCCAGGTCACACCAGTGGTGGCTGGTGTTGGCCAGGTCACACCAGTGGTGGCTGGTGTTGGCCAGGTCACACCAGTGGTGACTGGTGTTGGCCAGGTCACACCAGTGGTGGCTGATGTTGGCCAGGTCACACCAGTGGTGACTGGTGTTGGCCAGGTCATACCAGTGGTGACTGGTGTTGGCCATGTCACACCAGTGGTGGCTGGTGTTGGCCAGGTCACACCAGTGGTGGCTGGTGTTGGCCAGGTCACACCAGCGGTGGCTGATGTTGGTCAGGTCACACCAATGGTGACTGGTGTTAGCCAGGTCACACCAGTGGTGACTGGTGGTGGCCAGGTCACACCAGTGGTGGCTGGTGGTGGCCAGGTCACACCAGTGGTGGCTGGCGTTGGCCAGGTCACACCAGTGGTGGCTGGTGTTGGCCAGGTCACACCAGTGGTGGCTAATGTTGGCCAGGTCACACCAATGGTGACTGGTGTTGGCCAGGTCATACCAGTGGTGGCTGGTATTGGCCAGGTCACACCAGTGGTGGCTGGTGTTGGCCAGGTCACACCAGTGGTAACTGGTGTTGGCCAGGTCACACCAGTGGTAGCAGCTTGTCAAGAATGGCAGCGGGAACAAGAGATCAACCACACAGATACTGGTAAGCTACTGTTGTTGTTAATGTCTTCGTGGAGAAAGAGTCCCAAGACTCGTGTCTTTGTTATGAGATGACCCGTTCAGTGGTGCTGGCTCACCACAGCCACTGAACAGGCCTTGGCTAGCCAGCGCTTGTTCACTAGTTTTGTTCTCCTGTTGTTATTATGTTCACCAGAGAACATTACCCTCATCAGTCCCGTATTATAATAAGGGATAATTATCAGTGCAATATATGTATATATATATATATATATATATATATATATATATATATATATATATATATATATATATATATATATATATATATATATATATATATTTTCATTGTGTTTGTTTATTATCAAATTATTTTAAACTTATATAAAATACATTTAGTTGGATTAGATTAAATTAAATTACGCTTGTTATAATAAGGTTAGGTAAGTTTTCTAAGGTTCTTTTGGTACAAAAATCATTAATTTTTATATTAACACAAATGAAAAAATATATCTTTAAAAGTATAAGAGAAAATTTTAGAAAGGACTTAATTTTAAATGAGTTATTGCTAATTGACCAGTTTTACCTATTCGGCACGACATTATATATATCGCGAATATGCGATACAAGATGCAAAACGGGGGAAGTTGAATGATAGCTCTAGGTCTTTCGTGTTACAATCAACACATCATCAGGAGCTTGCAATGTTGCAGAAAATAGGATGCTTGACCTTCATCCTCTTTTCTGCAACGTTGGAAGCTCCTGATGATGTGTTGATCGCAATGCGAAAGGCCTAGAGCTATCATTCAACTCGGTTATTCGATACATGTGATTGTTGGTCATAATCATCCTAGCGCGCTGCCTGAACTATACAAATTTAGTGCTTTCCATGAATTAAATACGAGAATGATAATCATCCTGTTTTCCCAATATCATTAGTCATGTGTTGCATCTATTGCATGCAAGGTTTCAAGGTGGATCAATGGCTGAGGATCTGATAAAGCAATTGGCACGGGATCGATCCCCCAGAGAGAGAGAGACAGTTTGTAAGACTGATGACTTGAGACGGAATATGATGGTGAGACACTTCCAGGAGTGACTGAGGAACATACTCGTCAGATATACTCGTCGAGGACTGGAGAACAAACAAGTGAGATCAAATAACCTCGTTATATGCCTGTTCAACCAGGTTGTTGCTGTTAGTGTCCCGCTGTCTCACAGCCTGGTTGATCAAACAATAATAATAATAATAATAATAATAATAATAATAATAATAATCTTTATTTCTACAAGTACATGTACAAGGTATACAGACCATAGCTGACATCAATAACATACTACAATATAGAAAGTCGCTTGTTATGCTGAGCATTTCCCGCAAATTAGGTCAATTTTGTCCCCAGGATGCGACCCACACCAGTCCACTAACACCCAGGTACCCATTTTACTGCTAGGTGAATATGGACAGCAGGTGTCTTTAGGAAACACGTCCTAATGTTTTTACTTGTACCGGGGATCGAACCGCGGACTTCAGTGTGTGAGTTGAGTGCGCTACTAACCGAGCTACATAAATTGCAATATGCAAAGCTTGCGGAGCGTCCTAATCTAAAAATATGTGAAAAGCAAAAAAATCCAGAGGGATATTTCTAGGTATCTCAGTAGCAATGCGTTTATGTCACAACTGAAGGACCCGAGTTCAATGTTGGGCGGGGCGAGACATGTAGGCATGTCTCCTAACACTTGCTGCACTGGGTGTTAGTCACTGGTGTGGGTCGCATCCTGGGACAAAATTAACCTAATTTGTACGAAATGCTCTGCATAACAAGTGGCTTTCTATATAGATTGTCACTGATGTCAGTTATGGTCTGTATACGTTGCATCATCTACTTGTAGAAATAATAATAATAATAATAGTAATAATAATAATAATAATAATAATAATAATAATAATAATAATAATAATAATAATAATAATAATTATTATTATTATTATTATTATTATTATTATTATTATTATTATTATTATTGTGGGTCCCATCCTGGAGAAGAGAACCACAGAGACTACAGTGAGGCCACACTACGTGGTTTTCATGGGTTATCCTGGGTTACAAGCCCTTCGACAATTGGCTAAATAATAACAATCAGGCTGGATAGCTGGTTAATTGGGGTTAAAGCCTATTTAACTACTTAAAGAGCCATTAGGCCTGCACGTTAAATATTTACCACCCATCAGTAATACTTTAACCCCTTAATATGCATTAAATCAAACTCTCAGTGCAGGGCCAGGAGCTATGAGTCGACCCCTGGAACCACAATTAGGTGAGTACAGGAGGGCCCCGCTTATACAGCAGGTTAAGCTTCTGGCTTCAGCTGCAAAGCAAAAATTTCTGTAAAGTGAAGCCAGCCATTTTTTTTTCACTTTCAAATACATACAAAAGTCTCACAACATTTACACTATCATATAATTAAGTGAGCGATAGACTTAGGCCTAAAAAATGCACATACAGTACATACATTACTTACCTTAAAATATTTTTTTTCTTTGGTTATAGTTAGTGGTTAATGTATTTATTATAGAAGTTTGAATAAATGAACAATGGGTATAATTTAAAACTGCTGTATTAGTGATATGCTGTAAAGTGAAGCGCTGTAAAGTGAAGCACTGTAAAGTGAAGCGCTGTAAAGTGAAGCGCTGTAAAGTGAAGCGCTGTAAAGTGAAGCGCTGTAAAGTGAAGCGCTGTAAAGTGAAGCGCTGTAAAGTGAAGCGCTGTAAAGTGAAGCGATCTAAAGCAAAGTGCTGTAAAGCGAAGCGCTGTAAAGTGAAGCGCTGTAAAGTGAAGCGCTGTAAAGTGAAGCGCTGTAAAGTGAAGCGCTGTAAAGCGAAGCGCTGTAAAGTGAAGCGCTGTAAAGTGGGACCCTCCGGTTTATACAATAAACAATAATCACAGGATATACATGGTGTGTATATCCTGTGACTACACCTCTAGTTTCCATTTACACGGTGTGCAGGAGTGAGGACAGCAGGAGAATGGCAGCAATGGCAGTGGGAAGCACAGGAGGCGGCAGCGACGGCAGGACATAATGGTACCATTTTTAAATTCAGGTAAGCACCATGACTTCTCAAAAATATTGACCAGGATAGTTAAAGATGAGCACAATATGATTACTACGACTACTGCTACTTTTATTATTATTACTACTACTACTACTACCGCTATTACTACTGCTACCACTACTACTAATACTACAACGACTGTTACCACTATTATTGCTACTACTACTACTGTTATTACTACAACAACTACTACTATTACTATTACTACTACTACCACCACTATTACTACTACTACTACTACTACAATTATTATTGCTATTAATACTACTACTACTACTACAATTATTACTATTAATACTACTACTACAACTACTTCTATTATCACTACAACTACTGCTACTATTACTACGACAACAACTACTGTTACTACTATTAATATTACTACTATTATTACTACTACTAATACTACTGTCACTGTTACTACTAATGCTACTCCTACGACTACTACCACTGCTATTACTATAATAACAACAATAATAATAATAATAATAATAATAACAATAATAATAATAATAATAATAATAATAATAATAATAATAATTTTTAAGAAATAAATTACATACAAAATCCGAATATACATATCACCTGTGACCCCTTGTGACCACATGTAACCCTGTGTGACCCCGTGTGACCACGCGTAACCCTGTGTGACCCCGTGTGACCACATGTAACCCTGTGTGACCCCAGTGACCACGTATAACCCTGTGTGATCCCGTGTGACCTCCACATGACCTTTGATCCTCCGAGTGGCAACTAACCCCTCTCGTGTGACCTCTTGTGACCTGGCAGGTTCTCTGCGGCGCCGCAGCTGCGGGTCGCTGCGGAGGAGTGGTTTCCTCACACCAGAGTGCGCTGGGCGGGGGGCGGCGCCCCCGTGGTCAGTGGTCCGTGTAGAAAGTTGTTAGATCTCCTGGCTAGATGCCTGAACTTTAAGTAAGTCTGTTGTGACCTTCAGGAGTATTAGCCTTAGCTGGGAGAGTTAACCAGGGTAATGAGGATTATCATCAATCACTGCAATCACTGCCAGTTGGACTATTGTCACACCCTACGTCATTATGTACTGGAGTGCGTTAAAATTAATGAATTTAGAGACAACTCACTCAGAAATGTTTAAGATATGGCAAAGTATTTTATCCACAGTAGTATATTACAAACCATTCTGGAGAAATACCCTGACTTTGCTCACTATAAATAAGACTGATATTTGCATTAATAACTCATTGCAATTGTGATCAGGTGTAGACGTGTGAATAGTTCATTACCTTTGAAACTTGTTCAGCTAATAAAAGTTTGGGGCCCAGTCCCTGGACCCATTACGTACCTCTGTAATATTGACGTTCAGTCCCTGGACCCATTATGTGCCTCTGTAATATTGACGTTCAGTCCCTGGACCCATTATGTGCCTCTGTAATATTGACGTTCAGTCCCTGGACCCATTATGTGCCTCTGTAATATTGACGTTCAGTCCCTGGACCCATTATGTGCCTCTGTAATATTGACGTTCAGTCCCTGGACCCATTATGTGCCTCTGTAATATTGACGTTCAGTCCCTGGACCCATTATGTGCCTCTGTAATATTGACGTTCAGTCCCTGGACCCATTATGTGCCTCTGTAATATTGACGTTCAGTCCCTGGACCCATTATGTGCCTCTGTAATATTGACGTTCAGTCCCTGGACCCATTATGTGCCTCTGTAATATTGACGTTCAGTCCCTGGACCCATTATGTGCCTCTGTAATATTGACGTTCAGTCCCTGGACCCATTATGTGCCTCTGTAATATTGACGTTCAGTCCCTGGACCCATTATGTGCCTCTGTAATATTGACGTTCAGTCCCTGGACCCATTATGTACCTCTGTAATATTGACGTTCAGTCCCTGGACCCATTATGTACCTCTGTAATATTGACGTTCAGTCCCTGGACCCATTATGTGCCTCTGTAATATTGACGTTCAGTCCCTGGACCCATTATGTGCCTCTGTAATATTGACGTTCAGTCCCTGGACCCATTATGTGCCTCTGTAATATTGACGTTCAGTCCCTGGACCCATTATGTGCCTCTGTAATATTGACGTTCAGTCCCTGGACCCATTATGTGCCTCTGTAATATTGACGTTCAGTCCCTGGACCCATTATGTGCCTCTGTAATATTGACGTTCAGTCCCTGGACCCATTATGTGCCTCTGTAATATTGACGTTCAGTCCCTGGACCCATTATGTGCCTCTGTAATATTGACGTTCAGTCCCTGGACCCATTATGTACCTCTGTAATATTGACGTTCAGTCCCTGGACCCATTATGTACCTCTGTAATATTGACGTTCAGTCCCTGGACCCATTATGTACCTCTGTAATATTGACGTTCAGTCCCTGGACCCATTATGTACCTCTGTAATATTGACGTTCAGTCCCTGGACCCATTATGTACCTCTGTAATATTGACGTTCAGTCCCTGGACCCATTATGTACCTCTGTAATATTGACGTTCAGTCCCTGGACCCATTATGTACCTCTGTAATATTGACGTTCAGTCCCTGGACCCATTATGTACCTCTGTAATGTTGATGTTCAGTCCCTGGACCCATAATGTACCTCTGTAATGTTGACGTTCAGTCCCTGGACCCATAACGTACCTCTGTAATGTTGACGTTCAGTCCCTGGACCCATTATGTACCTCTGTAATGTTGACGTTCAGTCCCTGGACCCATTATGTGCCTCTGTAATGTTAAGGTTCAGTCCCTGGACCCATTATGTACCTCTGTAATATTAAAATTAAATTCCTGGACCCATTATGTACCTCTGTAATGTTAAGGTTCAGTCCCTGGACCCATTATGTACCTCTGTAATGTTAAGGTTAGTCCCTGGACCCATTATGTACCTCTGTAATGTTGAGGTTCAGTCCCTGGACCCATTATGTACCTCTGTAATGTTAAGGTTCAGTCCCTGGACCCATTATGTACCTCTGTAATGTTAAGGTTCAGTCCCTGGACCCATTATGTACCTCTGTAATGTTAAGGTTCAGTCCCTGGACCCATTATGTACCTCTGTAATATTGAGGTTCAGTCTCTGGACCCATTATGTACCTCTGTAATGTTGAGGTTCAGTCCCTGGACCCATTATGTGCCTCTGTAATGTTAAGGTTCAGTCCCTGGACCCATTATGTACCTCTGTAATATTGAGGTTCAGTCCCTGGACCCATTATGTGCCTCTGTAATGTTAAGGTTCAGTCCCTGGACCCATTATGTACCTCTGTAATGTTAAGGTTCAGTCCCTGGACCCATTATGTACCTCTGTAATGTTAAGGTTCAGTCCCTGGACCCATTATGTACCTCTGTAATATTGAGGTTCAGTCCCTGGACCCATTATATGCCTCTGTAATGTTAAGGTTCAGTCCCTGGACCCATTATGTACCTCTGTAATGTTAAGGTTCAGTCCCTGGACCCATTATGTACCTCTGTAATGTTAAGGTTCAGTCCCTGGACCCATTATATACCTCTGTAATGTTAAGGTTCAGTCCCTGGACCCATTATGTACCTCTGTAATCTTCCTGACTCCCGTCCACAGGCTGGGTATGAGGTACATAGTAAAGATATTAACTAATTAAACTACGAACGCTTGACAATAATAATATCTTGATTTACCACAAGTACATGTACAAGGTATACACACCATAGTTGACATCACTGACATACTACTATTTAGAAAGCCGCTTGTTATGCTGAGTATTTCGTGCAAATTAGGTCAGTTTTGTCCCAGAATGCGACCCACACCAGTCCAATAACACCCAGGATGCGACCCACACCAGTCCACTAACACCCAGGTACCCGTTTTACTGATGGGTGGACATAGACAACCAGTATAAGGAAACACGCCCAGTGTTTCTACCTTCGACGGGATCGAGGTACAGCAGAGCTGTAGTTACCTAGTGAGTGGAAGTGTTCAAGATAGCTAGTAAAGAGTGAACGGCAAGCCGTGTGGGTTAGAATCAGGAAAGCTCTGTCCTCACGCCATCTCTGTTTCCCCCTGCAGGTACACATTCGTCAGGGGAGACGGCTACCTCGGAGACGTTCAGAAGGACGGCTCCTGGAGTGGCATGTTGGGAATGCTGCGCAGGAACGTCAGTATAACATTCTCCTGTACGGAGGAGGATTGTAGCATCCACACGGATAATAATAATAATAATAATAATAATAATAATAATAATAATAATAATAATAATAATAATAATAATAATAATAATAAAAGATTCACTGCTGAAATAAGTCACGCATGTGTCGTATGTATGTATGTAGATTTTATGTATGTACGCATTAAGCATACATGGACGCCACTATCTAATAAACACACACACACACACACACACACACACACACACACACACACACACACACACACACACACACACAAACACACACACACACTGGTATTTGTGAACGACATGACGTAAGGAACAGACTCCGAAGTGTCCCTGTTTGCAGATGACGTGAATTTGATGAGAAGAATTCATTCGATCGAAGACCAGGCAGAACTACAAAGGGATCTGGACAGGCTGCAGACCTGGTCCAGCAATTGGCTCCTGGAGTTCAACCCCACCAAATGCAAAGACATGAATATTGGGGAAGGGCAAAGAAGACCGCAGACGGAGTACAGTCTAGGGGGCCAGAGACTACAAACCTCACTCAAGGAAAAAGATCTTGGGGTGAGTATAACACCAGGCACATCTCCTGAAGCGCACATCAACCAAATAACTGCTGCAGCATATGGGCGCCTGGCAAACCTCAGAACAGCATTCCGACATCTTAATAAGGAATCGTTCAGGACCCTGTACACCGTGTATGTTAGGCCCATATTGGAGTATGCGGCACCAGTTTGGAACCCACACCTAGCCAAGCACGTAAAGAAACTAGAGAAAGTGCAAAGGTTTGCAACAAGACTAGTCCCAGAGCTAAGAGGTATGTCCTACGAGGAGAGGTTAAGGGAAATCAACCTGACGACACTGGAGGACAGGAGAGATAGGGGGGACATGATAACGACATACAAAATACTGAGAGGAATTGACAAGGTGGACAAAGACAGGATGTTCCAGAGATGGGACACAGCAACAAGGGGACACAGTTGGAAGTTGAAGACACAGATGAATCACAGGGATGTTAGGAAGTATTTCTTCAGCCACAGAGTAGTCAGGAAGTGGAATAGTTTGGGAAGCGATGTAGTGGAGGCAGGATCCATACACAGCTTTAAGCAGAGGTATGATAAAGCTCACGGTTCAGGGAGACTGACCTAGTAGCGACCAGTGAAGAGGCGGGTCCGGGAGCTAGGACTCGACTCCTGCAACCTCAACTAGGTGAGTACAACTAGGTGAGTACACACACACACAATTCATCAATAACTCACATTCAGAGAGGAAACTCAAGACAACGTTTCGGTCGATAGCAGACCGAAACGTCGCCTAAAGTTCCCCCTCTTTATCGTCCCACTTGTCCAGGAGGCGGACATAGCTCTTGGACCCTTTGGTCTGAGTGTAAGCAGAAGACAAGTGGTGGACTTCACTGTTCCTCTGAGCCAAGAGATATACCGGATAATGACTGCTCGACCTCACCCTCTACACGACACCTGGGTCATACTCACACCCTTCACGTGAGTCCCTTATCATCCTGGCACCCTTCACGTGAGTCCTTCATCATCTTGGCACTCTTCAAGTGAGTCCCTTATCATCCTGGCACCCTTCACGTGAGTCCTTCATCATTCTGGCACCCTTTAGAGTGAGTCCCTTATCATCCTGGCACCCTTCACATGAGTCTTTCATCATCCTGACACACTGTACGTGAGTCTCTCATCATCCTGGCATCCTTCACGTGAGTCCTTCATTATCCTGGCATCCTTCACGTGAGTCCTTCATCATCCTGGCATCCTTCATGCGAGTCCCTCACATCCTGGCATCCTTTACGCCAGTCCATCATCCTGGCATCCTTCACCGAGAGGTGTGTTTATCTCTTGGTATATACAATGAGAATTTACATTAATCCCTTTTATATTTTGAGTTGTGATTCTCTCTCTCTCTCTCTCTCTCTCTCTCTCTCTCTCTCTCTCTCTCTCTCTCTCTCTCTCTCTCTCTCTCTCTCTCTCTCTCTCTCTCTCTCTCAGGTGGTCTGTCTGGGTAAGTCTGCTGGCGTCCTTGCTGGGGATGTGGTTGACCAGTCTGCTGGTGGCCCGCTTCACCCTGGACCCTCAGGGTCCCTGGACCCCTGGGGACCACTTACTGACCGTGTATGCTGTTCTGGTCTCCCAGGGTAAGATCGTCTGCAGTTCTGTGGATATAGATTGCTGCCTCTGCACTGACCTTCAACCATACCTAACTACATAGAATATAAGACAACAGTGTATTTATGTACGCAGACCAGTAATAATAATAATGATGATGATGATGATGATCATAATAATAATAATAATAATAATAATAATAATAATAATAATAATAATAATAATAATAATGATAAAAATAATGATAATAATAATAATAATAATAATAATAATAAATTAATAATAATAATAATAATGATAAAAATAATGATAATAATAATAATAATAATAATAATAATAATAATAATAATAATAATAATAAATTAATAATAATAATAATAATAATAATAATAATAATAATAATGTGAATGGGTCTACCTGGAGGGTATTCCGGGGATCAACGCTCCCGCGGCCAGGTCATAGACCCCGGTCAACGACCCTGGTCAACGACCCCGGTCAACGACTCTGGTCAACGACCCCGGTCAACGACTCTGGTCAACGACTCCGGTCAACGACTCTGGTCAACGACCCCGGTCAACGACCCTGGTCAACGACCCAGGTCAACGACTCTGGTCAACGACTCCGGTCAACGACTCTGGCCAACGACTCTGGTCAACGACCCCGGTCAACGACTCTGGTCAACGACCCCGGTCACCGACTCTGGTCATCGACCCCGGCCAACGCCTCTGGTCAACGACCCCGGTCAACGACTCTGGTCAACGACTCTGGTCAACGACTCTGGTCAACGACCCCAGTCAACGATCCCAGTCCACGACCCTGGTCCACGGTCCACGACCATGACCAATTTTAATTTTACTAAAATTATTATTATTATTATTATTATTATTATTATTATTATTATTATTATTATTATTATTATTATTATTATTATTAACCAAGAACTAACCAAAGAACAATCAGCACTAAGAATTACTAACAATATCCTCAAGAAGACTAACCTACCTTATATATGTGTGTGTGTGTGTGTGTGTGTGTGTGTGTGTGTGTGTGTGTGTGTGTGTGTGTGTGTGTGTGTGTGTGTGTGTGTGTGTGTGTGTGTGTGTAGGCCTGACCAGGGAGCCCAGGGAAGCTGCCATGAGAATCATCTGTCTCACCTGGATGTTCGTCTCTCTCATCATTACCTCGTACTTCAAGTGAGATGATGCTTCATTGTTTCCTATGTCTCTCATGACCATTTAATATCTTTGGAAATGAAAAATGACTGAAAAGAGGGATTAAAATCGCTAGAAATAATTTTTGTATGTGAATGGTATATAATATATATTTTATGATCTAATGATTGTCTTCGTGGGATTCCTGCTGCTGTAGGAGTTCCTTTACGTCGCTACTGACGGTGAAGTATCTGAAGACGCTAGATTCTTTGAAGGACCTCCTGGCTGACCAGTCTTTAGCTCTGGTGCTGGAGGGAAACACCACCTTCGTCTCCGTCGTTCAGGTTTGAGAAAGACTTGTCTATTATGGGCCAGTAGGCCTTCTGCAGCGTTCTCCCTTTATGTTATCATGTACCTGCTTCCCTCAACAATGTCTTTATGTTATGTAGCAGCGATATTCAGTGTTTTAATTAAAGTCTGTCGTCGAAGTGGCTAGTTTACTGTGCACTCATATCCATCCTGTGGACGGTAGTGGCTAGTTTATTGTTAAACGTTTGCTCTCTCTCTCTCTCTCTCTCTCTCTCTCTCTCTCTCTCTCTCTCTCTCTCTCTCTCTCTCTCTCTCTCTCTCTCTCTCTCTGTCTGTCTGTCTGTCTCTCTCTCTCTCTCTCTCTCTCTCTCTCTCTAACAGGATTTCCGACCGCTTGTCTCTGTGCCTTGTTGACATAGGAGCAGAGCTATGCTCGGATGCCGTTCAAGAGAGGTGTCCTCTGATGGAGGTGCCCCTTTAAGGGTAGTGTCCAAGAGAGGTGCATCGGAACACACCGATTCGCTTTATGCGAATCTGCGCATATATTGAACACCTCTACTGTATCTCAAACTGGCTAGTAGTCGACCATCTTCCCGGAACTATTTTAAAGGTTTTTTTCTCTGTTTGGGAAATTTCCCGCAACAGCGGGGTTCCCGCAACTGGCGGAGGCGCTGAAGGTTCCGGGGAAATTCCTCAACCCTACGTTGAGGTCTTGTAGGCAACACCTGGCAAGGGCCCGAAGCACCAAGGCCCCCCTTCAGGAGAATATTTTTCTAAGTGTGGATAAAAACCGCCCCCAAAAGGTACACCCCCCAGGGGTACACGCCCCCCAGGGTACACGCCATACAGGTACCTCCCGGGGGCACCCCACACAGGTGCCCCCCACCAGGGACACGCCCCCAGAAGTAAAACACGAGAGAGGGGTGGGTTGATTTTCATCTTCTTGGAAATGCAAAGGCCCCCTTTTAAAAGTTCCTCACAAAAGATTAGTGGAAGCTAAGGGATCGGCCATATAACGGGGAAAGGGGACTGCTGGATCAGAAATACCTGACGGGGGGCAACCGGTCATGGTCGTAATGATGTATCACGGGGGGCCCTTGACAGGGGGTCCCGGGGTCGGTCCTAGGACCAGTGCCCCTTTTTTGGTTTTGTGAACGACATGATGGAAGGGGTTTGACTCAAAATGTCCCTTTTGGATGATTTTGAAGTTAATGAGGGGGAATTAAATCAAAAATGAGGACCCCGGCAGGACCCAAAAGACCTGGAAGAAATGGACACCTGGTCCCGCAAAAAGGCCTCAATTTAATCCTGCCAAATAAAAAATCCGAAAATGGGGGAAAGGGGACAGAAGACCACAGACCAGTATAGGCTAGGTGGAAAAACTGCAAACCTCACTCCCAAGGAAAAAATCTTGGGTGAAATGTAACCCGAGTGTCTGGAACACACTCCCAGATAACTGCTGCAGCATTGGGCGCCTAAAACCTGAGAAAACATTCCGATCCTTGTGGGGAATCGTTGGAACACTGTACACCGTGTATGTCGGGCCCCCATACGGGGAAATCCAAAGCACCTTTTTGGAACCCCTTGATAAAGCACGTAAAGAAACTAAAAAGTAAAAAGATTTCCCGAAAAGGGTTGGTTCAGAGCAAAGGGGAATGTCCTTGAAAAAAAGATTAAAAAATCGGCCGGGCGACACTGGAGGACAGGAGGGAAAAACATGAAACGACATATAAAATCCTGGAATAAACCCGGGGTGGAAAAAGACAGGATTTTCCCAGGGGGGGACACGAAAAAAGGGGCCCCAAATTGGGTTAAAAACCAAATGAGTCAGAAAATAGGGGGAATTTTTCAGTCATAGGTTGGGCAGTGGAATGGCCTGAAAATGACGTAGTGGGGCAGGAACCATCACAGTTTTAAGACGGGGGTTTGATGGCTCATGGGCGGGAGGAGGGGGCCCCTGCCCGGTGAAAGAGGCGGGGCCCGGGCTAAGACTCGACCCTGCAACCACAAATAGGTGAAAAAAATGGGTGGTCGGGTACACCCCCACCCTTTACCCCTAAAGGTACCCCACACAGGTACACCCCAAAAGGTACACGCCCAAAAAAATGCCCAAGGGGGCCCCCCGGGGGTACCCCCCAACAAAGGTACCCCCCCAAAGGTTAAAACAAGGTACAACAAAGGACACGCCCAAAAAGGGACACAAAAAGGTACACGCCCCAAAGGGACCCCAAAGGGTACACGTCCAAAGGTACACATTCAAAAAGTTACTTTTTCCATGGTGCCCCGCCCGGGGTACACACTCACAAGATTTTTCCACAAGGTATACCCCCAAAAAGGGTACACTTTCCCAAAGGTACACCCCAAAAAGGGTACCCCCACAAAAGTAAAATTCACTAAGGTACCACCCAAAGGGTTGCCTCACGGGTGCACCCAAAGGTCACACCCCCAAAAGGGTACACATTCACTAAGGTCCCGTCCAAAGGGGAACCTCAAAAAATTACACGAACAAAGTACACCCCAAAAAGGTACCCCTCAAAAAAGTACACGCCCAAAAGGACACCCCTTTGGGGTACAAAATTCAAAAAAGGTACCCCCCCTTCAAAAATTTCCCCCCACAAAGGGACACAAAAAGGTGTCCCGCCCAAAAAAATACACCTCCCAAGATACATGTCCCCCAAGGTCACCCACAAGGTATACGCCCAAAAAGGCACACGCCCAAAAAAAGGTACCCCTCAAAAAGGTACACACTCAAAAAGATACGTGTCCAAAGGGTTTATACCCCAAAAAGGGTACACTTTCCCAAAGGTACAAAAAAGGGTACCCCCCCAAAAAGGGTCACCTCCAAAAATTGCTGCCCAGGGGGCCCACTTTTAAAAGGGTACCCCTCTGAGTACCCCTCACAAAAGGTCCACCCCAAAAGGGTACCACAAATTTGCCCGACCCAACGCCCCGGTCCCCCCAAAAAGGGTACACGCCTCGGGGTACACGCCCCAAAGGTCCCGTCTAAAAGGGGTACCGTCCCGGTCCCCGCCTCAGGGGTTCACGCCTCAAGGTACACACCCAAAAAGGTACCTCCTGGGTCCCGTCCAAGATCCCCGCCCAAAAAGGTACCCCCCAAGATACGTTCACAAGGTCCCAAAACGAAGGAACACCCCCACAAGGTACCCCCGGGTACCCCCCGGGGACACGCCCAAAAGGTCCGCCCCAGATCCGCCCCAAAGGTCCCCCTAAAAGGGTACACGCCCAAAAAGGTCCCCGTCACAAAGGTCCCGCCACAAGATCCCGCCCACAAATGTACCCCCCAAAAAAGGTACATAAAAAGAAGCCTACAAAGGTACCCCACAAGATCACGCCCCAAAAGACCACGCCCCAAAAGGTCACGCCCACAAAGGTAAAAATTCACTGGGTCCCGTCCACAAGGTCATCCACAAGGTACACATTCACTGGGTCAAAAGGGCCCCGCCCCTTGAAATTCCCCACAAAAGGTACACGCCCACAAAGGTACACGTCCACAAAGTACACCCCCTGGGTACGCCACAAGGTCCCACGCCCACGGTACACATTCACAAAGGTAGGGCCCCAAAGGTCCCGCCCAAAAAATTTGTCCACAAGATCACGCCCAAAAAGGTCCCGCCCACAAGGTACACGCCCACAAGGTCCCGCCCCAAAGATCCGTCGACAAGATCACGTCCAAAAAGATCCCGCCCACAAGGTACACATTCACTGGGTACGTCCACAAGGTGCCACAAAGGTGACGCCCAAAAAGATACACGTCTACAAGGTCCCGTCTGGTAAAACCCCCCAAAAAGGGCCTTCACTTTTTTCCGCCCCAAAAACGTCCAATGGGTCCAGTTCAAAACAATTTTGGCCCCAAAAAGGTGTCCAAAACATTACAAAAGTTTAGTAAATAATTAAAAGGTCCTAAAAAAAATTACAATTAAAATTCACTGGGGTCCGCCCAAAGTCCCCTCCAAAAAGGGTACTAAAAAGGTTAAAACCCGCCAAACAGGTAAAAGCCCCTGGTACTTTCCAAAAAGGTATTCCCCCTGGGTACGCCCAAAGTCCCTTTAAAAAAAGGACACTTCCTAAAAGTCCAAAAAAGGTAAAAGCCCACAAGGCACGTCCAAAAAGGTACACGCCCAAAAAGGTACGTCCATGGTCCCGCCCTGGCATTACAAAGGTCCCCGTCCAAAGGTACGTCCACAAAAGGTACACCCCACGGGTACACGTCCAAAAAGGTCCGTCCAAAGGGTCCCCGTCCACAAGGGTTTACCCGTCCACGGTACACGTCCAAAAAGGGGGTCCACAAAAATTAGGGTTTTTAAGGTACACGTAGGGGGTCCGCCCAAAAAGGAAATTACGTTCCGGGGGGTACACGTCCTGGGTACACGCCCAAAAGGTGCCACTTTTTCTTGGTAAAATTTTCACTGGGTCCCGTCCCCAAAAGTACGCCCCGGTACACGCCCCGGTCCTCCCCCAAGGGACGGCCCACTGGGCCCCGTCCAAAAAGGTCCCGCCCACTGGTCACCCCAAAATTACGTTCACAAGGTACACATTCACAAATTTACGTCCCCAAAAGTACCTCCACAAAAAACCACGTCGGTACACGCCCCAAAAAATTCCCGTCCACTGGGTACGCCCACAAGGTACACGTAAAAGGTCCCGCCCACAAAAGGTCCCCAAAAGGGTAAAATTCACTGGTACACGCCCACAAAATTTAACGCCCCAAAAAGGTCCGTCCACAAAGGTACCCGTCCAAAAGGGGTACATTTTAAAAGGGTACAAGTCCCCCCAAAGGTCCCGTCCACAAAGGTACACGCCCACAAAAAGGTACGTCCATGGGTACACGCCCAAAAGGTAAAATTCACAAAGGTCCGTCCAAAAAGGTACACGTCCACAAAGGTACACGCCCCAAAAGGTACGTCCAAAAAGGTCCCTTCAAAAAGGGTCCCTTTCCCCAAAAAGGTACAAAATTCCCCACGGTAAAAACCCCACAAAAGTACACGCCCAAAAAGGCACACGTTCCGGGTCCCGTCCAAAAGGTAAAGCCCACAAAGGTCCCGCCCAAAAAGGTCCCCGTCCACAAATTTAAAGTCCCTGGTCCCGTCCACAAGGTACCCGTCCAGGTACCCCCGTCCACTGGGTACGCCCAAAAAAGGTACATTCACTGGGTACGTCCCCAAAGGTACACGTAAAAAATTCCCGCCCCAAAGGTCCCGCCCCAAAAGGGTACACGCCCAAAAGTCCCTTTTTTTTAAAACCCCAAAATTATTTTTTAGTTTTGAATCATCAATGAAAAAAAAATTTCCCTTATGTTAAAAAAGTAAAATTTCCCTTTTTAAAACGCAAATTTAATCTTTATTCAATAAATTCTAAAAATTTCTTCAGTTTTCCCAGTCAGTTTTTCCCATGTGATTTTAAACTTTTCCAAAATTAATAATAATAAAAATTAATAATTAATAATAATAATAATTGGTATTATTTTTTTTTGTATTAATTTTTAAAATTATTTTTAAACTAAAAACCATCTGTTGCAGGATCCCTTATTCCGGTTCCCTCTTTTGTTGTTTTTGGCAGTACCGGGGGCAGCCCCTTACTGCAGTCCTTAATGCTTAACCCCCCCATCTTAATGCTTGAGTACTTCCCTCATTTTTGCGGGGTAGTTTTCCTCATCCCTTAATGCTAGGGGGTCTTCCTAAATGCCTTTGCTGGTGATCTTCCTCATCCCTTAATGCTGGTGGTCTTCCTCAGTCCCCTTAATTTGGGATCTTCCTATATTAATTTTTGGGGGTGCCCCCATCCTTAATGCTGGGGTACTTCCCCAGTACCTTAATGTTGGTGGTCTTCCTCAGTACCTTAATGTTTGGTACTTCCCCAGTCCTTAATGCTGGGGAGTTTTCCCCTCATACCTTAATTTTGGGGTGGTACTTCCTCAGTCCCTTAATACTTTTTTCAAAGTTTTTCTCTAAAAGGATTACAATGTTTTTTTGAAATTTGGTTTGTTGGTTTACATGTTGTAAAATTGATTACAATGCCATAAAACCCTTTCTGGGCATTTCGGGCAGACTTAGTTTTATTTTTAAATTTTAAAAATATTACAAATTATGAGGAAGTTGGTATTATGGCTAAGTGACTAAATACTAGTTTGTGGTTTAGCAATGTGAATGCTTTTTTTTTGGCACAGTACATAGTTTCAGTTTTGGATATCACAGGATTCATTTTTTAAGATTGAGATTAATATTTCTGTTTTGGTCAAAGGTGGTGAGTTAAGTGTAAACCACCAGGTGGTATTCGTGTAGTTAGTTGACGGGGTTATCGGGGGAGATAAGATGTTTTCAATGGTATTTTTAAAGGGTGATGAATTGTCTGCATTTCCCTAGGTTCTCAGGTGGGGTATTCAGATTTTGGGCCTTTGTACATTAAATTTTTTAAAAAGGTTTATGGACACGGGGAATGTTGAGATGTTTTGTGCTTGTTATGCCTGGGTTCTGTCCTATCAAAAAAAGCTTTTTTAGGTCAAGGTTGATATTAGAGTTTGGCCCCTGTAGATGTAGATTGCACAGTAGTAAGTGTGGATGTTGACGATAAATTTAATGCTAGGTGAGTACTTCCCCCAGTACCTTAATGCTAGGTGAGTACTTCCCCCAGTACCTTAATGCTAGGTGAGTACTTCCCCCAGTACCTTAATGCTAGGTGAGTACTTCCCCCAGTACCTTAATGCTAGGTGAGTACTTCCCCCAGTACCTTAATGCTAGGTGAGTACTTCCCTCAGTACCTTAATGCTAGGTGAGTACTTCCCCCAGTACCTTAATGCTAGGTGAGTACTTCCCCCAGTACCTTAATGCTAGGTGAGTACTTCCCTCAGTACCTTAATGCTAGGTGAGTACTTCCCTCAGTACCTTAATGCTAGGTGAGTACTTCCCTCAGTACCTTAATGCTAGGTGAGTACTTCCCTCAGTACCTTAATGCTAGGTGAGTACTTCCCTCAGTACCTTAATGCTAGGTGAGTACTTCCCCAGTACCTTAATGTTAGGTGAGTACTTCCCTCAGTACCTTAATGCTAGGTGAGTACTTCCCCCAGTACCTTAATGCTAGGTGAGTACTTCCCTCAGTACCTTAATGCTAGGTGAGTACTTCCCCCAGTACCTTAATGCTAGGTGAGTACTTCCCCCAGTACCTTAATGCTAGGTGAGTACTTCCCCAGTACCTTAATGCTAGGTGAGTACTTCCCCCAGTACCTTAATGCTAGGTGAGTACTTCCCCCAGTACCTTAATGCTAGGTGAGTACTTCCTTCAGTACCTTAATGCTAGGTGAGTACTTCCCCCAGTACCTTAATGCTAGGTGAGTACTTCCCCCAGTACCTTAATGCTAGGTGAGTACTTCCCCCAGTACCTTAATGCTAGGTGAGTACTTCCTTCAGTACCTTAATGCTAGGTGAGTACTTCCCCCAGTACCTTAATGCTAGGTGAGTACTTCCCCCAGTACCTTAATGCTAGGTGAGTACTTCCCCCAGTACCTTAATGCTAGGTGAGTACTTCCCCCAGTACCTTAATGCTAGGTGAGTATTATATATGATAATTTAAAATCTAATCTAATTTACTCTCTAAATATATGTTAAATTATCGAAATACAATTTTTTTATTTCAAAAGCTAAATGGATTTTTTTTCCAGATTATACCTCGTGGTTATACACTGAGAGGTGTATGTCTCTGGGTGTATACACTGACAAGTGTATGTCTCTCAGGGTATATACACTGACAGGTGTATGTCTCTCTGGGTATATACTTGTCAGCATAGTTGCTGATCCCCCTTACATGTGTGTGTATAGCTTAGCTGAGTAGGGTGGCCCGGTGGCCTGGTGGCTAAAGCTCCCGCTTCACACACGGAGGGCCCGGGTTCGATTCCCGGCGGGAGGAAACATTTCGACACGTTTCCTTACACCTATTGTCCTGTTCACCTAGCAGCAAATAGGTACCTGGGTGTTAGTCGACTGGTGTAGGTCGCATCCTGGGGGACAAGATTAAGGACCCCAATGGAAATAAGTTAGACAGTCCTCGATGACGCACTGACTTTCTTGGGTTATCCTGGGTGGCTAACCCTCCGGGGTTAAAAATCCGAACGAAATCTTATCTTATCTTATCATAGTACCATCCATGTGTTTATATAGAAGATCCCTACTAGGCCTAGTGACTGTATGACGTCACGGGATGCGGCATGAGTGAGTGGGACGCGCTACCTCGAATACTCAGCCAGATAATCAACCCGACTGTCGCTATTCTTTGCGTACTCGACAAGTAATGAGAAACCCACAAGTATCTTTTTTAGATACTCATTCAGATCTCCCTCAATCAAGGCATGTGTTAGCCATTGCAGAGGAATTCGATCCTCCCAGAGATGATAACCATTCTGCATATGTAAACCTCACCCTCGCAGAGTTGGGTTTAAATGTACATAGTCTGTATAATTAGTTGTCCGAGATGAATGAAATTGTCAACTGTGTGTTTTGTTATTAACTGATCAGTTTTCAGAATTTTTTTTTTCGTGTTCACATTCCCTCCGTATTCTGAGAATTTAACAGTAATGATCTGTGTGCACCAGATTTGCCTTTGCTGTTAATTTCACCTTGTATATATATTTATTCTTCCTCAGAATCTGTAGAGTGCATGAATACAGATAGATCGATCTATTCCATCCTATGTTATACCATGATTTCTTCTTATAATTTGTAATGCATTACGTTAAAACTCATTACGTTAACACCCATTACGTTAAAACTCATTATGTTAACATCCATTATGATACCATCCATTAGTTCTAAGTTATATATGAATTTGTTATTGTATAGAATCAGCCCAGAGCCACCTGCCTGTTCAGCCTATAGCATAGTAGTGTATGTCGAGACGACATACGTAACATGACCGAGCTGTCAGCATAGTTGCTGATCCCCCTTACATGTGTGTATAGCTTAGCTGAGTATCATAGTACCATCCATGTGTTTATATAGAAGATCCCTACTAGGCCTAGTGACTGTATGACGTCACGGGATGCGGCATGAGTGAGTGGGATGCGCTACCTCGCTCTCAGTCCTCGCTTAGACATACCAGGCATCTACAGGCAGGCTGGGCCCTTTCCTTACCACAGTCTGACAATATATATAGTGCTACCATCCAACAAGTGTGTTTATCTTCAACCATCATATCTCCTTCCGAACCCCCACGACACACTGACAGGTGTATGTCTCTCAGGGTATATACACTGACAGGTATATGTCTCTCTGGGTATATACACTGACAGGTGTATGTCTCTCAGGGTATATACATTGACAGGTGTATGTCTCTCTGGGTATATACATTGACAGGTGTATGTCTCTCTGGGTATATACACTGACAGGTGTATGTCTCTCAGGGTTTATACACTGACAGGTGTATGTCTCTCTGGGTATATAAACTGACAGGTGTATGTCTCTCAGGGTATATACACTGACAGGTGTATGTCTCCCTGGGTATATAAACTGACAGGTGTATGTCTCTCAGGGTATAAACACTGACAGGTGTATGTCTCTCAGGGTTTATACACTGACAGGTGTATGTCTCTCTGGGTATATAAACTGACAGGTGTATGTCTCTCACGGTATAAACACTAACAGGTGTATGTCTCTCAGGGTATATACACTGACAGGTGTATGTCTCTCAGGGTATATACACTGACAGGTGTATGTCTCACAGGTATATACACTGACAGGTGTATGTCTTTCAGGGTATATACACTGACAGGTGTATGTCTCACAGGTATATACACTGACAGGTGTATGTCTCTCAGGGTATATACACTGACAGGTGTATGTCTCACAGGTATATACACTGACAGGTGTATGTCTCACAGGTATATATACTGACAGATGCATGTCTCTCAGGGTATATACACTGAGAGGCGTATATGTCTCAGCGTATATACATTGACAGGTGTATATCAGCGTGTATACCCTGGTAGTTTACATTAATCCATATTTTAGATATTAAAGTATTCTTGACTGGTGATGATCAGGTGACAAGCAACCTTGATAACCCTTGTGTAGTAGATCGGTGTGAAACCCTATTAATCAACGACTCATTGTTGGTTGATGTTCTAGGATACTGTTGCTGCTGGAGCATGGCATCTATAAACAATGGGTGCATGAGGAGCTGTATGGGGCGTCTTTCTGTCAATGTCATGACCACCATAGCGTCCACGACATGGCACCATATTCCCCATACAACATGATGGACCTTAAGGTAACATTTATTTATTTATTATTAATTTGAACATGATACATAGAAGTACAAGGTAATACAGTGGTTAAGTGTAACATGCCAAAGTTCCTTGTATGCAGAGCATTATGGGCAGGATTAAAATTAACTTAAGATTAACTAAGCAATGATATATTCAGTGGTAAACATTATTGTAAACAGATAACAATTAAGCACAAATGAGTAATTCAAAGACAGGTCATACTGTCAATTACTTTGTTACTGAACATTCAGTAGAATGGAGGATTCTGTTAGGTATTGTAATTGAAAATAACAAAGTTTGAATGGGTCACAGGATAAACATTTATGAGATACAATTATTCAGTATTTATTTAGTTGTGGGTGAGTAAGTGATTTTTAAGAAGAGACTTGAATTTATAAACAGTGTTTCTTTTATATTCACAGGTAATGAATTCCAGATTTTTGGGCCTTTTATGTGCATTGAGTTTTTACATAGTGTGAGATGGACACGAGGAACATCAAAGAGTGATCTGTGCCTTGTGTTATGGTCATGTGTTCTGTTGAGGTTGGTAAGATGTTTGAGGGGAGGGTTTATGTCAGAGTTAAGTGTTCTATGTATGTAGTAGGTGCAGTAATAAGTATGGATGTTTTGTATTGTGAGTAGGTTTAGTGTTTTGAATATTGGCGGAGTGTGCTGCCTGTAGTAGGAATTTGTTATCATTCTGACTGCAGCCTTTTGTTGGGTGATTAATGGTCTGAGATGGTTTATTGTTGTTGAGCCCCATGCACAAATTCCATAGTTAAGATGGGGTAAATAAGTGAGTGATATAGAGCCAGGAGGGCTGACTGTGGAACATAGTACCGTATCTTCAATAGTATGCCTACGGTCTTCGAAATTTTCTTGGAAATTTGTTGTACATGTGTTTGAATTTGAGTCTATTATCAAGGTGGATTCCTAAGAATTTTCCCTCTGTTAGCTTTGTGATAGGTGATCCGTTAATCATTATGTTAAGAGGGACATCTGTAGCTCTGTTACCAAACTGAATGAAGTAAGTTTTGTCAATGTTGAGAGTAAGTTTGTTGGTCCTCATCCAGGTTGATATTTTCTGTAATTCGGTATTTACAGTATTGGCTAGCATGACTGGGCTCGGGTGAGAGAAGACGTATGTAGTGTCATCTGCAAATAGTGTGGGTTTGAGTAGTTGCGATGCATTTGGTAGGTCATTTATAACACGGAAACAGAAACGCTGCAGTAGATCTATTGGCCCATGCTAGGCGCGTCTTTTTCAAACAAGAGTTCATGAAATAATTCAGGAAAATCAGTTCCCACCCATCATTGAAGGATGGGTGGGAATGTTGTGGTTCTGAAGGTGGGAAGTACGCTGCACTCTGAAGGATGGGTGGGAAGGTTGTGGTTCTGGAGGTGGGAAGTACACTGCACTCTGAAGGATGGATGGGAATGTTGTGGTTCTGGAGATGGGAAGTACACTGCACTCTGAAGGATGGATGGGAATGTTGTGGTTCTGGAGATGGGAAGTACACTGCACTCTGAAGGATGGGTGGGAATGTTGTGGTTCTGGAGGTGGGAAGTACACTGCACTCTGAAGGATGGATGGGAATGTTGTGGTTCTGGAGATGGGAAGTACACTGCACTCTGAAGGATGGGTGGGAATGTTGTAGTTCTGGAGGTGGGAAGTACACTGCACTCTGAAGGATGGGTGGGAAGGTTGTGGTTCTGGAGGTGGGAAGTACACTGCACTCTGAAGGATGGGTGGGAATGTTGTGGGTCTCGAGGTGGGAAGTACACTGCACTCTAAAGGATGGGTGGGAATGTTGTGGGTCTCGAGGTGGGAAGTACACTGCCTGCACTCTGAGGGATGGATGGGAATGTTGTGGTTCTGGAGATGGGAAGTACACTGCACTCTGAAGGATGGCTGGGAATGTTGTGGTTCTGGAGATGGGAAGTACACTGCACTCTGAAGGATGGGTGGGAAAGTTGTGGTTCTGGAGGTGGGAAGTACACTGCACTCTGAAGGATGGATGGGAATGTTGTGGTTCTGGAGGTGGAAAGTACACTGCACTCTGAAGGATGGGTGGGAATGTTGTGGTTCTGGAGGTGGAAAGTACACTGCACTCTGAAGGATGGGTGGGAATGTTGTGGTTCTGGAGGTGGAAAGTACACTGCACTCTGAATGATGGATGGGAATGTTGTGGTTCTGGAGGTGGAAAGTACACTGCACTCTGAAGGATGGATGGGAATGTTGTGGTTCTGGAGGTGGAAAGTACACTGCACTCTGAAGGATGGGTGGGAATGTTGTGGTTCTGGAGGTGGGAAGTACACTGCACTCTGAAGGATGGGTGGGAATGTTGTGGTTCAGGAGGTGGGAAGTACACTGCACTCTGAAGGATGGGTGGGAAAGTTGTGGTTCTGGAGGTGGGAAGTACACTGCACTCTGAAGGATGGATGGGAATGTTGTGGTTCTGGAGGTGGAAAGTACACTGCACTCTGAAGGATGGGTGGGAATGTTGTGGTTCTGGAGATGGGAAGTACACTGCACTCTGAAGGATGGCTGGGAATGTTGTGGTTCTGGAGATGGGAAGTACACTGCACTCTGAAGGATGGGTGGGAAAGTTGTGGTTCTGGAGGTGGGAAGTACACTGCACTCTGAAGGATGGGTGGGAAAGTTGTGGTTCTGGAGGTGGGAAGTACACTGCACTCTGAAGGATGGGTGGGAATGTTGTGGTTCTGGAGGTGGAAAGTACACTGCACTCTGAAGGATGGATGGGAATGTTGTGGTTCTGGAGGTGGGAAGTACACTGCACTCTGAAGGATGGGTGGGAAAGTTGTGGTTCTGGAGGTGGGAAGTACACTGCACTCTGAAGGATGGATGGGAATGTTGTGGTTCTGGAGGTGGAAAGTACACTGCACTCTGAAGGATGGGTGGGAATGTTGTGGTTCTGAAGGTGGAAAGTACACTGCACTCTGAAGGATGGGTGGGAATGTTGTGGTTCTGGAGGTGGAAAGTACACTGCACTCTGAAGGATGGATGGGAATGTTGTGGTTCTGGAGGTGGAAAGTACACTGCACTCTGAAGGATGGATGGGAATGTTGTGGTTCTGGAGGTGGGAAGTACACTGCACTCTGAAGGATGGGTGGGAATGTTGTGGTTCTTTAGGTGGAAAGTACACTGCACTCTGAAGGATGGGTGGGAATGTTGTGGTTCTGGAGGTGGAAAGTACACTGCACTCTGAAGGATGGATGGGAATGTTGTGGTTCTGGAGGTGGAAAGTACACTGCACTCTGAAGGATGGATGGGAATATTACAGTTCAGAGAGTCATGTGAACCGTGTTCTCTACATACTGCTGGTCAGAAGGCTATTGAGTGAATAATGGTCTATCTACTTGGAGTCTACCTGGAGGGGATTCCGGGGATCAACGCCCCCACGGCCCGATCCATTACCAGGTCTCCTGGTGGATCAGGGCCTGATCAACGAGGCTATTACTGCTGGCCACACGTAAATAGTGAATGTATTTTCTCATCACTTCCTCTCACTCTTCTCATTTCTTCCAACACTTGTTCGTACATCTTCCTAACCATTTTCTTTAATTCATTCTTTTTCTGTCAATATTATACTGTTTTCATTATACAAGTTAAGTATTTTAGCTTGTTATTACGTTCGAAAACTAACGTGTCTGGTGTGTACATTTGACAGATAGCATTCGCTGTGCTTGGTGCTGGATGCTGCGTAGCTGCTCTGATCCTCTTCTGGGACATCGCCTACGCTAGGTTCTATGGGAAAGGATCCAACTCCACGTGTACATAACTTAGCGATGCTTCAGATCTGTGGTCGCGGCTCCAATCCTCTTCTCTGGAACGTCGTCAGGCTCTGTAGGAAGGGATCCAATACCAAATGATGCTTAGGTTCTGTGGAAGCTACTTCGATCGTATTCTGGGACGTCACCAGACTGTGAAAAGGGATCCATTACCACGTGTACATAAATAAGCGGTCGTCAGGACTCTCTAGGAAAGAATCCAACTCCACGTATAAATAAGCGATACTTCGATATAGGGTAGCAAGTCCTACTTCCCTCATGTATAGATGACATGAACTGGAACTTTAGGAAACACTAAAGTAATTTTAAAGGATTGAAGTGCGTTTTAATGGTTCATGCGACCTTGAACGTATTCAGCTAGACTTTTAAGGAATTCAGACTGATTACACAGACTTCAATTTGTTTCTTAAAAGTGCATAATTGTTGTTTTAAGTATTCAGTAATATGATTTGATCTCTTACTGTGTACTATTTAGCGGCTTTAAGGGTATTTCCATGTCTTCACCGCCACTGTGAAGGCTCGATCATCTGTTTATTGTTCCTAAAGCCAGGCTTTCTCCAGTCCAGGTGTTAATTAAGGACCTTTGTGCATGTAGTTAATTACGGGAAGTTTAAGTGGTGTAATTAAGAAACTGGTTTAATGACTCTAATTAACTGACTTAATTAAAATGTGAGAGACGCTTTGTGTCCTTCTTTTATTAAGTCATTGTTTACTTGTTTGTTTGCTATTCCTTCCATCTGTCAGCCATCTGTCAGCCATCTGTCAGCCATCTGTCAGCCATCTGTCAGCCATCTGTCAATGATCCACTCCATCTGTCAATGATCCGCTCCACCTGTCAGTGATCCAGTCCATCTATCATATCCATTCTGTAATACAGTGACCTAAAACTGTCAGCATAATCTAAATGAGGCCTAACCAAGGATGTATAGAGTTGAAGAACAACCTGAGGACTCCTATTATTTATGCTTCTTGATATGAAGCCAAGGATTCTATTAGCTTTATTGCGAACACTATGCACTGTTGTCTTGGTTTCAGATTACTGCTAACCAGAACTCCTAAATCTTTTCGCAATCCGTAATATTAGAATCTACATTATTTAGTTTATATGTGGCATGGTTTGTCTGTCCAACATTTAGAACTTTGCATTTGTCTATATTAAACTGCATCTGCCACTTCTCCGACCACTGCATCAGTCTATTCAAATCTTCCTGGAGTGCTCGAATGTCCTCGTCAGAATGAATTCGACGGCCTATTTTGGTGTCATCGGCAAACTTGCCGATGTCTCTTCTATCCCTCATCTATGTCGTTTATGTAGATTGTGAACAGCAGGGCTAACACGCAGCCCTGTGGAACACCCTCTGACCTTCCCACTCTGATTTCTCCCCATTTATGCAAACTCTCTGCTGCCTATTGTCAACCATGCCTCTATCAGGAAAAATTTCTCCTCCTATTCCATGTGCTTTAATTTTCCTCAATAGTCTCTGATGTGGACCCTGTCAAAAGCCTTACTGAAGTCCATATACACAATATCATATTCATTACCATGATATACCACCTGGCAATTATCATACACCACCTGGCAATTATCATACACCACCTGCCAAATATCATACACCACCTGCCAAATATACACCACCTGCCAATTATCATACACCACCTGGCAATTATCTCACCACCTGCAATTATCATACACCACCTGCCAAATATCATCACCACCTGCCAATTATCATACACCACCTGGCAATTATCATACACCACCTGCCAAATATCATACACCACCTGCCAATTATCATACACCACCTGCCAAATATCATACACCACCTGCCAATTATCTACACCACCTGCCAAATATCATACACCACCTGCCAATTATGATACACCACCTGCCAAATATCATACACCACCTGCCAATTATCATACACCACCTGCAATTATCATACACCACCTGGCAATTATCATACACCACCTGCCAATTATACACCACCTGCCAAATATCTTACAGCACCTGCCAATTATCATACACCACCTGGCAATTATCATACCACCTGCCATGCCACACCATGCAAATATACACCACCTGCCAAATTTCATACACCACCTGCCAAGTATCATACACCACCTGCCAATTATCATACACCACCTGCCAATTATCATACACCACCTGGCAATTATCTACACCACCTGCCAATTATACACCACCTGCCAAATATACACCACCTGCCAAATATCTTACACCACCTGCCAATTATCATACACCACCTGGCAATTATCATACACCACCTGCCAATTATACACCACCTGCCAAATATCACCACCTACCAAATATCTTACAGCACCTGCCAATTATCATTACACCACCTGCCAATTATCACACCACCTGCCAAATACACCCACCTGCAAATATCTTACACCACCTGCCAATTATCATACACCACCTGCCAATTATCATACACCACCTGCCAAATATACCACCTGCAAAATATCTTACCACTGCCAATTATCATACACTATCATGACTTAAGTCTTGAGCCTGAATTGTGCAACATTGAGAATTTGTTCTCCTTGGAAGTCTGAGGACATGCTCTCCTCCAGTCCTGAAGGACTGACTCTCCTCAGTCTGAAGGACTGACTCTCCTCCAGTCTGAAGGACTGGACTCTCCTCAGTCTGAAGGACTGACTCTCCTCCAGTCTGAGGACTGACTCTCCTCCAGACTGAGGACTGACTCTCCTCCAGACTGAGGTGGTAAGACACATATGCAACAGTTAGGTATCTTTATTTCGAAACGTTTCGCCTACACAGTAGGCTTCTTCAGTCATATTGTTTCGAGACAACGGAACAATGCTCTTCTCCAGACTGAGGACTGACCACCTCAAAACTTTAGGTGATGGACTGAGTTACATCGTCTTCAAGTATCTTCTGCTTCTATCAACTTTTCTGTACTCGACTGAAGAAGCCTACTGTGTAGGCGAAACGTTTCGAAATAAAGATACCTAACTTTGCATATGTGTCTTACCTACAATCTGTCAGTATTTTATACCATTTAATGTTCATCCAGACTGAGGACGACTCTCCTCCAGACTGAGGACTGACTCTCCCTCCAGACTGAGGACTGACTCTCCTCCAGACTGAGGACTGACTCTCCTCCAGACTGAGGACTGACTCTCCTCCAGACTGAGGACTGGCTCTTCTCCAGTCTGAGGACTGACTCTCCTCCAGACTGAGGACTGACTCTCCTCCAGACTGAGGACTGACTCTCCTCCAGTCTGTGGGATGCTCTCCCCAGTCTGAGGACTGCTCTCCTCCAGACTGAGGACTGACTCTCCCAGACTGAGGACTGACTCTTCTCAGTCTGAGGACTGACTCTCCTCCAGACGAGGACTGACTCTCCTCCAGACTGAGGACTGACTCTCCTCCAGACTGAGAGCTGACTCTCCTCCAGTCTGAGGACTGGACCCTCCTCCAGTCTGAGGACTGGCTCTTCTCCAGACTGAGGGACTGACTCTCCTCAGTCTGAGGACTGACTCTCCTCCCAGACTGGAGACTGACTCTCCTCCAGACTGAGGACGCTCTCCTCCAGACTGAGGACTGACTCTCCTCCAAACTGAGGACTGACTCTCCTCCAGACTGAGGACTGACTCTCCTCCAGACTGAGGGACTGACCTCCCTCCAGACTGGGACTGACTCTCCTCCAGACTGAGGACTGACTTCCCCCCAGACGGAGGACTGCTCTCCTCAGTCTGAGGACTGGCTCTCCTCCAGACTGAGGACTGACTCTCCTCCAGTCTGAGGGACTGACTCTCCTCAGACTGAGAGACAGCTCTCCTCCAGACTGAGAGACTGACTCTCCTCCAGACAGAGGACTGCTCTCCTCCAGACTGAGGACTGACTTTCCTCCAGACTGAGGACTGACTCTCCTCAGTCTGAGGACTGACTCTCCTCCAGACTGAGGAGACTGCTCTCCTCCAGACTGAGAGACTGACTCTCCTCCAGACTGAGAGACGACTCTCCTCCAGACTGAGAGACTGACTCTCCTCAGACTGAGGACTGACTCTCCTCCCAGACTGAGGACTGACTCTCCTCAGACGAGGGCTGACTTTCCTCAGTCTGAGGGACTGACTCTCCTCAGTCTGAGGACTGACTCTCCTCCAGGCTGAGGACTGACCCTCCTCCAGTCTGAGGGACTGACTCTCCTCCAGTCTGAGGACTGACTCTCCTCCAGACTGAGGACTGACCTCCTCCAGTCTGAGGACTGACCCTCCTCCAGTCTGAGGACTGACCCTCCTCCAGACTGAGGACTGACTCTCCTCCAGACTGAGAGACTGACTCTCCTCCAGACTGAGAGACGACTCTCCTCCAGACTGAGAGACTGACTCTCCTCCAGACTGAGGACTGACTCTCCTCCAGACTGAGAGACTGACTTTCCTCCAGTCTGAGGACGGGCTCTCCTCCAGTCTGAGGACTGACTCTCCTCCAGACTGAGGACTGACCCTCCTCCAGTCTGAGGACTGACTCTCCTCCAGTCTGAGGGACTGGCTCTCCTCCAGACTGAGGGACTGACCCTCCCCCAGTCTGAGGACTGGCTCTCCTCCAGACTGAGGACTGACCCTCCCTCCAGTCTGAGGACTGACCCTCCTCCAGACTGAGGACTGACTCTCCTCCAGACTGAGGACTGACTTTCCTCCATAGGAAAGATTGCTGATACATATTTATATGGGGAAGTGGAACAGAATTCCTCCTCCGTAAGCCATGCGTGTCTTAGAGAGCGACTAGAATGCCGGGAGCAAGACGCCAGTAACCTCTTCTCCTGTATATATTACAAATTAAAAAGAGACTTGTTTTTCTTTTGGGTCACCCTGCCTCAGTGGAGAGGTGATGGTATATGTGTCATTGAGATGTAAATTATGTATGATTACTTTATAATTTATGTGAAATTATGTATATTATGTGTATATGTATGATGGGTGTATGTGTATTTATGTGTACTGATGAGTATGTAGGTGTATGTTGTGTGTGTATGTGTATTTGTGTGTGTATGTGTATTTTAGTATTGTGAATGAACATTCATGTATATTAATGTATGTATATGTAAACTTACGTGTGTCTATGCATAGTTATGTGCATGTATGAGAAACTACAGGCATCATCTGAAGAAAAGGGTCACAGAGGAAGCATCACACCGAGCATATCACCGGAAGATAACGTATATACTTCTCAGCCTAAGTGAGGCGAGGTATCTCGGACTTAACGCCCCTAAACAAAAATCTTTAAGGGCCTTGTACCCAATGTCGTTAGGTCATCTTGGAATATGCAGCCCAGTTTAGAGCCTCCCTTACGCTTGATCAAAAATCATGACAAGGTGTAAGATTTGCATCTGAACTTGTCAGGTGCTAAGAGGAGTACAACATGAGGAGAAAATTAAAATCGAACCTGACCACCTTTTAGGAAAGATGACAGGAGGATATGATTACGACGTAGAAAATACTCAGAGACATTGGGAAATCACAGAAAAACGGCGTTTTTCAATCGAGGAAACAGATAGATTAACAGATGAGCTTTCAGAATCTCAACAAAGAGTCATTTAGGGTTCTATATACGATATGTGTCAGGGTCATCTTCAGTACGCAGCACCAGCATGGAACCCCCACCAAATAAACCATATTAAAGATAAGCGCAGATGAACGGAACAAGGCTTGTTCCACAGCCAAGGGATGGGGCTCTGGTGAGAGGATAAACGACCTACTGTAAGCCTGAGGAAATTATTGGCTAGGAGAAACAGTGTAGACATTATAACGAAATGCAAAATACCGAGGGTGGACAGGGATAGATTCTTCGAGAGGCGGAAGATAGGTACACGAGGGCACAATTGGAGGAGAGACAAATTTTTAACCCATGGAGGTTGTACCCAGGATAACCCAAGAATAGTGCGTCATCGAGGACTGTCTAACTTATTTCCATTGGGGTCCTTAATCTTGTCCCAGGATGCGACCCACCAGTCGACTAACACCCAGGTACCTATTTGCTGCTAGGTGAACAGGACAACAGGTGTAAGGAAACGTGTCGAAATGTTACCACCCTCCGGGAATCAGACCCGGGCCTCCGTTGTGAAGCGGGAGCTTTGGCTACCAGGCCACCGGACCACAAGGATGTCAGGAAGTACATCTTCAGCCTGAAGGTGGTCAGGAAGTGGAATAATCTGAACGAAGAACTAGTGGAGGCAGGCTCCATAGTTTTAAGAATAGGCATGACAAGGCCCACGAGGCTAAGAGGAGTTAAACCAACAAGTGGCAGAGGTCGGCCCAGGAGCTGAGACTCGACCCTGTACAATCGATAAACACAAACATGGAAATAAGTCACTTTTTCTGACCCCTTTTTGGGGAGGAGGAAGGGGTTATCTTAGTAATTTACACTATGTATGCTAATTGGACATATGTGTACCTGTTCCTAAATAAACCTACTTATTTACCTACTTACTTACACAGGTCTCAAAGGCAGTGTTTACAGTATGGATCACCGCTCCATCTACTACAATTCACTGAATTCAAACAACAGCTGCCACTATGACTGAACTACAAGAGGAGATAATTAACTACAACTACCCGGGAAAACTACTTAACCACCATAACTAATTGGTAATGAAAAAACGTAACGACGAGAGCATTATTCTGACCTTTTAAGGTGTCGTAGCTGGTGAACCGACGCGGGTTCTGACTGAACCAGCCTACTGGGAGGGCGGAACGTATCATCAATAAACAACACCAGTTGATTTATATGTGACTTAATCTTCAACTCGTCAGTACTTTACATTATTTACAACACCACTTGATGGTATATTTGATGACTTAATGTTCTACTGATGTCTCCCTAACACTACTGAAGTCTCCCAGCTCAGGCTAACACTACTGAAGTCTTCTCTCTGCTATGTGCGGGTTATTTGTATAATGTTCCAGTCACGGTATTGTGCCTTTCTGATCATTTTTCAGGGGTCCCTAATCCCGGAGGGCCCCTAATCCCGGAGTGGCCCCTAATCCCGGAGTGGCCCCTAATCCCGGAGGGGCTTCTAATCTCGGAGGGACCCCTAATCTCAGAGAGCCCCCAGAAGCCACCCATTTTATACTGATACGTGAACAGGGACAGCAGGTGTCTTATGGAAACACGTCCCTAATGTTCTCCAGGCAGGTCCACCACTGGAATATCTTCTGCAGTCTGTGTTAATTTCTGGATCAACTCTTGTGTATGAGTACTTCTACTAGTGCCTCCCGCCCACCTGTGATGATGTTTTCAACTACTGCACATTTACTCTGACTTCAGTACAGTATATAAGTGTTCATTCTTCTCTCTATATCAGAGTGATCAAGGCTAGGGGACTGATTACCTTCTATCAAGGCTGAGACTGAACACGTTATTTACACACACACACACACACACACACACACACACACACACACACACACACACACACACACACACACACACACAAACACACACACACACACACACACACACACACACACACACACAAGATCACATAATCGACGCCTATTACATTAATTTGTTATGTGAGGTAATTACCATTAATTTTCTATTATCTAGGAAGATGATGTTATTGATCATTGTGTGTGTGTGTGTGTGTGTGTATGTACTCACCTATTTGTGGTTGCAGGGGTCGAGTCATAGCTCCTGGCCACACACACGTGTGTGTGTGTGTGTGTGTGTGTGTGTGTGTGTGTATTCACCTAGTTGTGGTTGCAGGGGTCGAGTTACAGCTCCTGGCCCCGACTCTTCACTGGTTATTACTAGGTCACTCTTCCTGCTCCATGAGCTTTATCATACCTCTTCTTCAAGCTATGTATGGATCCTGCCTCTACTACATCACTTCCCAGACTATTCCATTTCCTGAAAACTCTGAAGAAATACTTCCTTCCTAGCATCCCTGTGATTCCTCTGAGTCTTCAACATCGAACTGTGACCCCTTCTTGTTGCGTCCCATCTCTGGAACATCCAGGCTCTTTTCACTTTGTCAATTCCTCTCAGTATTTTATATGTCTTTGCCATATCCCGCTATTTCTCCTGCCCTCCAGTGTTGTTAGGTCGATTTCCCTTAACCTCTCCTCGTAGGACATACCCCTTAGCTCCAGGACTAGTCTTGTTGCAAACCTTTGCATTATCTTTAATTCCCTTATGTACTTTGCTAGGTGTGTGTTCCAAACTGGTGCTGCATACTCCAATATAAGTCTGACGTACTCGGTGTACAGGGTCCTGAACGATTTCTTATTGAGATGTCGGAATGCTGTTCTTAGGTTTGCTTGGCGCCCGTATGCTGCAGCAGTTATATAGTTGATGTGTGCCTCAGGAGATGTCCCCGGTGTTATACTTACCCCAAGATCCTTTTCCTTGAGTGAGGTTTGTAGTCCCTGGCCCCCTAGCCTATACTCTGTCTGTGGTCTTCTTTGCCCTTTAACTATCTTTATGAGTTTGCACTTGGTGGGGTTAAACTACAGGAGCCAATTGCTGGACCAGGTCTGCAGCCTGTCCAGATCCCTTTGTAGTTCTGCCTGGTCGTCGTCCGATTGAATTCTTCTCATCAACTTCACATCTGCAAACAGGGACACTTCTGAGTTTATTGCTTCCGTCATGTCGTTCACATATACCAGAAACAGCACTGGTCCTAGGACTGACCCCTGTGGAATCCCGTTCGTCACAGGCGCCCACTCTGACACCTTGCCACGTACCATGACTCGTGGGTGTCTTCTCGACAGTTATTCCTGATCTACTGCAGTGCCTTTCCTGTTATACCTGCCTGGTCTTCCAGGTTTTGCATTAATCTCCTGTGAAGAACTGTGTCAAAAGCCTTCTTGCAGTCCAAGAAAACGCAATCTACCCACTCCTCTTTCTCTTGTCTTACTGCTGTCACCCTATCCTAGAACTCCAGTAGGTTTATGACACAGGATTTCCTGTCCCTGAAACCGTGCTGGTTGTCGTTGATAAGCTCATTCCTTTATAAGTGCTCCACCACTCTTCTGATAATCTCTACGACTTTGTATACTATACATGTCAGTGACACTAATCTGTAGTTTAATGCTTCGTGTCTGTCTCCTTTTTTTAAAAATTGGGACTACATTTGCTGTCTTCCATACCTCAGATAGTCGCCCTGTTTCGATAAAAGAGTGTTGAAGATTGTTGTTAGTGGATAACCTCTTTCCATGGGTCCTCTCTCAGGATCCATGGAAAAAAGTTATGCAGCCTCATCGCCTTTGAGGTATCATGCTCGCTTAGCAACCTCTTCACTTCTTCCTCGGTTGTGTGTACTGTGTCCAACACTTGATGGTGTACCCCACCTCTCCGTCTTTCTGGAGTCCCTTCCGTCTCCTTTGTGAACACTTCTTTGAATCTCATTTTGAGCTCCTCACATACTTCTCAGTCGTTTCTCGTGACCTCCCCTCCTTCCTTCCTCGTCCTGATTACCTGGTCCATGACTGTTGTTTTCCTCCTGATGTGGCTGTACAACAGCTTCAGGTCAGACTTGGCTTTAGCCGCTATGTCATTTTCGTATTGTCGTTGTTCCTCCCTTCTTTCCTGCACATATATACATATACATATATATATATATATATATATATATATATATATATATATATATATATATATATATATATATATATGTGTGTGTGTGTGTGTGTGTGTGTGTGTGTGTGTGTGTGTGTCGTGCCGAATAGGCAGAACTTGCGATCTTGGCTTAAATAGCAACGTTCATCTTGCCATATAAGACAAGCGAAAATTTGTGTATAAATAATTTCGCCAAAATCATTCTGAACCTAACGAAAAAAAATATATTTCACTGCGTTTCTTTAGTATTAAATTATTGTAAACAAATCTAAAATATATTTAGTTGGGTTAGGTTAAAATAAATTGCGCGTGCTATAATAAGGTTAGGTAAGTTTTCTAAGATTCCTTTGTTGTAAAATTAAAATTTTTTACATTATCATTAATGAAAAAAAAATATATCTTTAAACGTATAAGAGAAAATTTCAGAAAGGACTTAATTTTAAATGAGTTCTTGCTAATTGACCAGTTTTACATATATATATATATAATATATATATATATATATATATATATATATATATATATATATATATATATATATATATATATATATATAGGTATATATATATATGAGAGCCCGTGTACATGAGTGTATTCATGTATGTATAAAGATTACGTACACATATTCTTCGCCCACCTCGCCACTAGCCAGTGACGTCACCTTCGCCAAAACAAAAGCTTGCTGTTGATTAAGTTATTATCATCCCATATTCCAGCGTCCGCTTAATACCTGCGTCAACATCATAAACAACTACCAGGGTTAAAAAAATATCATTACATCAATATCTGATGATAATATTAACAATAAGCGTTTAACAAGAGAACTTTTGGGTCACAGAGAATAAAGAGAGGAGAGAGAAGGCGTTGCTCGTGTCCTTACTTCCATCCTGACTCACGGACCAGCCACACATCCCCTTGACACAGCACTGTCTGCTACATCGTCCAACCAAATATCTGGTCGACACAGCTACGTCTGATACTACGTCAACAAAACGTCTGGTTGACACAGCTACGTGTGATACTACGTCAACCAAATATCTGGTCGACACAGCTACGTCTGATACAACGTCAACCTAACGTCTGGTTGACACAGCTACGTCTGATACTACGTCAACCAAATATCTGGTCGACACAGCTACGTCTGATACTACGTCAACAAAACGTCTGGTTGACACAGCTACGTCTAATACTACATCAACCAAATATCTGGTCGACACAGCTACGTCTAATACTACATCAACAAAATATCTGGTCGACACAGCTACGTCTGATACAACGTCAACCAAACACCTGGTTGACAGAACAACGTCTGATACAACGTCCAACTAATCGTCTGGTTTACACAGACGTCCAGTAAAACATTGGGAAGATCCAGTGGAAGGCCTAGTGCAGCGTTTAGTGGACACTGGAACGTTTAACGGGCACTGGGACGCCTAGTAGAGACAAGTGATTGCGAGACACTCAGCACAGTACGTAAACACAGATATAACAACTTTAAATCTTTAATGTTCTGTGTAAGTCGATATTGTGTGTGTGTTTAGAATTGTAGATAAAATAACTAGACAGATAGATACACATACACACACACCTTAGGTCAATATTGAAGTAGGCAGCACCAGTTTGGAACGCACACCTGATGAAACATGTCAAGAAATTACAGAAAGTGCAAAGGTTTGCAACAAGACTAGTCCCGGAGCTAAGGGGAATGTCCTACGAAGATAGGTTAAGGGAAATCGACCTTAGGCACTGGAGGACAGGAGGGACATGATAACATTTAAATTACTGAGAGGAATCGACAAGGTGGACAGAGACAGGATGTTCCAGAGATGGGACACAGAAACAAGGGGTCACACTTGGAAGCTGAAGATTCAGATGAGTCACAGGGATGTTAGGAAATATTTCTTCAGTCATAGACTAGTTAGGAAGTGGAATAGTCTAGCAAGTGAGGTAGTGGAGGCAGGAACCATACATAGCTTTAAGACGAGGTATTATAAAGCTCATAGAGCAGGGAGAGAGAGGACCTAGTAGCGTCCAGTGAAGAGGCGGGGCCAGGAGCTGAGTCTCGACCCTGCGACCACAATTAGGTGAGTACACACACAAACACACACACACACACACACACACACACACAAACACACACACAAACAAACACACACACACATATACACAGAGTAAGACGGAGAGTAGGATAGCAGATGAATAAGGAGCTTTAGGAAGGGTAGAGGGTTTGTAGACCAAGTGTTTACAGTGAAACATATAGGTGAACAGTATTTAGATAAGGGTAAAGAGGTTTGGAAAAGGCATGTGACAGGGAGGATAGGGGGGCAATGAGGCCCCCTATCCTCGCTCTTATATGGGTGTGAAACATGGGTGGTGAATGTTGCAATAAGGAGAAACTTGGAGGCAGTGGAGATGTCATGACTGAGGGCAATGTGTGGTGTGAATATAATGCAGAGAATTCGTAGTTTGGAAATTAGGAGAAGGTGTGGAATTACCAAAACTATTATCCAGAGGGCTGAGGAAGGGCTGTTGAAGTGGTTCGGACATATGGAGAGAATGGAACAAAACAGAATGACTTCGAGAGTGTATAAATCTGTAGTGGAGGGAAGGCGGGGTAGGGGTCAGCCTAGGAAAGGTTGGAGGGAGGGGGCAAAGGAGGTTTTGTGTGCGAGGGGCTTGGACTTCCAGCAAGCGTGCATTAGCGTATCTGATAGGAGTAAATGGAGACAAATGCTTTTTAATACTTGAAATGCTGTTGGAGTGTGAGCAAAGTAACATTTATGAAGGGATTCAGGGAAACCGGCAGGCCGGACTTGAGTCCTGGAGATGGGAAGTACAGTGTCTGCACTCTGAAGGAGGGGTGTTAATGTTGCAGTTTTATAACTGTAGTGTAAAGCACCCTTCTGGCAAGACAGTGATGGAGTGAATGATAAAAAGTTTTTCTTTTTTGTGTCACCCTGCCTTGGTGGGAGACGGCCAGTGTGTTAAGAATAATAATAATGATACATTATAAGTATATATATATATATATATATATATATATATATATATATATATATATATATATATATATATATATATATATTTCAACAAGTCGGCCGTCTCCCACCGAGGCAGGGTGACCCAAAAAAGAAAGAAAATCCCCAAAAAGAAAATACTTTCATCATTCAACACTCTCACCATACTCACACATTATCACTGTTTTTGCAGAGGTGCTCAGAATACAACAGTTTAGAAGCATATATATACACAACATCCCTCCAAACTGCCAATATCCCAAACCCCTCCTTTAAAGTGCAGGCATTATACTTCCCATTTCCAGGACTCAAGTCCGACTATATGAAAATAACCGGTTTCCCTGAATCCCTTCACTAAATATTACCCTGCTCACACTCCAACAGATCGTCAGGTCCCAAGTATCATTCGTCTCCATTCACTCCTATCTAACACGCTCATGCACGCTTGCTGGAAGTCCAAGCCCCTTGCCCACAAAACCTCCTTTACCCCCTCTCTTCAACCCTTTCGAGGACGACCCCTACCCCGCCTTCCTTCCCCTATAGATTTATATGCTGTCCATATCATTCTACTTTGATCCATTCTCTCTAAATGACCAAACCACCTCAACAACCCCTCCTCTGCCCTCTGACTAATACTGTTATTAACTCCACACCTTCTCCTAATTTCCACACTCCGAATTTTCTGCATAATATTTACACCACACATTGCCCTTAAACAGGACATCTCCACTGCCTCCAACCGTCTCCTCGCTGCTGCATTTACCACCCAAGCTTCACACCCATATAAGAGTGTTGGTACTACTATACTTTCATACATACCCTTCTTTGCCTCCATAGATAACGTTTTTTGACTCCACATATACCTCAACGCACCACTCACCTTTTTTTCCCTCATCAATTCTATGATTAACCTCATCCTTCATAAATCCATCCGCCGACACGTCAACTCCCAAGTATCTGAAAACATTCACTTCTTCCATACTCCTCCTCCCCAATTTGATATCCAATTTTTCTTTATCTAAATCATTTGACACCCTCATCACCTTACTCTTTTCTATGTTCACTTTCAACTTTCTACCTTTACACACATTCCCAAACTCATCCACTAACCTTTGCAATTTTTCTTTAGAATCTCCCATAAGCACAGTATCATCAGCAAAAAGTAACTGTGTCAATTCCCATTTTGAATTTGATTCCCCATAATTTAATCCCACCCCTCTCCCAAACACCCTAGCATTTACTTCCTTTACAACCCCATCTATAAATATATTAAACAACCATGGTGACATTACACATCCCTGTCTAAGACCTACTTTTAGTAGGTCTACCAACCTACTACAACCTACTGACAGTTCCCACAAAATTTAATCCCATCTCCCGAACACCCTAGCATTTACTACAACCCCATCTATAAATATATTAAACAACCATGGTGACATTACACATTCCTGTCTAAGAACTACTTTTACCGGGAAGTAGTCTCCCTCTCTTCTACACACCCTAACCTAAGCCTCACTATCCTAATAAAAACTCTTTACAGCATTTAGTAACTTACCACCTATTCCATATACTTGCAATATCTGCCACATTGCTCCTCTATCCACTCTATCATATGGCTTTTCTAAATCCATAAATGCAATAAAAACTTCCCTACCTTTATCTTAATACTGTTCACATATATGCTTCAATGTAAACACTTGATCTACACATCCCCTACCCACTCTGAAACCTCGTTGCTCATCCGCAATCCTACATTCTGTCTTACCTCTAATTCTTTCAATATAACCCTACCGTATACTTTTCCTGGTATACTCAGTAAACTTATTCCTCTATAATTTTTACAATCTCTCTTATCCCCTTTCCCTTTATATAAAGGGACTATACATGCTCTCTGCCAATCCCTAGGTACCTTCCCCTCTTTCATACATTTATTAAACAAAAGTACCAACCACTCCAACACTATATCCCCCCTGCTTTTAACATTTCTGTCATGATCCCATCAGTTCCAGCTGCTTTACCCCCTTTCATTCTACGTAATGCCTCACGTACCTCCCCCCACACTTACATTCTGCTCTTCTTCACTCCTAAAAGATGGTATACCTCCCTGACCAGTGCATGAAATTACCGCCTCCCTTTCTTGCTTAACATATAAAAGTTCCTCAAAATATTCTCGCCATCTACCTAATACCTCCATCTCCCCACCTACTAACTCCCCTACTCTTTTAACTGACAAATCCATACCTTCCCTAGGCTTTCTTAACTTGTTTAACTCACTCCAAAATTTTTTCTTATTTTCAATAAAATTTCTTGACAGTGCCTCTCCCACTCTATCATCTGCTCTCCTTTTGCACTCTCTCACCACTCTCTTCATCTTTCTTTTACTCTCCATATACTCTGCTCTTCTTATAACACTTCTGCTTTGTAAAAACCTCTCATAAGCTACCTTTTTCTCTTTTATCACACCCTTTACTTCATCATTCCACCAATCACTCCTCTTTCCTCCTGCCCCCACCCTCCTATAACCACAAACTTCTGCCCCACATTCTAATACTGCATTTTTAAAACTATTCCAACCCTCTTCAACCCCCCACTACTCATCTTTGCACTAGCCCACCTTTCTGCCAATAGTCGCTTATATCTCACCCGAACTTCCTCCTCCCTTAGTTTATACACTTTCACCTCCCTCTTACTTGTTGTTGCCACCTTCCTCTTTTCCCATCTACCTCTTACTCTAACTGTAGCTACAACTAAATAATGATCCGATATATCAGTTGCCCCTCTATAAACATGTACATCCTGGAGCCTACCCATCAACCTTTTATCCACCAATACATAATCTAACAAACTACTTTCATTACGTGCTACATCATATCTTGTATATTTATTTATCCTCTTTTTCATAAAATATGTATTACTTATTACCAAATTTCTTTCTACACATAGCTCAATTAAAGGCTCCCCATTTACATTTACCCCTGGCACCCCAAATTTACCTACTACTCCCTCCATAACATTTTTACCCACTTTAGCATTGAAATCCCCAACCACCATTACTCTCACACTTGATTCAAAACTCCCCACGCATTCACTCAACATTTCCCAGAATATATATATATATATATATATATATATATATATATATATATATATATATATATATATATATATATATATATATATATATATATATATTTATTAACACATCGGCCGATTCCCACCAAGGCAGGGTGGCCCGAAAAAGAAAAACTTTCATCATTCACTCCATCACTGTCTTGCCAGAAGGGTGCTTTACACTACAGTTATAAAACTGCAACATTAACAACCCTACTTCAGAGTGCAGACACTGTACTTCCCATCTCCAGGACTCAAGTCCGGCCTGCCGGTTTCCCTGAATCCCTTCATAAATGTTACTTTGCTCACACTCCAACAGCACGTCAAGTATTAAAAAATATTTGTCTCCATTCACTCCTATCAAACACGCTCACGCATGCCTGCTGAAAATTCAAGGACCTCGCACACAAAACCCCCTTTACCCACTCCCTCCAACCTTTCCTAGGCCGACTCCTACCCCGTCTTCCCTCCACTACAGACTTATACACTCTCGAAGTCAATCTGTTTTGTTCCAATCTCTCTATATGTCCGAATCGCCTTAACAACCCCTCCTCAGTCCTCTGGATAATAGTTTTGGTAATTCCACACCTTCTCCTAATTTCCAAGCTACGAATTCTCTGCATTATATTCACACCACACATTGCCCTCAGACATGACATCTCCACTGCCTCCAGCCTTCTCCTCGCTGCAACATTCATCACCCATGCTTCACACCCATATAAGAGCGTTGGTACAATTATACTCTCATACATTACCCTTTTTGCTTCCACGGACAAAGTGCACCATTCACCCTCTTCCCATCATCAGTTCTGTGATTCACCTCATGCTTCATAGACTCATCCGCTGACACGTCCACTCCTAAATATCTGAATTCATTCACCTCCTCCATACTCTCTCCCTCCAATCTGATATCCAATCTTTCGTCACCTAATCTTTTTATCCTCATAACCTTGCTCTTTCCTATATTCACTTTTAATTTCCTTCTTTTACATACCCTACTAAATTCATCCACCAACCTCTTCAACTTCTCTTTAGGATCTCCCAAAAGCACCGTGTTATCAGCAAAGAGCAACTGTGACAACTCCCACTTTGTGTCTGATTCTTTATCTTTTAACTCCATACCTCTTGCCAAAACCCTAGCATGCACTTCTCTTACAACCCCATCTATAAATATATTAAACAACCACGGTGACATCACACATCCTTGTCTAAGGCATACTTTTGCTGGGAAATAATCTCTCTCTCTCCTACATACTCTAACCTGAGCCTCACTATCCTCATAAAAACTCTTCGCTGCTTTCGGTAACCTACCTTCTATACCATATATTTTCAACATCTGCCAGATTGCCCCCCTAACTTCCACCCTGTCATACACCTTTTCTAAATCCATAAATACAACAAAAATCTTTTTACTCTTATCTATATACTGTTCACCTATATGTTTCACTGTAAACACTTGGTCTACACACCCTCTACCTTTCCTAAAGCCTCCTTGTTCATCTGCTATCCTACTCTCTGTCTTACTCTTAATTCTTTCAAAAATAACTACCATACACTTTACCAGGTATACTCAACAGACTTATTCCCCTATAATTTTTGCACTCTTTTATCCTCTTTGCCTTTATACAAAGGAACTATGCATGCTCTTTGCCAATCCCTAGGTACCTTACCCTCTTCCATACATTTATTAAATAATTGCACCAACCACTCCAAAACTATATCTCCACCTCCTTCTAACATTTCTATCTTTATCCCATCAATCCCAGCTGCCTTACCCCCTTTCATGTTATTCCTCCTTGCCCTATACACGAAATCACAGCTTCCCTATCTTCATCAACATTTAAAAATTCCTCAAAATAGTCCCTCCATCTTCCTGATACATCTAGCTCTTCATTTAATAACTCTCCTCTCCTAATTTTAAATGTCAAATCCATTTGTTTCCTAGGCTTTCTTAACTTATTAATCTCACTCCAAAATTTTTTCTTATTTTCAACAAAATTTGTTGATAACATCTCACCCACTCTCTCATTTGCTCTCATTTTACATTGCTTCACCACTCTCTTAACCTCTCTTTTTCTCTCCATATATGGGAAGAGTATATGGAGAGTGTATTCACTTCTACTTTGTAAAAACCTCTCATATGCTAACTTTTTCTCCATTACTACTCTCTTTACAGCATCATTCCACCAATTGCTCTTCTTCCCTCCCGCACCCACTTTCCTGTAACTACAAACTTCTGCTGAACACTAACATTACATTCTTAAACCTACCCCATCATCTTCGACCCCATTGCCTATACTCTCACTAGCCCATCTATCCTCCAATAGTTGTTTATATTTTACCCTAACTGCCTCCTCTTTGAGTTTATACACCCTCACCTCTCTCTTACTTGCTGCTTCTATTTTGTGTGATGAATGGTTTTGAAAACCGACAAGTTGAAGAATTGAGACACTTATGCAACACATGGGAATCTTTATTAAAGAAACGTTTCGCCACACAGTGGCTTCATTAGTCCAATACAAAGTAGAAATGGGTAAGGAGAGAAGGAGTTCGAGGTAATCAGTCCCTCAACCTGGAATCGATGTGTTCAGTCCATCACTCTTGTAGGAAGTACAGCATAGGTTGTTGTTAAAGATTCGCCGGTATTCTCCCGGCCCGGGCCTTTTCCAAGTGGTGGCCCGGCACAGGAGTGTGTGAGACCCAAGTCTTCCATGGGAGGAGGCACAAGTACCCCCTCTTCTTGTGAGCTACAAGCTCGAGCTCAGGCACCATGCCCTGCCCTAGAAGGGCTGGGCATGGTGTCGATCGTACCCCTCATCTCCGGGACCAACTGTCCCCAGGCCTAGCCCCATTCCCCGCCCTCACGGGGCTCGTAGGGAGAAGCTAGGCCTCTCTGGTCTGCCATTCCCGCCCCAAAAGGGCTAATGGGAATGAGTCTTGTGAGCTGAAAGCTCTGGCTCAGGCACCTACCCTGCCCTAGAAGGGCTGGGCATGGTGTCGATGCTCCCGCTGTACCGTGTACTGCGTGTGAGGTGCTACTCTGACCCTGGATCCTGGCATAGGGCCAGAGACGTGGCTTATATACTTCAGTCAGGTGAGTCGAAGCAGGAGGAGGCGGGATCACGGTGGAACCTGCCACTAGTGTAAGTAGGTCGTCGTCCAAAGGTTGGGCAAGCGTTGAAGTCTTTGTACCAAGATCCCATGATGTTACAGTGTCTGACATATGTGATGAATGGTTTTGAAAACCCATTTCTACTTTGTATTGGACTGATGAAGTCACTGTGTGGCGAAACGTTTCTTCAACAAAGATTCCCATATGTTGCATAAATGTCTCAATTCTACCTTTTACTCTCAGTGTAGCTACAACTAGAAAGTGATCTGATATATATCTGTGGCCCCTCTATAAACATGTACATCCTGAAGTCTACTCAACAGTCTTTTATCTACCAATACATAGTCCAACAGGCTACTGTCATTTCGCCCTACATCATATCTTGTATATTTATTTATCCTCTTTTTCTTAAAATACGTATTACTTATAGCTAAAACCCTTTCTATACAAAGTTCAAAGGGCTCCCATTATCATTTACGCCTGGCACCCCAAACTTACCTACCACAACCTCTCTAAATATTTCTCCTACTTTAGCATTTAGATCCCCTACCACAATTACTCTCTCACTTGGTTCAAAGGCTCCTATACATTCGCTTAACATCTCCCAAAATCTCTCTCTCTCCTCTACACTCCTCTCTTCTCCAGTTGCATACACGCTTATTATGACCCACTTTCCATATATATATATATATATATATATATATATATATATATATATATATATATATATATATATATATATATATATATATATATGAATTAATTCCAAACTGTGTTACATATTAAGAATTCTAATTCCTCGGATCAAGAACCCTTCACTAGCATTACCACTAATCTTGAAGGGAGGAGAATTAACAAAGAACATGTTTCCTGATTCAGTAAGGTGTGTTCGAGGTGAGACGGGATGAGGCACTTCTGTGGCATTCCCTGGCTGCGCCTGCTGGTGGTGGCCCTGCAGGTGAGTGGCACCTTCGTGTACTCGTGCCCACGGGGGGATACGAAAGCCCCATGCCGCCCCGTCTTCAACCTGGCCCTCTGCCTCTGGTCGATTGCGGTGAAGGTGTGGATGGTGGGGGCCATGTGTCTCCAGCTTTGGAAGGACACTCTCGGCTACGGTCTGGACACCATTGGAGGCGTAGCCTTCGTCAGCGGTGTCACCTTCGCCACCGTTGTGTGTACATTCGTCCCTTTCGTCTTAACCTTCAAGAGCCAACAACTGGCTCTCATCCTTCACGACATGGAGAGCCACCTCGGCAGTAAGGCCCCTGAGACTGAGCTCAGCCAGGTCTTCTACCAGGTCATGTTCTTCGCCCTGCACGTAGCGTGCTTCGGAGCCAGCTTGTACAGGTACTACCTTGATAACTATGACCACACTACCTGTGTACTGCTCTCCATCTTCATGTCAGCCATGCTCTTTGGCATCTCGGCTCCCTTGATGTTATTTCGGATTCTGTGTGAGTGTTTATCCAACCAGCTGCATCAGGAGACCCAGGAGACTGCTGACCGTTTGAGCGGTGAACCCCTCTTCGTACGAGTTGGGTCTCCGTCACCAGGGTCGTATCTCCATGCAACAAAACCGAGTGACGACTGTTTACCGCTTCATCGCCTAGAGAAACACATTTTTTTTGTAAGTATGTCCCTGTACTGACTAGCTACAACCTCCTTCCCGTGTAGTCTAGGATGTCCGCCTCTGTAACTTACATTTCCCATCAAGTATTTTTAAGCTGCTTTCCTGGAAATAAATTAACACACAATTCAAGCGAACGTACGAACTAGAGCATCCTCCTTCAGAGTTGCAGGCAGTGTACTTCCCACCTCCAGGATTCAAGTCCGGCTAACCAGAATACTCTCACAGATACTACCTTGCTCACTCCAACAGCACCCTAAATCACAAAAATAGCTTGTCTCCTCTTACCAATCTTAATACACTTAGCGCCTCATACAAACACTAGTTTGTAATACGCTTGCAGTTTTCCACTAAGGTATTACGAACAGGACCTGGTACTTCCCTGCTATAGTGTTCTCATAACAAACATACAACAAAAAGAACAGGTTTATCTTGTCTAGAGGATATAAGTCACTGGGACGACTTATGGAGGCAAAGGAATCTATAGTTTCAGCTGGTGTTTTTAACTTCATTAGTAATCACATAATATTCCTATTATTTCTTAAATAATAAGCAAGACTACTCATACCATAACAATTATGAGTAGATATAATTATCTTTAATATTAAAATATTATCCAAATAACTTAAATATTCACATAAGGAAACAGTGACACAGATTTTCTAGACTCGATCAAAGTGAGTCAAAAGACGTATACATACAGATGTTTATAAATTTAAACGCAATATTAACACAAGTAATCGAGTTTGTCCTCAGGGGAATTTTCAGGATATCTCCCTCCTCGAACAATCTACAAACAGCTTATCACTTAGACCCGTTGAACATTACTCGTAACTTCTAGGAGCTTCTCAGCCGCCTTCTCAGACTAAGTAATGCCCGACCACAGGGCTTCCAAATTTCCGGGATGCTCTTTGGGAATTATAGCAAAGTTTAACCTTCAAACTGTCCAAACGTAGATCTACGCTCACTCGCGCATTGCTTCAAATATTTTAAAGCCGGGCTCTCCACCGGATCCTTCCTCGACTAGAGGAAGGTGTGAACTGTCCAAAGTAAGACTTTACCACAAGACCTCAACTCGGACTAAGCTGGGGTTGAGTAGCTCAAATTGTCTCCTGGTGCTTAACCATGCTGTACCAGCAGTTTAGAACAATGAAACATTCTACCTATGTACAAAGCTAAATAATTTATGGTCAGATATTATAAAGCCAAGAATATTCATTTTAGCTATTAATGAAGATACTTCTTAATATAATTAAGTTAAAAAGCCAAAACAACACATGTAAATACATCATCCCAGTTTGTGGTTAAATAAACGAGGGGCGTAACACAAGGTAATAATAATAATAATAATAATAATAATAATAATAATAATAATAATAATAATAATAATAATAATAATAATAATAACAATAATTATTATTATTATTATTATTATAATAAAAATCATAATAATTACAATAATAATAAAATACTACTAATAATATCAATGGGTCACGGTTGCAGGTGGAGCAGTTAATGGAGAAGGTGGTGGGATACTTCTGGCAGGTGGTGTCAGCGCTGCTGGTGTGCACCACCTGTACCATCATCATAGGTGTTTTCTTCCTGGTGAGAGATACTCACCTAGGTGTCGACGTTTTGCCCTTCACCGCTTTCAGCGCCGCTGTCATCCTTCACCTGTGCTTCGTGGGACAGACTTTCAAGGATAAGGTCACTGAGAGTGAGCTCTAAGGTCGTATGGATTTGTATGTTGGTATTAAGGTCGCTGAGAGAGAGCTCTAAGACCGTATGGGTTTGTATGTTGCTATTAAGGTCATTGAGAGTGAGCTCTAAGGTCACTAATATATATATATATATATATATATATATATATATATATATATATATATATATATATATATATATATATATATATATATATATAAATAGACTGTACTCCGTCTGCGGTCTTCTTTGCTCTTCCCCAATCTTCATGACTTTGCATTTGGTGGGGTTGAACTCCAGAAGCCAATTGCTGGACCAGGTCTGCAGCCTGTTCAGATCCCTTTGTAATTCTGCCTGGTCTTCGATCGAGTGAATTCTTCTCATCAACTTCACGTCATCTGCAAACAGGGACACTTCGGAGTCTATTCCTTCCGTCATGTCGTTCACAAATACCAGAAACAGCACTAGTCCTAGGACTGACCCCTGTGGGACCCCGCTGGTCACAGGTGCCCACTCTGACACCTCGCCACGTACCATGACTCGCTGCTGTCTTCCTGACAAGTATTCCCTGATCCATTGTAATGCCTTCCCTGTTATCCCTGCTTGGTCCTCCAGTTTTTGCACTAATCTCTTGTGTGGAACTGTGTCAATCGCCTTCTTGCAGTCCAAGAAAATGCAATCCACCCACCCCTCTCTCTCTCTTGTCTTACTGCTGTCACCATGTCATAGAACTCCAGTAGGTTTGTGACACAAGATTTCCCGTCCCTGAAACCAAGTTGGCTGCTGTTGATGAGATCATTCCATTCTAGGTGTTCCACCACTCTTCTCCTGTGTGTGTGTGTGTGTGTGTGTGTGTGTGTGTGTGTGTGTGTGTGTGTGTGTGTGTGTGTGTGTGTGTGTGTGTGTGTGTGTGTGTGTTTGTGTGTGTGTGTGTGTGTGTGTATGTGTGTCTTCAGGATTTCAACCCCAGTTAAGCATGTCTTGCATTGTACACATCTTACTCTCTCTCTCTCTCTCTCTCTCTCTCTCTTTCTGACTCTCTTCCTCCCACAGGTCAAACTGGCTCAGAGAATCCTTCGAAACCTCAGCATCCTCACCCCTGATGAAGGACGGAAGACCTCGGTGAGTCCTAATGTTGCTGGGTGAGTCATGGTGTTACTGGGCGAGTCATGGTGTTATTGGGTGAGTCCTAGTGTTACTGGGTGAGTCCTAGTGTTACTGGGTGAGTCCTAGTTTTACTGGGTGAGTCAGTGTTACTGGGTGAGTCATAGTGTTACTGGGTGCACCATAGTGTTACTGGGTGCGTCATAGTGTTACTGGGTGAGTACTCAGTGTTTTTGGGTGAGCACTTAGTGTTATTGGGGGAATACCCAGTGTTACTGATTGATTACTCAGTCTTACTGGGTACCTGGTGTTTGTAGCATGATGGCCTAGTGAATAAAGGCATCGAGATATTTACCTAGTGTCCCGGCAGGAAGGTAAGTGTCACGGGTTCAGTCTCTGGTCAGTTGCAGTAATATATATATATATATATATATATATATATATATATATATATATATATATATATATATATATATATATATATATATATATATATATATATATATATATATATATATATATATATATATATATATATATATATATATATATATATATATATATATATATATATATATATATATATATATATGTATATATAATATATATCTATATATATACATATATATATATATATATATATATATATATATATATATATATATATATATATATATATATATATATATATATATATATATATATACATATTCAGTTAAATGAAGAGGTGACTTAAATATTGGAGACTGAAGAAGCTATAGAGAGATAATATGAGGTGGTCAGTCCCTCAGCCTTAATGGTACTTAAGTGTTGCATGTCTCTTACTCCATGACACACGAAATCGTAACTACACGATTGTAAACAAACCACTGTACGGGTGGGGGTTGAACTCGCGGCAAGTGAGCCGTATAACTTCAGGCCAGCGCAGTGAACCCAATCCCCACTCCTATCGTATTTTTTTTTATGGCTAATACTCCTTTGCTTATTGGTGGTTTATATCGTTAATATACTAAGACCCTTCAACTGGTTAGTGAAGGTGTTTGACAGTACCTGGTGGTACCACACACAGATCCAGCGGATGATGGTCTACATGGAGACGATAAGCAGTGTCAATGTTCAAGGCTGGTACACCCTAGACTGCACCACTCTCGTCTCGGTGAGTACAATACCTATCACATTAGTGCTGTTAGTGCTATACTCAACACCTAAATACTGCTCCTTCTTTTGGTGAGTACTCTAGTCTTCAACACCTGGTATTTTCTTACCTTGTCGAGTACTATACTCAACACAGTTGCATTATTAATTTATATGGTGATAACTTTTATTATATTAAAAAAAGTCCAAACTCGAAAGGGGTCATACAATGATGTGATGTGCAAGGTTAGAGGTTAATGGTACTGGGGGGGGGGGGAGGGAGTGATTGTGCAAGTGCAAAAATAATGTTAAAGATTATTCCACGAATTAATTATTGCTAAATTCCGAATGGCAAGTATTGACGGTGGGACAGTGAGTACGTCAGTGGGAGTGAGTATGACGAGGGAGTGCAGACTTCGAACGTAAATTCTGCTTACTGTCCTGAAGATAAAGTGGTCTGTGAAGATTAGATGAAACGATAACTGAGTGTTTCTACATGTGGTATCCGTGTGTGAGTCGGGTGTCTCTGATTTGTAATCATATGAGCTTAATACCTGATCAGCTGGGCTGTGGTTCGTATGTCGTTTCACGTGCGGCCAGCAGTAGCAGCCTGGTTGATCAGGTTCTGATCCACCGCGAGGCCTGGTCATGGACCGGGCAGCAGGGGGCGTTGACCAGTGGATCACCCTCCAGATGTAGTCGAGCTTCCCACACTTAACAGCGATACAACCAGCGTTGTTGATAGTGACTTCTAGGTTCCTGAGAAACCTCAGTGATGGATAATTGTCCGAGAAAGGGATTCCCTGTGAGCGACCTTGTAGAGAATAAAAAGGCACAATACCATGATTGGAACAATACACAGATAACCCACAAGTAATAATAATAATAATAATAATAATAATAATAATTACATATACAAGGTATACAGGCCTAGCTGACATAAGTGACATACTGCTATATAGAAAGCCGCTTGTTATGCAGAACATTTCTGGCAAACTAGGTCAGTTTTGTCCCAGAATGCGACCCACACCAGTCGACTAGCTCCCAGATACCCATTTTACTGATGGGTGAACACAGACAACCGGTGTAAGGAAACACAGCCAGTGTTTCGACTCTCTGGGACTCGAACCCAGACACTTACCGTGTGAAGCCACCAGGCCACGGGCAAAAACTGTCAAAAACTGTAGGCTATCTCAAAAAAGAACACCTGGCATCTCAGGTCTTACTGCTCAAGAAAGCGACATTTAAGGAGTGGTTGGTAGGGAGTCGAACTTCTGGACAGTTTACCAGGAGTCTGAAACAACAATGAATGATGAGGTGAACAGAGTTGCAATGTTCGTGACAGGAGAGAGTATTATATACAACTGCAGTGACAATGCTGGCTTACTACAACCAATGTACTTGAGTCACTCCGTCCGGGGATTTAGAACAACGTACACTGCTGTAGCTGAAGAATATGAATGAAGGTGTTGAAGAATGAGAGACCGTGACTTTATAGCAGACCTGTGACCATAGCTACTACCTGGTGATTCTCCTGCATGGGCTGGCATGGAGAGTACTATTTTTATTATGTTTACTGATAATACTGATTAACAACAACAACAACAACAATAACTAATAATAATAATAATAATAATAATAATAATAATAATAATAATAATAATAATAATAATAATAATAATAATAATAATAATAATAATAATAACACTAGGTTGGTGTCTCCTCCAGGTGTTAACATACATAGCTACCTACCTGGTGATTCTCCTGCAGGTGGGCTGGCAGAAGATGGGTGAGATGTTATCCTTTTGTTGAAAATAAGAAAAAGTTTTGGAGTGAGATTAACCAGAGAACAAATGTTAACATACATAGCTACCTACCTGGTGATTCTCCTGCAGGTGGGCTGGCAGAAGATGGAAGGTTCTCATCCCTAGATCAACTAAGCCACCCTCTAGAAGTCTTCCTAGCATCTCAAAATCATGATACACAGTCTAAGCTACAGTCTAACACAACCTAGACCTATAGATAATGTCTAGCACGAGGCTTCATGCAACCGATTCTCATTGTAATAAGTTTATTCTCTTATTTTTTTAGGTTAAGTTAGGAAAAATTACGAATTAGATTATGCTATAAATATAGCCTGAAGTTTTTTTTTTATCAAAATGAGTTTACAAAGCTAGTATGCAGTAAATAAGTAAGGTACACATGTTTACAATTATCATACATAGTGTAAATTACCATGGATAATTCAAAATAAGTCAAAGCTACTTATTTCAGTTGGGATCCTGCATTTTCTTCTCTTGATATAAAATGTGCATTTGTATCGCCAGGAGATACATTAAATCTTACATATCTTGGTTTAGACGGACCATTCAATAAATCTACCAAAGCACAACAATAAGAAATGCAAAGAAAGGTTAGATGCTCTCAAAACTCTTGCTGTCTACAACCCCTACTGTACCATGCCTCAAATGGGTCAGTAGGCCTGCTGCAGTGCTCCTTCTTATGTTCTTATGCTGCGCACATAATTTTTAAAGGGGTGGACCGGTAAGCTAGTGGAAGGCCTCGGTCAGATGACCAAAAGCTCCAAATATGGGTCATCATCTGACTTAGACCCGCGTCAGGAAACACTTGTCCTGTTTCCTGACGAGCCTTACCTGCGTCCAGGTTAATGCTAGGTAAAGAAAATTCAATTTGACCCTCGGAGGTGATGCAAAACAGGACTTCTGGCTGTTGTAAAACTACCAAGGTTTTAAATATGAGGAAAGAGCTGGATATTCTTAACATCAGTTAGTTTAATATGTTTATTATGCACCCCATACCCATCCTGTGGGCGGTAGTCAAAAGATTACAGAGGTACATAATTGGTACAGGGACTGGACTCCAAAGTTACGTCAGTGATAGAATTATTAAGATTAATGTAGTAATTGCTATTAAAATGTCGAGGAATTAACTAAACATTGTCACTATAAGTTTTGCTAAATGTCTAGAAATAAATAAGCATAAATTTAAATGTGTTGGGTGAATTGTATCGCTGTTAACAAGAGCCTTCCAACCTCTCCATAGTAATTTCACTCATTTAACAGCACAAACCTGCAGCTCCTCCCATGAAACTCATCACTAAACTGATAGTAACAATGCATCACAATTTATGTACACTTACAGATCTTTGCAGGAGTCTACTGGCAGAGCTGCAACTGCACTTGTTGCTACCTTCCTTTCAAATTCAAATTCAAATTCAAAGTTTATTCTCTATAAGGATTACAATGCTGAGTTTACAGAATTTGGTTATCGTGTGGTTTACATGTAGTAAAATAATGATTACAGAGTGTACCACTAGAACACCTAGCATGGCTAGGCATTTCGGGCAGACTTAGTTTAATTCTTAATTTTAAAATATTACAAATTATGAGGTAAGTTGGTATTATGGCTAAGTGACTAAATACTAGTTTGTGAGTTTAGCAATGTGAATGCTTTTGTTTTGGCACAGTACATAGTTTCAGTATTGGAGTATCACAGGATTCATTATTTTAAGATTGAGATTAATATTTCTGTTTATGGTCAAATGGGTGAGTGAGTGTAAGTGTGAACCACCAGGTGGTATTCGTATAGTTAGTTGACAGGGTGTATCAGGGAGATAAGATGTTTTCTAATGGTAGTTTTGAAGGTGATGAATGTGTCTGCAGTTCTAGAGTTCTCAGGTAGGGTGTTCCAGATCTTAGGGCCTTTGACATACATTGATTTTTTGTAAAGGTTTAGTCGGACACGGGGAATGTCGTAGAGATGTTTGTGTCTGGTGTTATGCCTGTGGGTTTTGTCACAACTATCAAGAAAGCATTTTAGGCCAAGGTTGATATTGGAGTTTAAGGTCCTGTAAATGTAGATTGCACAGTAGTAAGTGTGGATGTACTGAACAGGGAGTAAGTTTAGATCTATGAAGAGTGGGGGGGTGTGTTGCCAGGGATGGGATTTAGTGATTATTCTTACTGCGGCTTTTTGTTGGGTTATTATTGGCTTTAGGTGTGTTGCTGCAGTTGATCCCCAAGCACAAATAGCATAGGTGAGGTATGGATAAATAAGTGAGTGGTATAGTGTGAGAAGGGCATTTTGCGGCATGTAGTATCGTATCTTGGAGAGGATCCCAACCGTTTTGGATACTTTTTTGGTTATGTGTTGGATATGGGTGCTGAAATTCAGGTTGTTGTCAAGGTATAGGCCTAGGAATTTGCCCTCATTATGTCTGGTAATTAGATTGCTGTCGATCTTAATGTTAATTTGTGCATCTCCTGCTCTGCTACCAAACATAATATAGTAGATTTTGTCAGTGTTAAGCGTAAGTTTATTGGCTGTCATCCAAGTCGATATTTTGATCAGCCCCTCGTTAACAATGGTGTTGAGGGTGGTAAGATTAGGGTGAGAGATGACATAAGTCATGTCGTCAGCAAAGAGAATGGGTTTCAGGTGTTGGGATACGTTTGGAAGATCATTGATGTATATAAGGAAGAGCAGGGGACCAAGGACACTTCCCTGCGGAACTCCAGTATCAAGTGGCCGTGTTGTTGATGCTGTGTCTTTAATGGCGACATACTGATACCTATTAGTAAGGTAAGATTTGAAATAAGCAAGCGCATGGTCTCTTATACCGTAATGGTCAAGTTTGTGGAGTAGGATGCCGTGGTCTACTGTGTCAAAAGACTTTCTTAGGTCAATAAAAATTCCTACTGGATATTCCTGATTTTCCAATGCTGTATAAAGCAGATCTAGCATTTTTATGATTGCATCATTAGTGCTTTTATTTTTCCTGAATCCAAATTGGCAGGGGTTGAGTATGTTTTGTGCCGTTATAAATGAATATAGTCTCCTGTGCACGAGTTTCTCAAAGATTTTGGATAGCAATGGTAAGTTCGATATTGGTCTATAGTTGTTTAAGTCTGTAGGGTCACCACCTTTATGTATTGGTGTAACCCTTTCCATCTTGAGTAGTTTCAGGAAGGTGCTAGTTTCTAGTGACTTGTTAAAAAGTAATGAAATAGCATGTGAAAGGACATGGGCCGCTCACTTGTACAGTAATGGTGGGACATGAGACAGATTCCCTGAGTTATTTTTAAGTGACTTTATAATCTCGGTGACTTCCGTAGGCTCAGTTGGTGCAAGATAGAAGGAATTTGGGAAATTCCCATCTAGGTAGTCCCCGGCATGGACATTGGTATGTGGGATTTTATTGGCGAGATTAGATCCTGTGGTTGAGAAGTAGTCATTTATCTTGGTAGCTGTGTCAGTGGGATGTAGTGGTGTTTCATTAGGTTTAGTTTGGACAATATTCTTGGTCTTTTTCAGTTTGTGGGTCCCTAGAATCTGAGAGAGTGTTTTCCAGGTCTTTTTTATATCTTCTCTAGAGTCTGTGAATCTACTGGAGTAGTACAGTTGTTTGGCTTTCTTTATTACTTTGGGGAGAACTGATGAATAGTGTTTAAGAATATCTTTGTGTATTAAGCCCTGTCTATATTGCTTTTCATATTGGTGTTTCTTATCAATGGATTTCAGAATGCTGCTGGTTAGCCATGGGCAACCAAGCCGTTTGTTTGTGATCTTGTTAAGTATGAGAGGGAAGTGTCATGGTATAGCTAACATTCGTATATTTATTACTGTGATCTGATTTTCTCTTTAATATTAATGTAAAAAACTCAGTTTACCTTATTTGATATCTCTTTTTATTGTTTAAATAAGTTATTACAAGGACTCCCATGGAAATAAATAACTTTATCTGGGTAATCTACACATATATTATTTATTGTTATGTATGATAATTTATGTAACTATATTCATGTGTACGTAAATAAACTTACTAAGAATGGTAACAACTAGGTGGTGCGAGGCATCAATATTAACAAATGAATTGTTTGCCATGATAATGACACTAAAATTAACGTATGACATTGAACTTGACTCACTGATTATTACTGATTCTGTGCCATCATCTGTGTCATCATTGACGACACTTGACTCACATAATGTATCTAACAACATGCTTATTGCACAAGCTAGGTACTGATATTAAATAAATCAGAAATAAAGGAATTAATATACAGCTTCATCGTACAATGAACTGCCCTTATATTGTAACACTGATAAATCAGTTAAAGAAAGAAGGTTGAAGAAAATACTAGAACATAACTTTATTATATCCGAATTAAGCATTGGGAATAATATTAGGAGAGAAGTAAATAAAGTGAATGTTGAAGGAATGCAGTTACAAGCCTGAGTAAATCTGTGATAACATGATAAGTAGATAAATACGTTTTATGGAACAATTTGCAATGTGAACACTACTGATGTTGCAGTAGCCAGGCTTAGCCTTGGTTGCAAGTATTTCTGGCAGTCTGGCAGACACACAGACTGACTGATGTTGCAGTAGCCAGGCTTAGACTTGGTTGCAAGTATTTCTGGCAGTTTGGCAGACACACAGACTGACTGATGTTGCAGTAGCCAGGCTTAGCCTTGGTTGCAAGTATTTCTGGCAGTCTGGCAGACACACAGACTGACTGATGTTGCAGTAGCCAGGCTTAGCCTTGGTTGCAAGTATTTCTGGCAGTCTGGCAGACACACAGACTGACTGATATTGCAGTAGCCAGGCTTAGCCTTGGTTGCAAGTATTTCTGGCAGTCTGGCAGACACACAGACTGACTGATGTTGCAGTAGCCAGGCTTAGACTTGGTTGCAAGTATTTCTGGCAGTCTGGCAGACACACAGACTGACTGATGTTGCAGTACTCAATCTTAGCCTTGGTTGCAAGTATTTCTGGCAGTTTGGCAGACACACAGACTGACTGATGTTGCAGTAGCCAGGCTTAGCCTTGGTTGCAAGTATTTCTGGCAGTTTGGCAGACACACAGACTGACTGATATTGCAGTAGCCAGGCTTAGCCTTGGTTGCAAGTATTTCTGGCAGTCTGGCAGACACACAGACTGACTGATATTGCAGTAGCCAGGCTTAGCCTTGGTTGCAAGTATTTCTGGCAGTCTGGCAGACACACAGACTGACTGATGTTGCAGTACTCAATCTTAGCCTTGGTTGCAAGTATTTCTGGCAGTTTGGCAGACACACAGACTGACTGATGTTGTAGTAGCCAGGCTTAGCCTTGGTTGCAAGTATTTCTGGCAGTTTGGCAGACACACAGACTGACTGATGTTGCAGTAGCCAGGTTTAGGTTTGGTAAGATTCATCCTGGACCTGGGTCCAAGAGAACATGTAGGCCAGGATGAATTGCAACAATTGGATATGCTGAATATTGAAGACAGAGTATAAACCAACTGAAGTTAAATCAAGTTTATAAAATTAGTCATAAACAGTGTCCAGAATATCTTGCTGCTAATTTTGTCAAGGTTGGGAACCAAAGCAATCATAGTACTAGGGGGAGAGAGCACAACTTTGTAGTAGCCACAGTCATTGGCTAGGCTTCAAACACCTTTTATTGTACAGCAATAAAGGAGTGGAACAGACTGCCTGCACATGTCAAAGCCAGTCATAGCATGAACCAGTTCAAAAAGACAGCAAAAGGGTGAATGTAGCGACATTATTATTATTATTACAATAAAAAAGAAGCGCTAAGCCACAAGGGAAATGTAGCGACAGAAAGGGAGGAAAATTATTGATAAAAAATTTTTTAGCTACGACACATATAAATGTAAACAACTAATTTTACCTTATTCCTAGTATATATCCTTTATAGTATGATAATAAGATATTATCTCCTTTGTAGCATAATTATAAGATATTATCTCCTTTTTGGTATAATAATAAGATATTATCTTCTTTTTGGTATAATAATAAGATATATCCTTTATAGTATAATAATAAGATATTATATCCTTTATAGTATAATAATAAGATATTATATCCTTTATAGTATAATAATAAGATATTATATCCTTTATAGTATAATAATAAGATATTATATCCTTTATAGTATAATAATAAGATATTATATCCTTTATAGTATAATAATAAGATATTATATCCTTTATAGTATAATAATAAGATATTATATCCTTTATAGTATAATAATAAGATATTATATCCTTTATAGTATAATAATAAGATATTATATCCTTTATAGTATAATAATAAGATATTATATCCTTTATAGTATAATAATAAGATATTATATCCTTTATAGTATAATAATAAGATATTATATCCTTTATAGTATAATAATAAGATATTATATCCTTTATAGTATAATAATAAGATATTATATCCTTTATAGTATAATAATAAGATATTATATCCTTTATAGTATAATAATAAGATATTATATCCTTTATAGTATAATAATAAGATATTATATCCTTTATAGTATAATAATAAGATATCTCCTTTGTAGTATAATAATAAGATATTAAGAAAACCCCAATGGAAATAAGTCACTTTGACTTTTTTTGGGTTATCCTGGGTTGTCTACACATATACTAAAGCATCGGTCGGGAGTTTTGCGACTCTCTGACCGCGGGTTCTAACCCCACCCGTGGTATGGTTTATGCTGCTTTGTATGAATTTATTCATTTATTTATTTATTTACAATTTAAGCACACATACAGAGGTACAAAAAAATACAGATAAGAGCAGCATGCCAAAGCCACTTATACTATGCATAGCATTACGGGCTGGCTTAAAATTAACTAAGCAATGATGAAATCAGTGATAATACATTATTGTAAACAGATAACTATAAAGCACAAATGATAATCTATGATAATCTATGTAGCTGTATTTCTGTATACCTGAATGAACTTACACAGAAGACGGTCAAATTAGATGCAAAATATATGGTCAGCTTTACTGTCACTGTCTTGAGAAATGTCTTTCATTGTTCACTTCTTGACGAATATAGAGAGTCAGTATAATAACCTATGTGATTTGTTATCAGTGAAAATATAATACCAGGATATATGCTTAAAAGTAAATATTCTAAATTTGGTTGTAACGAATGAAACATAAATTGTGAATATATATCCAGATATCCACCTGTTAATCCTTTGCAGGGAACTATCCTGGGACTTTTGTGTATCCATATAGATGGATATAGGGTGCACACTATACTATCCATTATCATCCACAGGATGGATATGGGATGTATAGTAAACTAACCACTATTACTAGACAAATACTACCACACACTACTACTACTACCACTACCATACTACCACTACCACACTACTACAACTACCACATACTACTACTACTACTACTACTACCACCACTACAATACTACTACAACTACCACATACTAATAAAACTACTACCACTACCATCACTACAATACTACTACAACTACCACATACTAATAAAACTACCACTAATACCACTATCACACTACTACAACTAAAACATACCACTACCAAATACTACTACAACTACACTACTACCATCAGCACTACCACCACACTACTACCAACAGCACTACCACCACACTACTACCACCAAACCACTACCACCACACTACTATCACCAAACTACTACCACCACACTACAACCACCAGCACTACCACCACACTACTACCACCAGCACTACCACCACACTACTACCAAAAGCAGTACCACCACACTACTACCAACAACACTACCACCACACTACTACCACCACACTACTACCCCCACACTGCTACCACCAGCTCTACCAACACAATAGTACCATCAGCACTACTATCTCACTTCTAACGTCAGCACTACCACCACTCTAGTTCCACCAGCACTACCACAACACTATTACCGCCAGCACTACCACCACAATACTACCATCAGTACTATCACCACACTACTACCATCAGTACTATCACCACACTACTACCACCACACTTCTACCACCAGCGCTACCACTACACAACTACCACCACACTACTACCACCATACTACTACCACCACACTTCTATCACCAGCACTACCACCACACAACTACCACCACACTACTACCATCAACACTACCACTACACTACTACAATCAGCACTACCACCACACTACTACAACCAGCACTACCACCACACTACTACCATCAACACTACCACTACACTACTACCACTACACTACTACCGCTACACTACTACCACTACACTACTACCATAGGCACTAACACCACACTATTACCATCAACACTACCACCACACTACTACCACTACACTACTACCACTACACTACAACAATCAGCACTACCACCACACTACTACAACCAGCACTAACACCACACTACTACCATCAACACTACCACTACACTACTACCACTACACTACTACCGCTACACTACTACCACTACACTACTACCATAGGCACTAACACCACACTATTACCATCAGTACTACCACCACACTACTACCATCAGCACTACCACCACACTACTACCATCAGCACTACCACCACACTACTACCAACAGCACTACCACCACACTGCTACCATCAGTACTACCACCACACTACTACCATCAGCACTACCACCACACTACTACCATCAGCACTACCAACACACTACTACCATCAGCACTACCAGCACACTACTACCATCAGCACTACCACCACTACTACCAACAACACTACCAACACACTACTACTAACACCACTACCACCACACTACTACCATCAGTACTACCAACACACTACTACCAACAGCACTACCACCACACTACTACCATCAGTACTACCACCACCATCAGCACTGCCACCACACTACTACCATCTGCACTACCACCACACTACTACCATCAGCACTACCACCACACTACTACCAACAGCACTACCACCACACTACTATCATCAGCACTACAACCACACTACTACCATCAGCACTACCACCACACTACTACCATCAGCACTACCACCACACTACTACCAACAGCACTACCACCACACTACTACCATCAGTACTACCACCACACTACTCCCACCAGCACTAACACCACACTACTACCATCAGCACTACCACCACACTACTACCATCAGCACTGCCACCACACTACTACCATCAGCACTGCCACCACTACTACCATCAGCACTGCCACCACACTACTACCATCAGTACTACCACCACACTACTACCATCAGCACTACCCCCACAATACTACCATCAGCACTGCCACCACACTACTACCATCGGCACTACCACCACACTACTACCATCAGTACTACCACCACACTACTACCATCAGCACTACCACTACACTACTACCATCAGCACTACCACTACACTACTACCATCAGCACTACCACCACACTACTACCATCAGCACTACCACTACACTACTACCATCAGCACTATCACTACACTACTACCATCAGCACTACCACCACACTACTACCATCAGCACTACCACCACACTACTACCATCAGCACTACCACTACACTACTACCATCAGCACTACCACTACACTACTACCATCAGCACTACCACCACACTACTACCATCAGCACTACCACCACACTACTACCATCAGCACTACCACTACACTACTACCATCAGCACTACCACCTCACTACTACCATCAGCACTACCACCACACTACTATCATCAGCACTACCACCACACTACTACCATCAGCACTACCACTACACTACTACCATCAGCACTACCACCACACTACTACCATCAGCACTACCACCACACTACTACCAACAGCACTACCACCACACTACTACCATCAGCACTACCACCTCACTACTACCATCAGCACTACCACCACACTACTACCATCAGCACTACCACCTCACTACTACCATCAGCACTACCACCACACTACTACCATCAGTACTACCACCACACTACTACCATCAGCACTACCACCACACTACTACCATCAGCACTACCACCTCACTACTACCATCAGCACTACCACCACACTACTACCATCAGCACTACCACCACACTACTACCATCAGCACTACCACCACACTACTACCATCAGCACTACCACCACACTACTACCATCAGCACTACCACCTCACTACTACCATCAGCACTACCACCACACTACTACCATCAGCACTACCACTACACTACTACCATCAGCACTACCACCACACTACTACCATCAGCACTACCACCACACTACTATCATCAGCACTACCACCACACTACTACCATCAGCACTACCACTACACTACTACCATCAGCACTACCACCACACTACTACCATCAGCACTACCACCTCACTACTACCATCAGCACTACCACCACACTACTACCATCAGTACTACCACCTCACTACTACCATCAGCACTACCACCTCACTACTACCATCAGCACTACCACCTCACTACTACCATCAGCACTACCACCACACTACTATCATCAGCACTACCACCTCACTACTACCATCAGCACTACCACCACACTACTACCATCAGCACTACCACCACACTACTACCATCAGTACTACCACCACACTACTACCATCAGCACTACCACCACACTACAAACATCAGCACAACCACCACACTACTATCATCAGCACTACCACCTCACTACTACCATCAGCACTACCACCACACTACTATCATCAGCACTACCACCTCACTACTACCATCAGCACTACCACCACACTACTATCATCAGCACTACCACCTCACTACTACCATCAGCACTACCACCACACTACTACCATCAGCACTACCACTACACTACTACCATCAGCACTACCACCACACTACTATCATCAGCACTACCACCACACTACTATCATCAGCACTACCACCTCACTACTACCATCAGCACTACCACCTCACTACTACCATCAGCACTACCACCACACTACTACCATCAGCACTACCACCACACTACTACCATAAGCCCTACCACCTCACTACTACCATCAGCACTGCCACTACTACCATCAGCACTGCCACTACTACCATCAGCACTGCCACCACTACTACTACCATCAGCACTGCCACTACTACCATCAGCACTGCCACCACTACTACTACCATCAGCACTAACACCACTCTAGTACCACCACCACTACCACCACACTACTAGCATCAGCACTACCACCTCACTACTTCCACCAACACTACCACCACACTACTGCCATCAGCACTATCACCATTCTAGTACCACCAACACTACCACCACACTACTACAATCAGCAGTACCACCACACTACTAGCATCAGCACTACCACCTCATTACTACCATCAGCACTACCACCACACTACTAACATCAGCACTACCACCACACTACTACTACTACTACTACCACACCACTACCTCAATCACTTCACAACTACTATCACCACCACACTGATACCATTACCACCACACAGCTGCTATCACCACCGCACTACCACCACCACCGATATCAAAACCACCACTACCAGAATCCTCCTATCACTACACTCCTCCCACCATACTACCACCACTACCACAATTCTATCACCACTACACACCTACCACATCCACTACACTCCTGCTACTACCATTACTATTACACCTACTTCCATAACTACAACTATCAAGAAGTATTCACATATAATTTAACTTTAGGGTTTGAAGCCTGTTAGAGAATGCATTCTCTAATTATTCATGTTAAACTTGCAAGGTGCCGTCTAAACTATATTCATCAGAAGTGATATAAAGGTTGATGCGTTAGTCAAACAAGTATTATTTTCAGAGATTCATGGTAAATTTTTTATCAAAGGAATGGATTATTGCTTGAAAATTTTCCCAATGATCTTTTTGTGCCTTTTGGTGTGGGTGAGGATGGTAGGGATGGATGAGAGCGTTGTGTATCCTGGGAGGATGACAGTATTGTAGGGTTACGATGTAGATGAGTGGCCTGTGGGGTTCTAATTCGAGGGAATGGAGAGCCTGCAATCGGAGCCAAGAGCTTACAAAAAGTGGCACCCAGATAGCCAGTAGCAGCAGGGTTTGGATGAGCTCGGGAGGCTTAGACGAGAGCATCCCAAGGGCAGCGAGATGATGCTGAACATGCTCATTGAACATCTCCAGAAACTAAAGGATGCCACTAATGACGATGACTTAATGGAGAGCGTCGAGAAGGATTTTGAAAAACAGTATGGTACAGATAAATTATACTGGTGGGACAAAGCCTAGAATATGGAACAAGTGACGGATGCCGTTGAAGACGATACCGTCGATCTCTAAGATAACTTGGAGAAGTTGAAGAGTATGATTCAGTTAGGAGACGAGGATGCAGAAGAATAGGCTGAAGATCTGCAGTCATAAGTCAAGAATAGATACTTACTTGGCAATAAGAGAGCCAATAGGAACGATTATGAATTGTTTGAGAACGAGAGGGAGGAGGATGATTTGTCCGACGAAGTGAAGGACAAGGAGCAAGGCAAAGTGGGAAAGGAGGATGATTTGTCCGACGAAGAAGATAAGGACAAGGAGCAAGGCAAAGTGGTAAACGAGGAAGAGAGCGAGGAATATAATATCTTTATATAGCACGAGGCTTTCGATTATTCCCATAAAGAGTTTATGGATTACGAGAACGGCTTCTACATATCCTGTGGATTCACTGTGGCTACTGGATAAAAACTTCCTCATTATCTGTAGGATTATGTCAGCAGTGACGTGCCTAGCATGATGAATCAACGTTACCAGGACGAGTGGTAACCTGGGCATCCCGCAGAGGAAAATATTGCAACCACTGACGCTTAGATGAGCGAGGAATCACAGATGGAACTGAAAGCGCAGGAGATGGTGCAATCCCTCAAGGATCCCACTTTGGAAATGTTTGACTCGATGGGGATTGGCAAAGATGCGGTAATCATGGGTCCTGAGGTCATCATCCACAAGAAGCCGCCGGCACCCAAACCCATCATCTATAAGCAAAAGGAGGAAGAGAAAGAAACAGATCTGAATAGAACCTTTGAGAACACAACAGACTTTGCTTCATATGTTTTAATTATAAAAGACAAAGACGCCGCTGGAAAGATAATAAATAAGATAGTGGAAGATCGCGGCATGACCTTCGTCCAGATGATGAATGCAACATGGACAGCTATCTATTACTCAGTAGACTGGAACGTGGTTATAACGGTTTCTTCCATGACTGTGGCATTAATGATCGTCATACGTATCCTGTACTTCGCCGTAGCCAAAGTGGATTATGATTGCTACGCTGAGAACATAATTCTGATGCTCTACTGTTTCCAGCACTGCCCGGATCTGATAGATGAACTGCTGTACCTGACGTAGGAGTTCATGAGGGAGGGTGTTGAGGGAGACGGCCTTCTGAGCTTCGCAAATATGTTTATAGATCAGACTTTGAATCTGTATATAGAGAAATATTACCTTATGGAAAGAGACTGAAAAATCTCACTGGATGAAAGTTAAACCACTATTTTTACCACTAATGTTAATACCACTATTTTTACCACTAATGTTAATACCACTATTTTTACCACTAGGTGTTAATACCACTATTTTTACCACTAATGTTAATACCACTATTTTTACCACTAATGTTAATACCGCTATTTTTTTACACAAGGTATTAATACCACTACGTATTAGTACCACTAGGTAATACCTAGTGGTAATACCACCAAGTATTATTACCTAGAAATAATCTTACTACTTAAATTAATAACATTATTTCTGACCTTATTGATTTCACTACAGTCAAAAAACTTTACTTAAAACTAAATTTTGTTATCGTTTGTTAAACTGATATATATATATATATATATATATATATATATATATATATATATATATATATATATATATATATATATATATATATACTGTCAGACCATTGTATACACGCAGCTTAAACTGTCAGACCATTGTATACACGCAGCTTAAACTGTCAGACCATTGTATACACGCAGCTTAAACTGTCAGACCATTGTATACACACAGCTTAAACTGTCAGACCATTGTATACACACAGCTTAAACTGTCAAACCATTGTATACACGCAGCTTAAACTGTCAGACCATTGTATACACACAGCTTAAACTGTCAGACCATTGTATACACACAGCTTAAACTGTCAAACCATTGTATACACGCAGCTTAAACTGTCAGACCATTGTATACACACAGCTTAAACTGTCAAACCATTGTATACACACAGCTTAAACTGTCAAACCATTGTATACACACAGCTTAAACTGTCAAACCATTGTATACACACAGCTTAAACTGTCAGACCATTGTATACACACAGCTTAAACTGTCAGACCATTGTATACACACAGCTTAAACTGTCAAACCATTGTATACACGCAGCTTAAACTGTCAGACCATTGTATACACACAGCTTAAACTGTCAATCCATTGTATACACACAGCTTAAACTGTCGGACCATTGTATACACACAGCTTAAACTGTCAGACCATTGTATACACACAGCTTAAACTGTCAAACCATTGTATACACACAGCTTAAACTGTCAAACCATTGTATACACACAGCTTAAACTGTCAGACCATTGTATACACACAGCTTAAACTGTCAAACCATTGTATACACACAGCTTAAACTGTCAAACCATTGTATACACACAGCTTAAACTGTCAAACCATTGTATACACACAGCTTAAACTGTCAAACCATTGTATACACACAGCTTAACTGTCAGACCATTGTATACACACAACTTAAACTGGCAGATCATTGTATACGCACAGTTTAAATTAACAGATGACTCTGTGTATATTTCTCAATATAAAACCACACATCTCACAAAACTCACACACTATTAAACACACAAAAAAATCAATTGTGTTTAATTTATCAGGGTAATCAAAAAATTATTATTATTATTATTATTATTATTATTATTATTATTATTATTATTATTATTATTATTATATAAGCCATCACTGCTTATAATGGAGGACTCATATGGGTTTAACGCTTAATGTGACATCTCGAGTCCCGAAGATTACAGTTAGGAGTCAACAAGGTTACTAATCACACATAAATAATTCCATAGCTAAGATAGGCTGGGTTATACTCGGTGTATATACACTGAGGAATATACATGGTGTATATGCACGATACACATCTCTCAGTGTATATACACGAGGAGATACACATCTCTCAGTGTATATATATATATATATATATATATATATATATATATATATATATATATATATATATATATATATATATATATATATATATATATATATATACTGCTGCTCTATAATGCAAATACAATTATTAGGTAACTGTCCTAGGCCGCAGGGGCAGGCCTCTTTGCTAGGCCGCTATGGTAGGCCTCTTGGCTGGGGTAGGCCTCTTGGCTGGGGTAGGCCTCTTGGCTGGGGTAGGCCTCTTGGTTGGGTAGGCCTCTTGGCTGGGGTAGGCCTCTTGGCTGGGGTAGGCCTCTTGGCTGGAGTAGGCCTCTTGGTTGGGTAGGCCTCCTGGTTGGTTAGGCCTAAATAACAAGAAAGGCACAATACCGTGACTGGAACGATACACAAATAACCCGCACATAAAAGAGAGAAGCTTACGACGACGTTTCGGTCCGACTTGGACCATTGAGAAAGTCACACTGTGACTTTGTCAATGGTCCCAGTCGGACCGAAACGTCGTCGTAAGCTTCTCTCTTTTATGTGCGGGTTATTTGTGTATGGTTAGGCCTCTTGGTTGGGTAGGCCTCTTGGTTGGGTAGGCCTCTTGGCTGGGGTAGGCCTCTTGGTTGGGTAGGCCTGTTGGTTGGGTAGGCCTCTTGGCTGGGGTAGACCTCTTGGCTGGGGTAGACCTCTTGGTTGGGTAGGCCTCTTGGCTGGGGTAGGCCTCTTGGTTGGGTAGGCCTGTTGGTTGGGTAGGCCTCTTGGCTGGGATAGACCTCTTGGCTGGGGTAGACCTCTTGGTTGGGTAGGCCTCTTGGCTGGGGTAGGCCTCTTGGCTGGGGTAGGCCTGTTGGTTGGGTAGGCCTCTTGGCTGGGGTAGACCTCTTGGCTGGGGTAGACCTCTTGGTTGGATAGGCCTCTTGGCTGGGGTAGGCCTCTTGGTTGGGTAGGCCTCTTGGTTGGGTAGGCCTCTTGGTTGGGTAGGGCTCTTGGCTGGGGTAGGCCTCTTGGTTGGGTAGGCCTCTTGGTTGGGTAGGCCTCTTGGCTGGGGTAGGCCTCTTGGTTGGGTAGGCCTCTTGGTTGGGTAGGCCTCTTGGTTGGGTAGGCCTCTTGGCTGGGGTAGGCCTCTTGGCTGGGGTAGGCCTCTTGGTTGGGTAGGCCTCTTGGTTGGGTAGGCCTCTAGGCCTAAGCGTTCACGTAACTCACTCGTTCGTACTCCCCTGAACCTGCAAGAAACAAGAGACAGACGGGTGAGAAACGTACGCTCGAAATGTTCTGAAAACTGCTGTAGAAACGACGCGGGATGGGGAACTATCTATTTTTTATTGAGTCATGTTTCACTCTGTGTAGAGCTTTATCAAGTCATGTTTCACTCTGTGTAGAGCTTTATCAAGTCATGTTTCACTCTGTGTAGAGCTTTATCAAGTCATGTTTCACTCTGTGTAGAGCTTTATCAAGTCATGTTTCACTCTGTGTAGAGCTTTATCAAGTCATGTTTCACTCTGTGTAGAGCTTTATCAAGTCATGTTTCACTCTGTGTAGAGCTTTAGCAAGTCATGTTTCACTCTGTGTAGAGCTTTATCAAGTCATGTTTCACTCTGTGTAGAGCTTTAGCAAGACATGTTTCACTCTGTGTGGAGCTTTATCAAGTCATGTTTCACTCTGTGTAGAGCTTTATCATGTCATGTTTCACTCTGTGTAGAGCTTTATCAAGTCATGTTTCACTCTGTGTAGAGCTTTATCAAGTCATGTTTCACTCTGTGTAGAGCTTTATCAAGTCATGTTTCACTCTGTGTAGAGCTTTATCAAGTCATGTTTCACTCTGTGTAGAGCTTTAGCAAGTCATGTTTCACTCTGTGTGGAGCTTTATCAAGTCATGTTTCACTCTGTGTAGAGCTTTATCATGTCATGTTTCACTCTGTGTAGAGGTTTATCAAGTCATGTTTCACTCTGTGTAGAGCTTTATCAAGTCATGTTTCACTCTGTGTAGAGCTTTATCAAGTCATGTTTCACTCTGTGTAGAGCTTTAGCAAGTCATGTTTCACTCTGTGTAGAGCTTTAGCAAGTCATGTTTCACTCTGTGTGGAGCTTTATCAAGTCATGTTTCACTCTGTGTAGAGCTTAATCATGTCATGTTTCACTCTGTGTAGAGGTTTATCAAGTCATGTTTCACTCTGTGTAGAGCTTTATCAAGTCATGTTTCACTCTGTGTAGAGCTTTATCAAGTCATGTTTCACTCTGTGTAGAGCTTTAGCAAGTCATGTTTCACTCTGTGTAGAGCTTTAGCAAGTCATGTTTCACTCTGTGTGGAGCTTTATCAAGTCATGTTTCACTCTATGTAGAGCTTTATCAAGTCATGTTTCACTCTGTGTAGAGCTTTATCAAGTCATGACTTGATAAAGCTCTACACAGAGTGACCTGTCTGTCTCTCTTCATGAACCTGTCAGTAAGTAAAGTAACACCTTACTTTAGAATTATGGCTGAACCTAATTGATAGGCCGGTTAGTTAATAGGGGTTTCAAGACTATCGACTACACGAGAGTCATTAAATCTGCACCTAACCTTTTCACCACCAGACAGGAACAATTTCATTCCTTAAAAGGGAATTAGAGTTTACTCTCAGCATATATAAACTTCAGGGAAATATCGAGATTCTCCACGGAGCGTTTGAATATCATCTTCTACCTGAAACCAAGACAACAGTGCATTAGTGTTCGCAATAAAGCCAACAGAATTTTTGGCTTCATATCTAGAAGTATAAATAATAGAAGTCCTCAGGTTGTTCTTCAACTCTGTATATCCTTGGTTAGGCCTCATTTAGATTATGCTGCTCAGTTGTGGTCACCGTATTACAGAATGGATATAAATGCTCTGGAAAACGTACAGAGGAGGATGACAAAGATGATCCCATGTATCAGAAATATTCCCTATGAGGAGAGACTGAGGGTCCTGAATCTGCACTCTCTCGAAAGGCGTAGAATTGGGGGGATATGATTGAGATGTATAAGTGGAAAACAGGAATAAATAAAGGGAATATAAATAGCGTGCTCGAAATATCCAGCCAAGACAGGACTCGCAGCAATGGTTTCAAGTTGGAAAAGTTCAGATTCAGGAAGGATATAGGAAAGTACTGGTTTGGTAATAGAGTTGTGGATGAGTGGAACAAACTCCCGAGTACCGTCATAGAAGCTAAGACGTTGTGTAGTTTTAAAAATAGGTTAGATAAATACATGAGTGGGTGTGGGTGGGTGTGAGTTGGACCTGACTAGCTTGTGCTACCAGGTCTGATGCCGTGCTCCTTCCTTAAGTGGAAGTAACCTGACTAAGTGGTCATTGTTCTAAGCTGGGGGGTGGCATGGACCTGCTTCGCATGGATCAATAGGCCTGTTGCAGTGTTCTTTCTTTCTTATGCTCTTATGTGTTTATATTTTATATTCTATGTAAACTTTATTTATAAGCAAAATACATTAACAAAGATACAATAGAAATTAGAACAACATAAATAACATTTCAGAGTCTACATCTCAAATATTTCATCCAGCTCCCAGGCGGCGGGCCGCGTGCCCAGAATGCTGCAGGCATTTTCCCTCTGGATCACAACACTGAGTCTCTGAAAAAGGAAGCTGGCCGCTCTGTGATCCTTGGTTTCTGTGATGAACTTTTCACCCTGTTCTCTGAGGAACTTCAGAGTGCACTTGCCCCATGCTCCAAGGGTCTCCGACCCTACTGGGATGAAGTTATAATAACTGGGTAGGTCTACATATTTGAGGATCTTCTGGGTCTCCCTGTAACTGGCGGCTCCACCATCTTCAACTTCAGAGTATGGCAAGTAGGTGTCCGCCAACGTGGCGGCAAAGGTGTAGTTCCATGTAATCTGCTTACCATCCTTCCAGGGTAAGCACAGTGGCTCCATCTGATACGATAAAGCTCAGGGAGCAGGGAAAGGGAGGACCTAGTAGCGACCAGTGAAGAGGTGTTTACCTGGAGAGAGTTCCGGGGGTCAACGCCCCCGCGGCCCGGTCTGTGACCAGGCCTCCTGGTGGATCAGAGCCTGATCAACCAGGCTGTTGCTGCTGGCTGCACGCAAACCAACGTACGAGCCACAGCCTGGCTGGTCAGGAACCGACTTTAGGTGCTTGTCCAGTGCCAGCTTGAAGACTGCCAGGGGTCTGTTGGTAATCCCCCTTATGTATGCTGGGAGGCAGTTGAACAGTCTCGGGCCCCTGACACTTATTGTATGGTCTCTTAACGTGCTAGTGACACCCCTGCTTTTCATTAGGGGGATGTTGCATCGTCTGCCAAGTCTTTTGCTTTCGTAGTGAGTGATTTTTGTGTGCAAGTTCGGTACTAGTCCCTCTAGGATTTTCCAGGTGTATATAATCATGTATCTCTCCCGCCTGCGTTCCAGGGAATACAGGTTCAGGAACCTCAAGCGCTCCCAGTAATTGAGGTGTTTTATCTCCGTTATGCGCGGCGAGGAGCTATGAATCGACCCCTGTAACCGCAAATAGGTGAGCAAATAGGCGAGTGCACACACACACCTAAGCTCACTCACATGCACACGCACACACACACACACACACACACACACACACATTCATTGCAGACTGCAGTGATGTATAACCCACCACAGAACTGTAGGAGGCCAAGAGAGGAATATGAAGAGAGCAACAGAGCAACGGTGGACACACTGCCTGAGGTGGCAAGAAGAGTTCACTCGAATAGAGCAAAGTTACTGGTTAAGGGCGATTTCAACCACAGGGAGATCGATTGGGAAAACCTGGAGCCACACGGGGGTCCTGAAACATGGAGAACCAAGATGTGGTACTGGAAAACCTCATGCACCAAAATGTTAAGGACACTACCAGAGAGAGAGCGGATGATGAACCAGCAAGACTTGACCTCGTGTTCACCCTGAGCAGTTTAGACATTGAGGACATCACATATGAGAGGCCCCTTGGAGCTAGTGATCACGTGGTTCTGTGCTTTGAATACATAGTAGAGTTACAAGTGGAGAGGGTAACAGGAGTTAGATGGGAAAAAACAAATTATAAAAGGGGGGACTACACAGGTATGAGAAACTTCCTGCAGGAGGTTCAGTGGGACAGAGAATTGGTACGAAAGTCAGTAAACGAAATGATAGACTACGTAACAACAAAATGCAAGGAGGCAGAGAAAAGGTTTGCTCCCAAGGGCAACAGAAATAATGGGAAGACCAGAACGAGCCCCTGGTTTACCAGAAGGTGCAGGGAGGCAAAAAAAAAACTAAGTGCACTAGGGAATGGAAAAAGTACAGAAGGCAAAGGACCCAGGAAAATAAGGAGATTAGTCGAAGAGCCAGAAACGAGTATGCACAGATAAGGAGGGAGGCCCAGCGACAGTACGAAAACAACATAACATCGAAAGTCAAGTCTGACCCGAAATTGCTGTATAGCCACATTAGGAGGAAGACAACAGTCAAAGACCAAGTGATCAGGTTGAGGAAAGAAGGTGGGGAACTCACAAGAAACGATCAAGAGGTATGCGAGGAGCTCAACACGAGATTTAAGGAAGTATTTACAGTAGAGATAGGAAGGACTCTGAGAAGACAGCACAGAGGGGAACACTAATAGGGAATATACCAACAAGTGTTGGATGACATACACACAACTGAGGAGAAGGTGCAGAAGCTACTAAGCTACCTTGATACCTCAAAAGCGATGGGACCGGACATCTCCCCGTGGGTCCTTAGAGAAGGAACAGAGATGCTGTGTGTGCCACTAACCACAATCTTCAGCACATCCCTTGAAACTGGGCAACTACCTGAGGTATGGAAGACAGCAAATGTAGTCCCCATTTTTAAGAAAGGAGACAGAAACAAGGCACTAAACTACAGACCAGAGTCACTGACGTGTATAGTACGCAAAGCCGTAGAGAAGATTATCAGGAGGAGAGTGATGGAGCACCTGGAACGGAAGATTATAAATGACAACCAACATGGATTCATGGAAGGCAAATCCTGTGTCACAAACCTTCTGGAGTTCTATAACAAAGTAACAGAAGTAAGACACGAGAGAGAGGGGTGGGTTGATTGCATTTTCCTGGACTGCAGGAAGGCCTTCGACACGGTTCCTCACAAGAGATTAGTGTAGAAGCTGGAAGATCAGGCACGTATAAGAGGAAGGGCACTACAATGTGAGGCAACAATGAGTCATGGTACGTGATGAGGTATCGCATTGGGCGCCTGTGACGAGCTGGGTCCCACAGGGGTCAGTCCTAGGACCAGTGCTATTTTTGGTATATGTGAATGACATGATGGAAAGGATAGACTCAGAAGTGTCCCTGTCCGCAGATGATGTGAAGTTAATGAGGAGAATTAAATCAGATGAGGATCAGGCAGGACTACAAAGAGACCTGGACAGGCTACAAACCTGGTCCAGCAACTGGCTTCTAGAATTCAACCCCCCCAAATGCAAAGTCATGAAGATTGGGGACGGGCAAAGAAGACCGTAGACAGAGTAAAGGCTAGGTGGCCAAAGACTGCAAATCTCACTCAAGGAGAAAGATCTTGGGATGAGCATAACACTGACCACGTCTCCGGAAGTACACATCAACCAGATAACTGCTGTAGCATATGGACGCCTGGCAAACCTGAGAATAGCATTCCGATAACTTAGTAAGGAATCCTTCAAGACACTGTACACTGTGTACGTCAGGCCCATACTGGAGTATGCACAGCACCAGTTTGGAACCTACACCTGGTCAAACACGTCAAGAAATTAGAGAAAGTGCAAAGGTTTGCAACAAAGATAGTTCCGGAGCTCAGGGGAATGTCCTACGAAGAAATGTTGAGGGAAATCGGCTTAACGACACTGGAGGACAGGAGGGTTAAGGGAGACATGATAGCGACATACAAAATACTGCGTGGAATAGATAAAATGGACAGACATTATGTTCCAGAGAGGGGACACAGAAACAAGGGGTTACAATTGGAAGCTGAAGACTCAGACGAGTCAAAGGGATGTTAGGAAGTATTTCTTCAGTCATAGAGTCGTCAGGAAGTGGAATAGTCTAGCAAGTGATGTAGTGGAGGCAGGAACCATACATAGCTTTAAGACGAGGTATGATAAAGCTCATAGAGCAGAGAGAGAGAGAGAGAGAGAGAGGGAGAGAGAGGACCTAGTAGCGATCAGTGAAGAGACGGGAGCAGGAGCTGAGTCTCGACCCCTGCAACCACAATTAGGTGAGTACAATTAGGTGAGTACACAAACACACACACACACACACACACACTAATATGGAGCAGAGAGAGAGAGAGAGAGAGAGAGAGAGAGAGAGAGAGAGAGAGAGAGAGAGAGAGAGAGAGAGAGAGAGAGAGAGAGAGAGAGAGAGAGAGAGAGAGAGAGAGAGAGAGAGAGAGAGAGAGAGAGAGAGAGAGAGAGAGAGAGAGAGAGAACCTAGTAGCGAACAGTGAAGAGGCGGGGCCAGGAGTTGAGTGTCGACCCCTGCAACCAAAATTAGGTGAGTACAATTAGGTGATTACACACACACACACACACACACACACACACACACACACACACACACACATATATATATATATATATATATATATATATATATATATATATATATATATATATATATATATATATATATATATATATATATATATATATATATATATATATATATATATATATATATATATATATATATATGCAAAACAACCACTCTGAAAGAATAGAGAAATTCCAAGCGCTTTCGTGACTACTCACATTATCAAGGAACTATGAAAGTAAAGCATCCAAGGAAGCTATATAAGGGGTCTGGCCAGCACCTCACTATCAGATCCCACAACGGTTAAACACCTGACGCGCGGCGACCCAACTTGGATAGGTCCTTTGCACAACTCACCCCACAAACTATTCTACCCAAGAAAATTTAAAAATTATTATTTGTCCAGTGTATTATTAAATTCTTCCCAAATTCTATTAATTATAAATGGATCTAATTTATATAAACCAAAGGAAATATATTATTGTCAAAACTGCTTTTTATGAAACAAGATTCAATTATATTCCTGTCGACCATGGACTTGCTTGATACTACTTTCTCAACTTTTTGAAAATCAATTGGATGGTTAAAATCTCTTACATGAATAAATAGAGCATTGGAATCTTGTCCAGTTCTAATGCTATATTTATGTTGTTTTAATCTTAGTTCGAGATTTTTACCAGTTTGACCGTAATAAACTTTATCGCAAATTTTACAAGGAATCTTATAGACACATCCATCAGCATTTTGGGGGGAATTCTTTATCAAAAGTTTTTTTACTCTATCAAGATTTTTGAATACAACTTTATTATTAAAAGTCTTAAGAAGAGAAGGCATATCAACCAAGCTTTCATGGTAAGGGAGAACCAACATATTTTTAGTTGAATAAGGCTGGTTGTCCCTTTTTGGATTGTAAAAAGTATTTCTAGCAACTTTAAAAGATTTATCAATTACATTTCTTGGGTATTTTAAATCATTACCTATTTCATAAATTTTGGATATTTCCTCATCTATGAACTCAGGACTACAAATTCGTAAAGCTCTCAAAAACATTGATGAGAAAACAGACAGTTTGACTCTATCTTGATGCGAGGAATAATAGTGGACAAAGGAACAGTTATTTGTAGGTTTTCTGTAAATTTTAAATTTGAATTCATTATTACCCTTAATAATTAAAACATCTAGAAAAGGCAATGAGTTATTTTCTTCAAACTCAACAGTAAAGTTTATAGAATGGGCTAAGCTATTTAATTTTCCAAGGAAATGGTGTATATCTACATTTTTGGGCATAAGACACAAAATATCATCAACATATCTGAACCATTTAGCTCTATTAGGGAGGATTGTGTTAAGCATGTATAGGTTACTAAGAACAGGTGAAAGAGGATTTCCCATTGCCATACCAAACTTCTGAGTGTAAAACTTATCATTAAATACAAATTTTGCATAAACAATGCAAAGTTTAATAAGTTTAATGATAGTAGGAACTGGCAATGGTAAATCATAGTTAACGAGTTCTTCAGATAAGAAACTTAATAAATCATCAACAGGAACTTTCGTAAACAAGGAAGTAACATCAAAACTAACCATGTTAAAATCATTTAAGTCAGTCAAGGAGCTTAATTTATCAGCCAAGTCTATGTTGTTTTTAACATTAAAGTTAGAAATTTTGCCAACAATAGGGCTCAAAATATCAACAAGCCATTTGGATAATTTATATGAAACTGACCCTATGGAGCTAATAATTAACCGTTGTGGGATCTGATAGTGAGGTGCTGGCCAGACCCCTTATATAGCTTCCTTGGATGCTTTACTTTCATAGTTCCTTGATAATGTGAGTAGTCATGAAAGCGCTTGGAATTTCTCTATTCTTTCAGAGTGGTTGTTTTGCATATTCTGAAATCACCTGTTTACTGTGATCTTATTGCATATATATATATATATATATATATATATATATATATATATATATATATATATATATATATATATATATATATATATATATATATATATATATATATATATATATATATATATATATATATATATATATATATATATATATATATATATACACACACACACACATAGCATGTGTGTGTGTGTGAGAAAAATATTTCTACACATCACAGGAGATTTGTACTCATCAGAAAAAGTTTCTGCACATCACAGGAGGTTTCTACTCATCAGAAAAGGTTTCTGCACATCACAGGAGGTTGCTACTCATCAGAAAAGGCTTCTGCACATCACAGGAGGTTTCTTCTCATCAGAAAAGGCTTCTGCACATCACAGGAGTTTCTACTCACCAGAAGAGGTTTCACTGGCGTTGTAATACACATGTTTGGAGGGGTTGATTGCCCTCAGGTGAGGCTCATCGTAGATATGATCCTCTAGGGAGGAGTTGGGCGAGTGAACCTGGGTGAGGGAGAGTGAGGATGAGAGTCGAGTGAGAGGGTCTGCAATCTTCGGTCACAGACCTAAAGGTCTGCAATAAACTCCGATTTCTTTTATTAGTAGTAGTATTGTTCTTTCTTCTTTCAACAAACCGGCAGTATCCCACCGAGGCAGGGTGACCCAAAAGGAAAAACGAAAGTTTCTTCTTTTAAATTTAGTAATATATACCGATGAAGGGGTTACTAGCCCCTTGTTCATTATTATTATTATTATTATTATTATTATTATTATTATTATTATTATTATTATTATTATTATTATTATTATTATTATTCAGCTTGCTCGGTTACTCACCCCCATTCTCTCCTCCATAATAAACTCACCTATCATTGCCTTCCTCATGGCAGAATTCACCGTAAGAACATAAGAATGAAGGAACCTTGTAGTATCCCATATTGGTCCATGCTAGGCAAGTTCACCTCGCAGTCACTCACACTCATGTACTTATCTAACCTATACTTAGAGCTACTCAAAGTTCTGGCCTTAGTGATGCTACCTGATAACTTGTTTCCATTATCTACATGCCAGTTGCCAAACCAGTAGTTTCCTGTATTCTTCTGAATCTGAATTGGTCCAACTTTAATCTATTGCTGTGAGTCCTGCCATGGCTATGTACACAGGGCTAAGGGATCTCCATGGTCTAGGAACTCAAACTCACCATGGGTTGTCCAGTGAGGCAGGCGTCCTTCTGCTGGTCGCTGTGGTGGAGGCCCTCAGGGTGTTGGACTTCGCGAGGCTTGAGGTAAGGTTCCTCCATGGTTGTCTTCGGCCGCTGAGGTGGCGCCGTTCGTCGACTGGTTCCCTTGACTCTGACTCCCGGCCGTCCTGATTCACCATACATGACTTGGGTTAAGGGGAATGCTGGTAATAGAGACACGGCTGCAGTGAAGACCCAACAGTGGGCTTCATCATTCCTTGAAAAAGCCCAATGTTGGGGGAAACTTCCATTCGAACACTTTCCTTAGATAATACAGAATGTTATTCAAGTTTGAAAATCACCCTCTTCTGTGGTACCTTGTCGAATACCTTCTAGCTCTTTAGGAACTTACAATCTACAAATGAAAGTCTATACTGCACTGGTATCTTTGTAAGCAGTTTGTCAGCTTACTTTGTGGACTACAGTGGAATAAGCTAGCACTAACAGAGGTGAGATAAGGTAATAACACATAAAATACTCAGAGAACATGAGAGTATGGATGGAATGGACTGTTAGAGATGATAAACAGGTACTCAAGGGCACAGTTGGATTGAAATAACACAAATGAATCTCACAGGGACAGGAGTAAGCTTTTCATCAGCCTCAGGGTAGTTAGAGAGTGGAATGACATGGACAAGCCAGTGGTTTGGGCTGATTTTATGCATAGCTTTAGGTATAGATATAATAGGGCCTACGTACCACGCACCAGCTTCGTAAGTGCACAGAGCGCAACTCACCTGCCTTGAGACGAGAATTGTAGCGCACAAGAAGACAAGTAATAGTGATCATGACGGCCAGGACCACCAGGATACCACACGTGATGCTCCAAAGCAGAGCCCTTGTTTCCAGGTCCTGAAGTGTGTATGTATGTATGTATGTATGTATATATATGTATATATATATATATATATATATATATATATATATATATATATATATATATATATATATATATATATATATATATGTATATATATATATATATATATATATATATATATATATATATATATATATATATATATATATATATATATATATATATATATATATATATATATATATATATTCTAAAACACTATTAAAATTTATCATAATTTTAAAGGATAGAAGGATAAGTGGACCAGAATACTTTCTAACTTGTTACAAAAAACCAGAAACATGCTGAATGCTAGAGGGGGAGACCTTCTAGTATTCTCTGGAGATGTCTATACTTTATAGATATCGCCTTATTGTAATATAAACTTAATCCCTGCTTATAGTGTCCATAATTCAACAACTCTCTCTCTCTCTCTCTCTCTCTCTCTCTCTCTCTCTCTCTCTCTCTCTCTCTCTCTCTCTCTCTCTCTTTAAAGCAAAAAAATAAGAACTTACTTCAATTACCATGTTGTTGTTGTTGATAAGAGTTAGCAATAAAAATGCGTGGGCGTTGGATGAGTTCTTGAGTCTAAATACTGGCAATGTTGCGACGTAGACTGTTGTAGGGGGCTACAGCATGGGCTGCTACACGGGCTACAGCATGGGCTGCTACACGGGCTACAGCATGGGCTGCTACACGGGCTACAGGATGGGCTGCTACACGGGCTACAGCATGGGCTGCTACACGGGCTACAGCATGGGCTGCTACACGGGCTACAGCATGGGCTGCTACACGGGTTACTGCACGGGCTGCTACACGGGTTATTGCATGGGCTGCTACACGGGTTACTGCATGGGCTGCTACACGGGTTACTACATGGGCTGCTACACGGGTTACTACATGGGCTGCTACACGGGTTACTACATGGGCTGCTGTATGGAGCGTCTTACAGCCGGAATACCTCTGACTGAGGTACACAATACTCTTCAACCTCGCCACGGGAGTACAGTCTCACCTTGTTGTTCCGCGCCCACCTGTTAAAGTTTTACTGATGATTGTAAATATGAAAAAAATATCACACAAATCTGAAAATGTGTAAGCATGTGAAGGGAATCAGATTTTATTTCCTATTTTCACTGGTATCTTTTCATATCCATAGGGAAGGGCTGAACCCGCAGGGGGTTATACAGCACCTGGGGAATGAGAGATAATTCACAAATTCACAATTTGTTATTTCGCATTGCCATTAGGCCTTTTATCAGGCCAAAATGATTATTTTTACCTACTGAATGATGCTGATCTATAATAAAATATGTTTGGAGGAGGTTGGGCGTGGACGACTGTGGGCGAGGAGACGACACACAGGACGACTGCTAAAGACGACCAGTTAGCAGGGTGGTGCTACCAGAAATGTGAAGGATGATAAGGGGATAGAAGTATAGGAAATAACTTATCTTCATCCCACCCTCCCTCCCCTAGCCCCGACCTCCTCTACTATCTTACCCAGAAGAGGAAGTTTGAGCTAGCTTGTGCTCTCTCTCTCACACACACATATTTTACAAGGTTAGATTAAAGATTCCTAACTTTATTTATAAGTTAAGAGCTGTTACCTACATCAGCTCATTTTAAAACTCTTGTTGTTATAAGACATACAAATAGGGAACAAGACGAAGATGGAATCGTCTGTGGGGCAGAGACTATTTGGTCAACTGACTTTATTTCGTTGATGTTTTTTATGTTCCAGGATCATGACCCTCAAGGGAGGTTCCTTGACGCTGGTGAAGGGCTCTTGATCTAGGGAATTGGATCTGTACTCTGATTCCCTGAATACCTCCCTCCCCACATCCGCTGTATAATCCTACGGGTTTAGCGCTCCCCATAATTATAATAATCCAGGACGCTGTACAAAGATTTCTGGACTCGAGTCATCCTATTAATAAATTGATTCTCTCCCTCCCTCTCTTTTCTTATATTTTATAGATTTCCATTGTTCAGTTTATGGTGTGTTGGATGCAAACTTGATTATGGGGATAAACTGTATTAATATTTATCAGCTATTCTCTCCTGGCTATTTACCGTCGAGGTACATGTCTGTCTTGGTACCTTTCGTTTATCTTCAGTCGAGAACATATATAATGTTCCTTCATTGCGAGAGGCAGAACAAATGGTTATAATCATAGCTATAATTATTTAAGGGATGTAGGGGTAAGCCATCAGAAGGCCACGGTTAGATGATCAAAAGCTCCAGCTATGGGTCATCATACGACTAAGACCCTCGTCAGGAAACACTTGTTTCCTGGCGAACTTATACCTGCCTTCATTGCAAGACAGTCGTGATACTGTTTACGCTGTCTGGTCAGGTTTCATGGCCTTCATGACCAGAGCAGGATTAAGATTTTGTAGGTCCCCGGGCTACAAGTACTTTGAGGTCCCTGGGATACAAGTCCTGTGAGGTCCCTGGGATACAAGTCCTGTGAGGTCCCTGGGATACAAGTCCTGTAAGGTCCCTGGGATACAAATATTGTGAGACCTTCAGTGATATTTGCAAAAGGAAAAATAAATAATCACAACAGTCAACAGTTCATTATATACATGATGTAATAACATACTATAATTATAAACTTACAGCAGTAACTGTGAACACATTTTCCTAGGAACCCAATGGAAATAAGTCACTTTATGATCAGGCTCTGATCCACTGTGAGGCCTGATCTCAGACCGGGCCGCGGGGGCGCTGACCCCCGAAACCCTCTCCAGGTATACCCCAGGTATTGTCTGACTTTTCTGGTTTATTCTAGGTAATCTACACGTGTGTTATGTTTGATAATTTATGCAACTGTTTATGTATACCTGTACCTGAATAAACTTAGTCTCTGGAGGCCCTGCAGCTGGCGGAGGACCTTGGGCTGCAGCCCCTCAAGCCCATGTCTTAATCCGGTCCTGTTCATGACTCTGCGTCCTATAAAATGTACAGAGAGGTTAGTTGAATTCACATTTTCTATCGTTCTTTATCACGTCTTCTTTTAATTTGATCTTTTAGGCACTAGTTACTTCACCAATGTTTACATCCCTTTCCTCTACGCCACCATGGAAGCCTACCACCATCATGTAAGTCATACAGAAGCCTGCCACCATCATAGAAGTCATACAGAAGCCTGCCACCATCATAGAAGTCATACAGAAGCCTGCCACCATCATAGAAGTCATACAGAAGCCTGCTACCATCATGGAAGTCATACAGAAACCTCCCACTATCATGGAACGCTTACAGAAGCCTGCCACTATCATGGAAGCCTTACAGAAGCCTGCCACTATCATGGAAGCCTTACAGAAGCCTGCCACTATCATGGAAGCCTTACAGAAGCCTGCCACTATCATGGAAGCCTTACAGAAGCCTGCCACTATCATGGAAGCCTTACAGAATCCTGCCACTATCATGGAAGCCTTACAGAAGCCTGCCACTCATGAAAGCCTTACAGAAGCCTGCCACTATCATTGAAGCCTTACAGAAACCTGCCACTATCATGGAAGCCTTACAGAAGCCTTCCACTATCATGGAAGCCTTACAGAAGCCTGCCACCATCATGGAAGCCTTACAGAAGCCTGCCACTATTATGGAAGCCTGTCACTATCATGGAAGCCTGTCACTATCATGGAAGCCTGACACCATCATGGAGGCCTGCCACTATTAAGGAAGCCTGCCACTATCATATAAGCCTTACAGAAGCCTGCCACTATGATGGAAGCCTGCCACTATCATATAAGCCTTACAGAAGCCTGCCACTATCATATAAGCCTTACAGAAGCCTGCCACTATTAAGGAAGCCTGCCACTATCATATAAGCCTTACAGAAGCCTGCCACTATTATGGAAGCCTTACAGAAGCTTGCCACTCATGGAATCCTTACAGAAGCCTTTCACTATCACGGAAGCCTTACAGAAGCCTGTCACTATCATGGAAGCCTTACAGAAGCCTTCCACTATCATGGAAGCCTTACAGAAGCCTACCATCATCATGGAAGCCTTACGGAAGCCTGCCACTATCATGGAAGCCTGTCACTATCATGGAAGCCTGCCACTATCATGGAAGCCTGCCACCAACATGGAAGCCTGCCACTATTAAGGAAGCCTGCCACTATCATGTAAGCCTTACAGAAGCCTGCCACTATGATGGAAGCCTTACAGAAGCCTGCCACTATGATGGAAGCCTTACAGAAGCCTGCCACTATTATAAAAGCCTTACAGAAGCCTGCCACTATCATGGAAGCCTTACAGAAGCCTTCCACTATCATGGAAGCCTTACAGAAGCCTGCCATCATCATGGAAGCCTTACAGAAGCCTGCCACTATCATGGAAGCCTGTCACTATCATGGAAGTCTGCCACTATCATGGAAGCCTGCCACTATTAAGGAAGCCTGCCACTATCATGTAAGCCTTACAGAAGCCTGCCACTATGATGGAAGCCTTACAGAAGCCTACCACTATTATGGAAGCCTTACAGAAGCCTGTCACTATCATGGAAGCCTTACAGAAGCCTGCCACTATCATGGAAGCCTTACAGAAGCCTGCCACTATCATAGAAGCCTTACAGAAGCCTGCCACTATCATGGAAGCCTGCCACCATCATGGAAGCCTTACAGAAGCCTGCCACTATCATGGAAGCCTGCCACCATAATGGAAGCCTGCCACTATCATGGAAGCCTGCCACTATCATGGAAGCCTGCCACCATCATGGAAGCCTGCCATTATCATGGAAGCCTGCCACCATCATGGAAGCCTTACAGAAGCCTGCCACTATCATGTAAGCCTGCTATCATGGAAGCCTGCCACTATCGTGGAAGCCTGCCACCATCATGGAAGCCTGCCACCATCATGGAAACCTGCCACTATCATGGAAGCCTGCCACCATCATGAAAGCCTGCCATCATCATGAAAGCCTGCAACTATCACGGAAGCCTGCCACCATCATGGAAGCCTTACAGAAGCCTGCCACCATCATGGAAGCCTTACAGAAGCGTGCCACCATCATGGAAGCCTGCCACTATCATGGAAGTCTTACAGAAGCGTGCCACCATCATGGAAGCCTGCCACTATCATGGAAGCCTGCCACTATCATATCGTGGAAGCCTGCCACTATCGTGGAAGCCTGCCACTATCATGGAAGCCTGCCACCATCATGGAAGCCTGCCACCATCATGGAAGCCTGCCACCATCAAGGAAGCCTGCAACCATCATGGAAGCCTGCCACTATCACGGAAGCCTGCCACCATCATGGAAGCCTGCCACTATCAGGGAAGCCTGCCACCATCATGGAAGCCTGCCACTATCATGGAAGCCTGCCACTATCATGAAAGGCTGCCACTATCATGGAAGCCTGCCACTATCATGGAAGCCTGCCACCATAATGGAAGCCTGCCACCATGGAAGCCTGCCACTGTCATGGAAGCCTGCCACCATCATGGAAGCCTGCCACCATCATGGAAGCCTGCCACCATCATGGAAGCCTGCCACTATCATGGAAGCCTGTCACCATCATGGAAGCCTGCCACCATCATGGAAGCCTTACAGAAGCCTGCCACTATCATGTAAGCCTGCTATCATGGAAGCCTGCCACTATCGTGGAAGCCTGCCACCATCATGGAAGCCTGCCACCATCATGGAAGCCTGCCACTATCATGGAAGCCTGCCACCATCATGAAAGCCTGCCATCATCATGAAAGCCTGCAACTATCACGGAAGCCTGCCACCATCATGGAAGCCTTACAGAAGCCTGCCACCATCATGGAAGTCTTACAGAAGCGTGGAAGCCTGCCACTATCATGGAAGCATGGAAGCCTGCCACTATCATGGAAGCCTGCCACTATCATGGAAGCCTGCCACTATCATGGAAGCCTGCCACCATAATGGAAGCCTGCCACCATGGAAGCCTGCCACTGTCATGGAAGCCTGCCACCATCATGGAAGCCTGCCACCATCATGGAAGCCTGCCACCATCATGGAAGCCTGCCACTATCATGGAAGCCTGTCACCATCATGGAAGCCTGCCACCATCATGGAAGCCTGCCACCATCATGGAAGCCTGCCACCATCATTGAAGCCTGCCACTATCATGGAAGCCTGCCACTATCATGGAAGCCTGCCACTGCTATCATACCTTATTTTTGGAGTTATATAACTGAAACATCATTATTACAGAATTCTGCGATTTGATTTACATTTTTTTTATTAATGTCACGATAAAAAAAAAATATACATATAAAACTAACATTATTCTTTTATGATGCCACGAATACATCCGGTTAAGTGTATCTCCCGGATAAAATATTTCAAAAAAATCTTGGCAGACTAAGGCATAATCTTCACCAGATATTTTAAAAGATAGGCAGCCAGAGTCACTCCTGTAAAACAAACAATGGCAGGATATAATATATTTGCTTCCTTTGATGATTATTATTATAATCATAACTAAGAGCTAAACAGGTTAGTAGATAAATGGTTCAGAGAACCAACTAGTTGATAAATTAAATACTTGTGCAACACTTGGTTATCTTTATTGAGGAAACGTTTTGCCACACAATAGCTTCATCAGTCCTATACAAAGAAGAATGGTGAAGTTCAGGTGTTTGAGGTAATCAGTCCCTCACTCTGGAGTTGATGGTTCAGTCCATCAATATTGAAGAAAGTACTTTCTTCAAGATTGATTTACTGAACACATCAATTCCAGGCTGAGGGACTGATTACCCTCAAACTTCTCCTCTCATTACACCGTTCTTCTTTGTATTGGACTGACGAAGTCACTGTGTGGTGAAACGTTTCCTCAATAAAGATTCCCATATGTTGCATAATTGTCTCATTGTCCAAGCCTTTTTTTTATATTTAGATTCTGGTTTAGACAACACTGGACAGAAATCCTGGTTTAAGCTTCACTGGATAGAAATTCTTATTGAAGCCACCAAGCTGAAATCCTGATTTAAGATCCCTACAGACTGAAATCCTGGTTTAATCCCCATATTGATTATTATTATCATCATAAAGAAGTGCTAAACCACAAGGGCTCCCCCCATATTGAAATCCTGGCTAATCTTCCTCCTGCAGACTAAAATCCTGGCTGTGTCACTGGAAACAACACAGATGATGGTATCTGTTTCCTGTGAAAACTTTTTCTTGGAATCCTGATGATTACGTTCATAATATATATTTACATTTGTTCGAAATGCTGTGCATATTGTGTGTTTCTCAAAGACTACATATGTATTTGGGTGTATTTTTTTTTTTAATTTTGAATTTTGTAAAGCAAGATAATTCTCATTCATAAGAATGGGAGAGAACTGCAGTTGGCCTACCACCCCACGCTAGGCACGTTCTTTATTGCATTGATGGTATACAGTGGACCCCCGGTTAACGAACTTTTTTCATTCCACTAGTATGTTCAGGTGCCAGTACTGACCGAATTTTTTCCCATAAGGAATATTGTGAAGTAGATTAGTCCATTTCAGACCCCCAAACATACACGAACAAACGCACTTACATAAATACACTTACATAATTGGTCGCATTTGGAGGTGATCGTTAAGCGGGGGTCCACTGTACTGTGGGTTTAGCACTCAGTTATGATTATAATAATTAACTTTCATTTACATATTTCACTTTACACTGTCTCATTAAAATGTAAAAAAATGAATGAGACACTTGTGCAACACTTATTGTAGATAAAAAAAAAATTCACCAGCCAGTGGCTTCCTCAGTTCAATACAAGAAGAATGGTGGAAGGTCAGAAGGACTTTGAGGTACTCGGTCTCTCATCCTGGAGACGATGTGTTCAGAATAAGATTGATAGACTGAACACATCGTCTCCAGGATGAGGGACTGAGTACCTCAAACTCCTTCTGACCTTCCACCATTCTTCTTGTATTGAATTGAGGAAGCCACTGGCTGGTGAATTTTTTTTTATCTACAATAAAGTTACCTAAGTGTTGCACAAGTGTCTCATTCATTTTTTACATTTTAATGAGTGTAAAGTGAAATATGTAAAGGAAAGTTAATTATTATAATCACAACTAAGTGCTAAACCCACAAGATAAATGAAAGTTAAAGGACTGAAAATCTTTCATAAAGGTTGAGGGACTGGGCACTGTTAAAGTTGCCTCTCCGCCTCTTCCACGGTCTGCACTACGTATAATGTTTTGTCTTTGTGTTACAATTATAATACTGTAGTCATCTTTGTTATAATTACAATACTGTAGCTGCCTTTGTGTGTTTTGAGTGCTAGGATTACTCGAAAGCTACCCAGTCTGTCTGCCTTTTTATTCATGAGTGTGACCAGCTCTACCTGGAGCTCATTACCTTTGTAACTTGGTCATGATTATGACCAGATCTAGTTCATTACCTTTGTAACTTGCTCAGCTATCAAAACTTTGGAGTCCAGTCCCTGTGACTTTGTCAATGGTCCAAGTCGGACCGAAACGTCGTCGTAAGCTTCTGTCTTTTATGTGCGGGTTATTTGTGTATCGTTCCAGTCACGGTATTGTGCCTTTTTGTTATTTATTCCTGGACCAATTATGTACCTCTGTAATCTTTTGACTACCGCCCACAGGATGGGTATGGGGTGCATAATAAACATATTAAACTAACTAAACTGCCTTGTCACTTCCCGCCGCTGCACCAGTCATTAGTACTACGGCTGACAAGCTGTTGGGTTAAGCCCTGGTACTATTTCTACACACCTTCCTCATCAACCTATTATTCCCCTATCACCACTTATCCCCTCACCCCACAAGGGTCTTACCTAAACTCTCTCAATCTTGATCTTGCTAGGGTCTTTAACATCTGACAGGCTTGTGTGAGTGCATTAGACCAGAGGAAGTGGTTTTCATGTTTTGATGTGCTGTTGGAGTGTAAGATAACATGAAAAGATTCAATGAAACTGGTATGCCAGACTTGAGTCCTGGAGGTGGGAAGTACAGTGCTTGCACTCTGAAGAAGAGGTGGGGATGTTACTGTTCAGATGATCATCTGAGAGGTGATGTCAGCATGCTTCTGGTAAGACATCAGTTAACTGAATGATGATGAATGCATTTCCTCCTTTTTGGGTTACCTTACCTTGGTGGAAGATGACCAGTGTGTTAAAAAAATTGTGCAGCACTAAACAAATCTCATGAGTTTGTTTTACTGAATATAATTACAGAAATATTTATTATTATTGCTATATTTATAAAAAAAATTAGAGGTTTAGGGTAAAACTGGTCTTGGAGCACAAGGTTTGGGGCTTTATCTTATATTTACAAAAATCAGAGACAATTTCACAGTTCACTGTAACACCAGTCAGCTAATCTGCTAATAAATATTGTTAGCTCACAATAGAAAATTAAATAAAAGGTTTATGTTAACATTACAGTGTAAAAACTTGATTTAAGTCATAATGATTGTCTGTACATGAATAAACAGAAAGATGGACAGGAGGCTTGAATTGAGGTCCTGGGATTGGCAGGTCCTACGCTTTACCACTCAGCTATGGAGCTTCTGTTTATTTATTTAAGAGTATTTCATTATGACTTGACTTGAACTCATAGACTTTTAGGGAGGTGAGGATTGATTTACTGTGAAGGTTGCTGGGGCTGTGGGAGGAGACTGATGGGTCACAGCTGGTGGCCTCTGACACAGACACGACACAGTAGTGCTGTCTGTGGAACTGTCCTATTAGAAACTCTACAACTTAGCAGTAGAACAATTACAAAAAATTTACAGACCAATAACATTAACATCCCACTTCATAAAAATCTTTAAAACGGTTCTAAGAAGCAAGATCGCCACCCACTTAGATACTCATCAGTTGCACAACCCAGGGTAACATGGGTTTAGAGCAGGTCGCTCCTGCCTATCCCAACTACTGCACCATTTTGACGTGGTCTTGGATGTTTTTGAGTAAAAACAATATGCAGATGTCGTAAACACAGACTTTCCGAAAGCATTCGACAAGTGCAATCACGGTGTAACAGCACACAAAATGCATGATAAAGGAATAACAGGAAAAGTGGGTTGATGGATCTCTAACTGCCTAACGAATATAACACAGAGTAATAGTAAACAGTAAAGTCAGAGGCAGCTACAATAAAAAGCTCTGTTCCACAAGGTACAGTAGCCATTCCTATCCTGTTCCTCATCCTCATAGTTGACATAGACAGAGATGTAACCCACAGCACCGTGTCCTCCTTTGAGGATAAAACTCAAATTTACATGACTCATCCAACGAAGACACTACAAATCTCCAAGCGGACATCAACCAAATCTTTAAATGGATCACAGAAAACAATATATGAAGTTTAATGAAGACAGATTTCAATTACTCTATGGAGAACTCGAGGAAATTAAAACTGTATTGCTATATAAAACAAATTTTAACCACATAATGTGAAGGACCTGGGAGTGATAGTGTCAGAAGGACCTGGGAGTTATAGTGTCAGAGAATCTCACTTTCAAAGATCACAACAATATATCTACCTCATCTGCTAGGAAAATAATAGGATAGATAATGAGAACCTTCAAAACTAGAGATGCCAAGCCAATGATGATTCTCTTCAAATCACTTGCTCTCTCTAGGCTGGAATACTGCTGTACAATAACGGTCCCTTTCAAGGCAGGCAAAATTGCAGACCTTGAGAATACAGTGGACCCCCGCATAACGATCACCTCCGAATGCGACCAATTATGTAAGTGCGTTTGTACGTGTATGTTTGGGGGTCTGAAATGGACTAATCTACTTCACAATATTCCTTATGGGAACAAATTCGGTCAGTACTGGCACCTGAACATACTTCTGGAGTGAAAAAATATCGTTAACCGGGGGTCCACTGTATACAGAGAACTTTCATGGTAAGTAGAAGTACGAAAAAGCACCTAAATTACTGGGAGCAGTTGAAGTCCCTTGCTCTGTACTCCCTGGAATGCAGGAGAGAAAGATACATGATAATATACACTTTGAAAATCTTTGAGGGCCTAGTCCCAAATCTGCACATGAAAATCTCTCGCTATGAAAGCAAAAGACTTGGCAGGAGATGCAACATCCTCCCAGTGAAAAGCAGGGGCACCATGATTATGCTATAAGACAACACAATAAATGTCAGGGGCCCAAAATTGTTCAACTGCCTCCCAGCATACATGAGGGGGATTACCAACAGACCCCTGGTTGATCAGGCCCTGCTCTACCATGAGGCCTGGTCATGGACTGGGCTGCAGGGGCATTGACCCCTAAAACCACCTCCAGGTATACCTGCCAATCCCAAGACCATGGTTCAAGCCCCCCGTCCATCTTTCTGTTTACTCATAAAAATGTAAATTTATAAAATAAAAGAAAGAAAAATATCAATTATTTATTGAAGAATTCATACAATTCATTGATTTAGCAAAAAATACAGTTTCGCACAACAAACACTTCCTCTTACATCCAGTTAGAATATATATATCAATCACAGCAGATGCCTGACACGGCAATTATTTGATGCTTTGTGTTATACACCAGAAGTCGTGTTGATCTTGTGTGTATGACTGTATCAACAGACCTAAAACATTGGTTATATCAGGCACCACGTAATTTAAGTTATTATAACCAGGAAAGCAAAATGGTATATGACAGTGTAACTAACACAATAGTACTGAAATTAGCATAGAACTATATACGTATACAGGGTACCTCAGTACTCAAACAGCTCCCTACTCGAACAATTCAATATTCAAATGTTTTGTTAAGCAAAAAAATTGCTCAGTAGTCAATTGTTTGCTCGACACTTGACCAAACACGACATGCCAGTACTTCATTGTAAACTATTTTGTGTTTCTTTGCATTTTTTGGTGTTTTTTTTATATTATTTGTATAAATAAGTAACCTGGGGGCCTAAGAAGATGTGATAACAGCCAACCAAAACAAAAATTGGCAGAAAGAAATCCGTTCAGCACTCGAACAGCCTTCTGGAATGAATTCAGTTCGAGTACCGAGGTTCCACTGTATGTTTATACAGGCAGGCCCTGCTTTACAGTGCTTTGCTTTATAGTGATTCACTAATACAGTGGTTTTAAATAATGTCCATTCTTCATTTATTCAGACTTCCTACAATAAATATATTCACCACTAACTATAAGCTAAGGATGAAAATATTTTTAAGTAATGTGTGTACTGTATATGCATTTTTTAGGCATAGCTATATTGCACACTTAATATTTAACAACATAAACATGTTATTAGGCTTTTATATGCATTTTAAAGTGAAAAAAAGCTGATTCACTTTACAATGATTTTAACTTTACATCAGTAGCCCAGAACCTAACCTGACGTATAACGGGGCCCTCCTGTATACGCTCTTTACTACTTGAGGTTATTTTATTAAGTTACAAAAATCTTTACTTTGGGGCCTGTGAACTGTAAATAACCCCTGACTCAAATAAGCACACAACTAGCCTGGTGAAGATAAAAATACTACATTATGTATTATAATTTAAAAAATCTTATTTTACCTGCTCACATTCTTCCTATCCATCCTATTTCTGCTAACCCATCCTGAAACTAATCTGTAATAAGAATTATATCCTGAATTTGATTTGTAATAAAAAAAATCTGCAAACTTACATTTCCCATACATCTCTTCTTGTACTGTACTGTATTATGCCAAGTGATTCATGATAAACCTTGTCCATTTGTATGCATCTAGAGTTTTTGCTTGTTTCAATATTTTTACAGTGCCTCTGTCTTCTCTCCTTGTGTGCAGTCTTATTTATATTGTTTTACTGGGATATTCACTTGAGAAGTGATCCCTGGATGCCTGGGGATCCAGTCATTCCATGTACAGTACAGGATTCACTTTGAATCACCTTGTAACATTGCCATTGTCTTGGCAGCACAGTGTTTCAAAATTAATAATCATTCATCCACTCTCTCAATGCCTTCTTTTTTTTTCCAATAATATTATTCACAAATGTATGTTGTATTTTAAATTGTTATTAATATACAGGAAATAAAATGTAAAAATTCATGAACAATTCAGCCATTTTTGTCTTGTCATTCCAGCACATAAACTACTACTGATGTGAGTCTTTTAAATGGGGGACAAAAGTTTCTCTTATTCAGGAGGGGAAATATCTACAAACTTTATTTAAAGTGAGCAACATATATCATCCCAAATAGAGAGCAGAATAAATCAACAATATCCTAAGCCAATAACAATAATTCTGAGACTATGAACACATTACCTCAAAATTTCAAAACCACGGCAAAACAAATCAGAAATAAGAAAATGCATTTATAGTGCAGTACATTTTTTTTATTAAAGAAAAAAAAATGCTTAATAATATTTCAAAATAAAGTCTGTCCCATGCAAACCTTCCTTCCAATAACAAGAAAAGATCCTAACTTTGCATAGGCAAATAAGATAAAGTTTTGCTACACGAGCAGAATGATACCTGATCTCGCTACCATATCAGTGAAGTGATAGCAACAGTAAATAAGCACTCCCAGGTCTTTCATATCTTCCCTTTGTTCTATTACATGATCCTCTTGAGTGTTGTATACAGTGTCCCTCACGAATTCATCTTTCTTTCCATATCCAAGCAGCTGGAATTTATCATCACTGGACATCATGCTGTTTTCCACTGCCCAAGGCAAAACTCTGCTTATATATAAAACAACAAACAGCTTCTTCCTCTTTTTTTCAAACACACCAACTCTCTTCTCCCCAAGATAATGCGAACCAAAAAAGAAGAGAAGCTTTCACCATCACTCATTCAATCACTGTCTTGCCAGAAGCATGCTGACATCACAGTTCATGGTGATAAATCTCCTAGCTCCATGTTGGACTCCAAGAAACCTTCCATGTTAATTTAGCATTAATAAAATAAGAGAAAGCCAGAAGTTTCAATAATATTCATGTATTTTGAAAGAATCAATACTTTATGGGAAAAGTTATAACTAAATTGGCATTATTTCCTTCAAATTATTTAGCATAGACTGAAATATTAGGCACAAAATATTGAAAGTAGACTTTAATATAAATATAAATACATAATATAATATTTATTTAGTATTTATTTTAACAATCATACAATTAAAGCTTTTAAAAACTATCAAAGAATGAACCTGCTGAACAATATTGTTACTTCTTAATAACCATTATTCGGTAATAATAATAATAATTTAATAATAATAATTTATAATAATAATAATAATAATAATAATAATAATAATAATAATTTAATAATAATAATAATAATAATAATAATAATTTGGGATTTTATAATTCCTGATAAATAAAAAGTAACAATATTGTAAAGTGCTGCTCAAATGATCATTTCACTAGAAACACTGACTAGCAAACTAGGCACACTAGAATACTGAAAAAAATGGCAAGAGGTATTTCCTTTAATTATTCTTTTTACTTGATTAATTTTTTATTAAAATGCAAAGGAAGAGCTCAATCCATAGGGCATCGTACTGTGCTGCTGTTATATTGATAATGTGAATATAATTGCAAATAACTTAACATTTACAGCATTTTCTCAAATTTTGTATTATAGTTTCACGTGCAATTAACCCTTTCAGAGTTTCGGCCGTACTAGTACGGCTTACGTGCCAGGGTCTTTGACGTACTAGTACTCATAAATTCTAGCACCTTCAAATCTAGTGAGAGAAAGCTGGTAGGTCTACATATGAAAGAATGGGTCTATGTGGTCAGTGTGCGCAGTATAAAAAAAAATCCTGCAGCACACAGTGCGTAATGAGAAAAAAAAAACTTTGACCGTGTTTTTGGATTAAAACAGCGACTTTGCACTGTATTTTTGTATGGTATTTATTGTTGTATTCTAGTTTTCCTGGTCTCATTTTATAGAATGGAAGACATATTACAGAAATTGAGATGATTTTTGACCGGTTTTACAATGAAAAGTACCTTCAAATTGAGCTCAAAGTAGCAGAAATATTCGATTTTTACCAAAGTTCAAAAGTAAACAAATCATGCTATGCGTCCAATACACGTCAATTTGTGAGACTAATATTCTTTCACAAGTGTACCAATATTATTTATACCATTTCTACACTAATGCAGTAGTCTGCATAACAGTAAATCTTCTATTTTTTGTGAGAATAAAAATTCAAAATGGAAAGAAAAGAATGTAAGAGGGGCATGGGGACATGACTAATGAACAGAGGAAATGTTATTTTAGTGCCAGGAATGTTTTTCTTGTTTATTCTGGACCCTATTTGGAAATTGGCATCTTTTGAAATTTGTGTGAAATTGGCAAAATTGCTAAATTCTGACCACTGTATTGGATAATTGAAATCGGTAAATGGGTGGTTTCTTGCACTCATTCGATAGAAAAAATGAAGTTCTAGCAAAATAGTTATGATTTTTGTCGACTAGCACACTGGAATTAGCCGAAAATAGGGCTCAAAGTGTGCAAAATCACCAATGCGTAAACATCGTCAAGACTGTTAACTTCGCGAGAGCATAATTCCGTAGGTTTCCCATCAAATTTCATACTTTTGGTGTCATTATGATCAGGAATAGATTCTCCATATTTTCATTAGAATTTTTTTTTTTTTTTTTTAAATTTATGGGACCCTGAGAACAAGTCTCTGAGAGGGCCTGTGGACCCTGAAAGGGTTAACAGTGTGGGACCAGGATATGTATGTTCTTTTTATTTTTGTCAACTTAGAAATTAGCAATGCTAATAAAATGGCAATATAAATGAATGTAAGATTATGATTGGCTGACATTTTTTTTATTTGTAATAGAATGTACTGAAAGATAAGAACAGTGAAGGATAAGCAAGAATGTCACACAGCGGACAGTGTTAATGTATGTTTATGGGGAAGCACTAAACTCACAGGGCTCAAACAATGTCTGGGGTATGGGAGACATCATGTTTGAGCCAAGAAAGAGGAAAATATCTTCAATTCCTTGAATCAAGAGTCCTTCACTTACAGGATCATGATGCAAAACAGAATGAATAGCCTTTGAAGCAGGAAAGAAGTGAAGTCAACTCTTCCTTCAGTCAAAGAATGAAGTAATATATTACTTAAGAATACATTTCTGATGCTTGATTAAAAAAATCCCTAAATTTTCTGATGGAAAAACACTCAGTGTTAAATGTTTTATCATGATAAGAATTTCAGGTGGAACTGCAGGACATACTCCTCACTCCTCATACCAAATTATAATCTCACTCTCCTCACTCCTCATCCCAAACTATAACTGCTCACTCTCCTCACCCCAAACTATAATTTCTCACTCTCCTCACCCCAAACTATCATCCTCACTCCTCATCCCAAACTATAATCTCTCACTCTTCATTACAAACCATTATCTCTCGTTCTCCTCGCTCCTCATCCTAAACTATAATTTCTCACTCTCCTCACCCCAAACTATCATCCTCACTCCTCATCCCAAACTATAATCTCTCACTCTTCATTACAAACCATTATCTCTCGTTCTCCTCGCTCCTCATCCTAAACTATAATCTCTCACTCTCCTCACTCCTTATCCCAAGCAATAATCTCTCACTCCTTACCCCAAACTATCATCTCTCACTTCTCATCCCAAACTATAATCTCTCACTCTTCATCCCAAACTATCATCTCTCACTCTCCTCACTCCTCATCAAAAACTATCATCTCTCACTCTCCTCACTCCTCATCAAAAACTATCATCTCTTTTTCTCCTCACTCATCCCAAACTATCATCTCTCACTCTCCTCACTCATCCCAAACTGTAATCTCTCATTCTTCTTGCCTTAACATGGAGATGCGACCTCCTTTCATGTCACTTGATCCTAAACATGTACTTACTGGTGTATTAAAAATAAAATATATTTTCTCATTTCTAGTTTACAGTATAATTTGCAAACTCCAATACTGCTGTAATGTTTTAAATAACATTCTTGTATCATACTATATAGACTGATGATTTTACACAAACTTTTGATACATTTCTCATAAGCAGAATAATATTTGTCAATTAACTTGATATTAAAGCACTCAAATGGGCAAATAATTAGCTACAGAAATACAAAATTATCAAGTGACAGGTATGGTAAAGCATCGATTTAATGGACTAACAAGGGGAAGGTGACTGGTAATGGTGTCTGAGGTGGACAGAGATGAAACTGTTTGACCGTGATCGTAAGAATAACAGAAATTTCTGTTATTCTTACAATCGGTTGCCTGACTGTTTTTTCTGAATCAAGTAACCAAGTGAATTTTGTCCATTAAATCGAGGGTCTGTTGCAAATAATAAACCAAAAATATAGTAGTATATACAGTATATCCATACAAGGTTACTAATAAATCACAATTTCTACAGGCCCCAAATTACCTTTCAAAATGGCTGTTAAGACTCCCATTGTGTACCATTCTTCTGACTATGATTCTTCAAGCAGTTAATGTATCAAATCCTTTGGTGTGTGTGTGTGCATGCATACATGTGCTTGTTTGTTTTAGCCACTGGTGCTACCATGTTCTGAACATGTTACCTGGTGAGGTACTATGGAACACCAAAACTCCACTCATCCACACTACTCTCTCTTGCTATAACCTTCTTAAACAATTATCCTCAAAAACTACACACCCACACATTATATAACCTGGTACATAAACCCTCATATGTAAAGAGTACTTTATTAGATATGATGTGAGAGAGGGAGAGAGAGCTACTGCCTCTGTCACACATCATCTGACACCACCCACACTTCTCCTACACCATATTCAACTCCAGCAGTGAGAGAGTAGAAAGCACACATATATAAAAAGCACAAAACTACAATATTAGAGAGGGTGATGCAGCGAAACCTGTGTTAAAGGGCATGTAAGAGCCTCTGTTTTCCAATAACATCTTCATTTTTCCACTATAATCTACCTTGTCCAAAATTACTATTGCATTTGCATTGTCTGTTTCGTAAGGTGAAGTCTAGGATTTTTCTTTAATTTGTGGTATAACTTAACAAATCTCTGAGGACAATTGTGCCTCTTAAACCATCAATAGACACAGCATTTATTTTTTCTAATAATTAATTGAGATATGGGTAATTTAAAATGTAATTTGAAATAAAAGATCATATGGAAATTAATAATTCATTACAAAATTAGAATTTCAAGAATGGGGAAGCAATGTTTCACCAATGTATCCAATGTTATTACTGGCAAGTGTCATTTGCAGTTGGCTAACAGCTGACCCAGTGTTTCCTTTTCCAGTTCTTTTGATATGCTCCATTTTTTTAATTTAATGATGATGTATTACAGAAGAATTCATGGAAATTGCCAATTCATTTTAACATTTAATCTTAACACATAGGGGAAGTGTGCCTTTGACAAAGTATCCAATGCGATTATTGGCTAGCAGCATCTGCAGTTGGCTAAAAAAAAAAAATAACAGTAATACAAAGGGAGTATGGTCCTGTTTCACACGCTTGTACTGCAACTGCACCTGGATCCAAAATGCTCTGTTCGTAAGTGTGAATGTGTGTAACTTGCAGCGTTTATTTAACAAGGGTCCTTCTGTACTCTAATAACACATTGTCAGATTTATGCTACCTAATTCAAGGCACAGGATGAATAGTTCACTGCCTCTTTGTGTAAGCCATCACAATACATGTATCTAAAAATGTGTGCATTACTTTAGAAAGGCAAACCTTGGCCCTAAAGCTACATAAAGTTACTTTAAGGTCATCCTTAACAAACTGGGCAGTTCTCCTCTGGGAGCTGAGTCAAATAAAATTGCTGAGCACTGCTTAATTATCAACACTGAACATAAAGAAGCAACAGGGACAGATCATCAAGTACTGTAATATACAACAGTATATAAAATTATAAAACTAGCTTATATTTTCTGCCTTATGCTTATTTATATGACAAGGCCTAAAAAATTTAATATGTTTATATACAGTCTACATACATGGTATATGTCTACATTATAATCATAAAACACATCAAACATTCTAAGCCTACAGTAACCAACAAAGTAATGAGCATATTATTCTTTGTTTTTTGTATAAACAGTATATTTTATCTTTATATCAACAGCTATCTTCCACCAAGGCAGGATCAGTACAAGAAGAAAACACATTCACTGTCATTCGTTCAATTGCAGTCTTTTTCAAAATGCACAGACATCACGATTCAAATGATCCTCTAATCTGCAACATCCCCACCCCTCCTCCAGAGTGCAGGTACTGAATTTCCTACCTCCAGCATTAGAGTCCAGTTAATCAGTTTCCTGACTACCTTATCCACCGGGAGGCCTGGTCAAGGACTGGGCCATAGGGTCATTAACCCCCGGAATACCCTCCAGGTAGACCTCCAGAAATGTTATCTTGCTCACACTCCACAGGGGTTCAAAAATAGATATGATAACCTAGGCATGTGAGGGATCAGGCTCCTGTAAACTTTCACCTTTATGAGGCAGCAGTACATAGACTGAAGAAAATATGGGAAAAATAGTGTTGTTTATATACCTTGTATACCTTTTTAAGTTTCATAATTTGTCAAAAATATCTTGTTACACCTTACATGGTAATTGCTGTTGCTAGCTGATCTGGAAATGTGTGAAAGGAATTAATGTGGCCCTACTAGGTCTAGCTGAATGAAGTTTATAATATAACTGTGGCTAAAGGAGGGGTCTGCGATATACGATGTTTAAAGGGACATCGAAACTGTCAAATCTGTCCACCTCTGGCAGGACAGTGATAGTGTAAAGGATGGTGAAAGTGTTTCTTTTTCAAGTCACTCTGCCTCAGTAAAAGAGGTCCAGCGTGTTAAAAAAAACATTAGCTAAGAGAGTAAAATAAACAAAGGAGCATATAAATAAAAACCAGGAGAGACTATTAGCATCATCTCATAATGTTGGAAAACATAGATCAAGAGGAGGAATGATCATGATAATAAAAATATATTCTGGAGAATGAGCAGGATGGACAATAACAGATTTTTCTTGTTTGTTTCTGGAGGGTCTGGGATGAAAGGACAAAGATGAATGCTAAACTTCAAAATAAATTGCATAAATATTAAAAAACACTTTAGTAATGAAATGGACTATGAAATGACATAAAAGCTGAATCAATACATAGTTTCAACAGCAAATATAATTTGCTAAATCAGGTGGAGGCAAGGAAGCTCATCCTTGGAGGCACAAAGGGAAATATACCAGGTAATAGTTGTACCAACACTGTTGTATGGGCATGAAACATGAGTTTTAAATGTTGCAGCAAGGAGGCTGGAGGCAGCAGAGACGTTGTGTTTTGAGGGCAATGTGTGGTGTAAATATTATGCAGAGAATTCAAAGTGTGGAGACTAGGTGGTGTGGAATCACCAAAAAATATTATTCAGAGGGTTAAGAGGGGGTGGTGGACATTTAGAGAGGATGGGGAAAAATAAGATGACCAAGATGGCATATAAATCGGGGTGTAGTGAAGGAAGGGTAGGAGGCTGTCCTAGGAAATGTTGAAGGAAGGAAGAGGGGGTGTAAATGAGGTTTTGAGTGCTAGTCCTTGGGCATCCAACAGGTTTGTGTGTGTTAGACAAGAGTGAGTGGAGGCAACTGATTTTTATGATTTGATGTGCTGTTGGAGTGTGAGGAAGGTAAAATTTATGAAAGGATTCAGAGAAACCAGTTAGTCAGACTTCAGGGTGCTTGCACTCTAAAGGAAAGGTGGAAACATTACAGTAATTGCATGTGTTAAGGTAACTGCATGTGGCAGAATACAAATAAATAAATCCTATTTAATATAATAACCGTAATTTCCTACAATCATTACCACATTAGTCAAATCATATTAGATAATGAGAAGCTACAGCAAATAGTAAAACATTTTGAAATCAGTTTAGCTAAGAAACATATAATTATTATTCTTTGATTGCTCAAGATCAGCCGGGCTGTGGTTCGTACACTGGACTACTTGTGGCCAGCAGTAACAGCCTAGTTGATCAGGCCCTGATCCACCAGGAGGCCTGGTCAAGGACCAGGCCACAGGGGTGTTGACCCTTGGAACACCCTCCAGGAAGGTAACAGTGTTGTTGACCCCTAGAACACCCTCCAGGAAGGTAAGTGATGTTGACCCCTGGAACACCCTCCAGGAAGGTAAGTGATGTTGACCCCTGGAACACCCTCCAGGAAGGTAAGTGATGTTGACCCCTGGAACACCCTCCAGGAAGGTAACAGTGTTTCTTTCTTTAATTATCTGGCCCATGAATGTAGAAATCCTTCAAGGACATATACTTTACTGAAATATGAATAAAAATTCACAATACCATGACTGGAACAAATAATGACCCCACAAACTAGAAATGAAAATATTATATCTTTTAGTCAGTCTTGAACTATCATCACTCACTATTTAATATTTCTTCACAATGAACTGAAGTGTTATCAACTTTTTAAAATCCAATTTGTTTTCTGGGATATGTTACTTTGTTTCCATCTTCTGCTCAATCAACTTTACCCAAATTTCCCATGTTTCCTGCAACATCTTGCTCATTTGTTTCCCAAATGATGACTGTAAATATTATTTAGAACCCATACAAAGAGAAAAACTTTATTCGTAAGTTAATTTCAGCTCTGCTGTTAGGTCTTTACCACTTTAGGTATGGGAAAAAATTGTTACCTGGTGGGAATATGGGAAAATACTGTAACTGGTGGGAATATGGGAAAATACTGTTACCTGGTGGGGATATGGGAAAATACTGTTACCTGGTGGGGATATGGGAAAATACTGTTACCTGGTGGGGATATGGGAAAATACTGTTACCTGGTGGGGATATGGGAAAATATTGTTACCTGATGGGAACGATTAATCAAAGTGAACAAGAATTATGCACAAGGTATTCAAACAGTACTTTCCACACTCATATTATTCCAACATTATAGAAAGGCATTACAGTAAACACAAAAATCATTCAGCTTGCTTGATCTGTAAGCATAATTTGAAAGAAGTGTAGCCTATATGACTGTGGTTATCATATGAAAAAATTCAGTATTTAGAATCTAATACTGCACTTTTTTTATATATATATTTCTAATCCTAGGTAGTAGGTTGGTAGACAGCAACCGCCCAGGGAGGTACTACCGTCCTGCCAAGTGAGTGTAAAACGAAAGCCTGTAATTGTTTTACATGATGGTAGGATTGCTGGTGTCCTTTTTTCTGTCTCATGAACATGCAAGTTTTCAGGTACGTCTTGCTACTTCTACTTACACTTAGGTCCCACTACACATACATGTACAAGCACATATATACACACCCCTCTGGGTTTTCTTCTATTTTCTTTCTAGTTCTTATTCTTGTTTATTTCCTCTTATCTCCATGGGGAAGTGGAACAGAATTCTTCCTCCGTAAGCCATGCGTGTTGTAAGAGGCGACTAAAATGCCGGGAGCAAGGGGCTAGTAACCTCTTCTCCTGTATATATTACTAAATGTAAAAGGAGAAACTTTCGTTTTTCCTTTTGGGCCACCCCGCCTCGGTGGGATACGGCCGGTGTGTTGAAAGAAAGAAGAAGATATTTCTAATATATGACTATCATAAGACCTGGTCATGGACCAGACCATGGGGGCACTGACCCCCAAAACTTTACCCTCCAGGTATATGTGAAACTAAAGTACTAATTCAGTTATTAGAACTAAGAGAGTCACAGAAGAGCTTTTATGAAACATAAAGTGATTAAATGTAGTACAACATTCACTACTTTAATTCAAATATCACAAGATGGGATTCTCAAAATGACTCACTTCACAACTCCGAACTGTATCTCAGTCAAATGTTAGTTTAGTAAATTTGCTGAGCTGGAAATATTTCTAACAGATCCACAGGAGGGTACATCCTAAGACAAAATCTGCTTGTAAAAAGTTGATTTCTTTCTCACATATTTTGAAATCTTTGGAAAGAATAAACATACACAGTAAATTTAAGGGTGCCCTCATGGCTGAGACTGAGTTAAGCTGGAACTGCCAAAGGTATTGAGCTCTTCTAGTTTGGAATACGTCGGTGGAGTAAATTTTCGACGCAGGAATTTCAAGATGTAGAGTGGTAGGCAGGAGACTAATGTGATGACCACAACTTTCCAGAAGAAATCCTTAGATTTAATAAAGTCCCAGTCTGAAAAAGAAATATTGGCATTCTCATATATATCTCCAATAACTTAACAAAAACAAGGTATTCTGCAATCAACAAGCCAAGAATAATAATAATAATAATAATAATAATAATAATAATAATAATACCTAGTAGGTTGGTAGACAGCAACCACCCAGGGAGGTACTACCGTCCTGCCAAGTGAGTGTAAAATGAAAGCCTGTAATTATTTTACATGATGGTAGGATTGCTGGTGTCTTTTTTCTGTCTCATAAACATGCAAGATTTCAGGTATGTCTTGCTACTTCTACTTACACTTAGGTCACACTACACATACATGTACAAGCATATATATACACACCCCTCTGGCTTTTCTTCTATTTTCTTTCTAGTTCTAATTCTTGTTTATTTCCTCTTATCTATATGGTGAAGTGGAACAGAATTCTTCCTCTGTAAGCCATGCGTGTTGTAAGAGGCGACTAAAATGCTGGGAGTAAGGGGCTAGTAACCTCTTCTCCTGTATATATTACTAAATGTAAAAGGAGAAACTTTCGTTTCTCCTTTTGGGCCACCCCGCCTCGGTGGGATACGGCTGGTGTGTTGAAAGAATAATAATAAAAATAATAATAATAATGTAGGTAGTAGGTTGGTAGACAGCAACTGCCCAGGGAGGTACTACCGTCCTGCCAAGTGAGTGTAAAACTGAAGCCTGTAATTGTTTTACATGATGGTAAGATTGCTGGTGTCTTTTTTTATCTGTCTCATACACATGCAAGATTTCAGGTATGTCTTGCTACTTCTACTTACACTTAGGTCACACTACACATACATGTACAAGCATATATATACACACCCCTTTGGGTTTTCTTCTATTTTCTTTCTAGTTCTTGTTCTTGTTTATTTCTTCTTACCTCCATGGGGAAGTGGAACAGAATTCTTCCTCCGTAAGCCATGCGTGTTGTAAGAGGCGACTAAAATGCCGGGAGCAAGGAGCTAGTAACCTCTTCTCCTGTATATATTACTAAATTTAAAAGGAGAAACTTCAGTTTTTTCTTTTGGGCCACCCCACCTCGGTGGGATACGGCTGGTACGTTGAAAGAATAATAATAATAATATTTTTTATTTTTTTTTTTTTTTATTATCACACCGGCCGATTCCCACCAAGGCAGGGTGGCCCGAAAAAGAAAAACTTTCACCATCATTCACTCCATCACTGTCTTGCCAGAAGGGTGCTTTACACTACAGTTTTTAAACTGCAACATTAACACCCCTCCTTCAGAGTGCAGGCACTGTACTTCCCATCTCTAGGACTCAAGTCCGGCCTGCCGGTTTCCCTGAATCCCTTCATAAATGTTACTTTGCTCACACTCCAACAGCACGTCAAGTATTAAAAACCATTTGTCTCCATTCACTCCTATCAAACACGCTCACGCATGCCTGCTGGAAGTCCAAGCCCCTCGCACACAAAACCTCCTTTACCCCCTCCCTCCAACCCTTCCTAGGCCGACCCCTACCCCGCCTTCCTTCCACTACAGACTGATACACTCTTGAAGTCATTCTGTTTCGCTCCATTCTCTCTACATGTCCGAACCACCTCAACAACCCTTCCTCAGCCCTCTGGACAACAGTTTTGGTAATCCCGCACCTCCTCCTAACTTCCAAACTACGAATTCTCTGCATTATATTCACACCACACATTGCCCTCAGACATGACATCTCCACTGCCTCCAGCCTTCTCCTCGCTGCAACATTCATCACCCACGCTTCACACCCATATAAGAGCGTTGGTAAAACTATACTCTCATACATTCCCCTCTTTGCCTCCAAGGACAAAGTTCTTTGTCTCCACAGACTCCTAAGTGCACCACTCACTCTTTTTCCCTCATCAATTCTATGATTCACCTCATCTTTCATAGACCCATCCGCTGACACGTCCACTCCCAAATATCTGAATACGTTCACCTCCTCCATACTCTCTCCCTCCAATCTGATATTCAATCTTTCGTCACCTAATCTTTTTGTTATCCTCATAACCTTACTCTTTCCTGTATTCACCTTTAATTTTCTTCTTTTGCACACCCTACCAAATTCATCCACCAATCTCTGCAACTTCTCTTCAGAATCTCCCAAGAGCACAGTGTCATCAGCAAAGAGCAGCTGTGACAACTCCCACTTTGTGTGTGATTCTTTATCTTTTAACTCCACGCCTCTTGCCAAGACCCTCGCATTTACTTCTCTTACAACCCCATCTATAAATATATTAAACAACCACGGTGACATCACACATCCTTGTCTAAGGCCTACTTTTACTGGGAAAAAATTTCCCTCTTTCCTACATACTCTAACTTGAGCCTCACTATCCTCGTAAAAACTCTTCACTGCTTTCAGTAACCTACCTCCTACACCATACACTTGCAACATCTGCCACATTGCCCCCCTATCCACCCTGTCATACGCCTTTTCCAAATCCATAAATGCCACAAAGACCTCTTTAGCCTTATCTAAATACTGTTCACTTATATGTTTCACTGTAAACACCTGGTCCACACACCCCCTACCTTTCCTAAAGCCTCCTTGTTCATCTGCTATCCTATTCTCCGTCTTACTCTTAATTCTTTCAATTATAACTCTACCATACACTTTACCAGGTACACTCAACAGACTTATCCCCCTATAATTTTTGCACTCTCTTTTATCCCCTTTGCCTTTATACAAAGGAACTATGCATGCTCTCTGCCAATCCCTAGGTACCTTACCCTCTTCCATACATTTATTAAATAATTGCACCAACCACTCCAAAACCATATCCCCACCTGCTTTTAACATTTCTATCTTTATCCCATCAATCCCGGCTGCCTTACCCCCTTTCATTTTACCTACTGCCTCACGAACTTCCCCCACACTCACAACTGGCTCTTCCTCACTCCTACAAGATGTTATTCCTCCTTGCCCTATACACGAAATCACAGCTTCCCTATCTTCATCAACATTTAACAATTCCTCAAAATATTCCTTCCATCTTCCCAATACCTCTAACTCTCCATTTAATAACTCTCCTCTCCTATTTTTAACTGACAAATCCATTTGTTCTCTAGGCTTTCTTAACTTGTTAATCTCACTCCAAAACTTTTTCTTATTTTCAACAAAATTTGTTGATAACATCTCACCCACTCTCTCATTTGCTCTCTTTTTACATTGATTCACCACTCTCTTAACTTCTCTCTTTTTCTCCATATACTCTTCCCTCCTTGCATCACTTCTACTTTGTAAAAACTTCTCATATGCTAACTTTTTCTCCCTTACTACTCTCTTTACATCATCATTCCACCAATCGCTCCTCTTCCCTCCTGCACCCACTTTCCTGTAACCACAAACTTCTGCTGAACACTCTAACACTACATTTTTAAACCTACCCCATACCTCTTCGACCCCATTGCCTATGCTCTCATTAGCCCATCTATCCTCCAATAGCTGTTTATATCTTACCCTAACTGCCTCCTCTTTTAGTTTATAAACCTTCACCTCTCTCTTCCCTGATGCTTCTATTCTCCTTGTATCCCATCTACCTTTTACTCTCAGTGTAGCTACAACTAGAAAGTGATCTGATATATCTGTGGCCCCTCTATAAACATGTACATCCTGAAGTCTACTCAACAGTCTTTTATCTACCAATACATAATCCAACAAACTACTGTCATTTCGCCCTACATCATATCGTGTATACTTATTTATCCTCTTTTTCTTAAAATATGTATTACCTATAACTAAACCCCTTTCTATACAAAGTTCAATCAAAGGGCTCCCATTATCATTTACACCTGGCACCCCAAACTTACCTACCACACCCTCTCTAAAAGTTTCTCCTACTTTAGCATTCAAGTCCCCTACCACAATTACTCTCTCACTTGGTTCAAAGGCTCCTATACATTCACTTAACATCTCCCAAAATCTCTCTCTCTCCTCTGCATTCCTCTCTTCTCCAGGTGCATACACACTTATTATGACCCACTTCTCGCATCCAACCTTTACTTTAATCCACATAATTCTTGAATTTACACATTCATATTCTCTTTTCTCCTTCCATAACTGATCATTTAACATTACTGCTACCCCTTCCTTTGCTCTAACTCTCTCAGATACTCCAGATTTAATCCCATTTATTTCCCCCCACTGAAACTCTCCTACCCCCTTCAGCTTTGTTTCGCTTAGGGCCAGGACATCCAACTTCTTTTCATTCATAACATCAGCAATCATCTGTTTCTTGTCATCCGCACTACATCCACGCACATTTAAGCAACCCAGTTTTATAAAGTTTTTCTTCTTCTCTTTTTTAGTAATTGTATACAGGAGAAGGGGTTACTAGCCCATTGCTCCCGGCATTTTAGTCGCCTCATACGACACGCATGGCTTACGGAGGAAAGATTCTTTTCCACTTCCCCATGGACAATAGAAGAAATAAAAAAGAACAAGAGCTATTTAGAAAAAGGAGAAAAACCTAGATGTATGTATATATATATATGCATGTGCGTGTCTGTGAAGTGTGACCAAAGTGTAAGTAGGAGTAGCAAGATATCCCTGTTATCTTAGCGTGTTTATGAGACAGAAAAAGAAACCAGCAATCCTACCATCATGCAAAACAGTTACAGGTTTTTGTTTCACAGTCATCTGGCAGGACGGTAGTACTTCCCTGGGTGGTTGCTGTCTACCAACCTACTACCTAAATAATAATAATAATAATAATAATAATAATAATAATAATAATAATAATAATAATCTTGATTTCTACATGATAAAACTTACGCATACTTAGCTGACAAATAATTCTGAATAAGTCCTTTTGGAGTGAGTGAAAACCTTAGATAAAGTATAAAATAACACTATGTTTATGATTACAAAAACATCAACTAAACTGCAGGATACTATAACTTGGTAATTTAAGAAAAACTTTAAAAAAAAGGGGAAAATATTTGATAAAATGCAGTAATAAAAAATTAGCAAATTGGTTGGCCTTACAACTACTGTGGAAGACTCTTCAAGGAGGCAGTGCCTTGGTGTTGGTGGAGGCTCTCTTGATCCAAGAAACATAAATACAAATTAAAACCACAATGAAAGATAACAAATTAACGGAACTTAGATTTCACAGAATGACCATATGATGATTAAAGCTCCCTCACAAAATATTGCCAAAGATGTATTAGATATTTTGAATACTGTATACTATACAGTGGACCCCCGGTTAACGATCACCTCCAAATGCGACCAATTATGTAAGTGTATTTATGTAAGTGCGTTTGTACGTGTATGTTTGGGGGTCTGAAATGGACTAATCTACTTCACAATATTCCTTATGGGAAAAAATTCGGTCAGTACTGGCACCTGAACATACTACTGGAATGAAAAAAGTTCGTTAACCGGGGGTCCACTGTATAGTACTGTGTACCAGATGTAGCTAAGACTTGGCTTGCAAGCTGCAAACCACAACAGTAACCCCTCCATATAAGTAATTGATTGGGAAAGGAGCAAATGGTAAGTAATGGAAATTGTGGTAGACAGAGAAGACTATGTTTTTGCCCTGATTGTCACAATAATGGTTAAATCAGTAACCAATGGACTTCGTCTAATCTTTCCAAATTGATTGATCCAGTCGATTTTGCTCCGTCTGTTATAGAGGGCCATTATATGGAGGGTTGGTATTAGCCTTATCCACTGTAGTTCAATGAGACAATATCCACAGCAAAGTCAACTAAAACATTGTTTAGAAAGATGCATTGAGTGAGCAAATGAGCCACATGCAACTTTGCAAACCAAGGCTTGGCTATGACTACAACTGTTCCTCGACCTATGATATTTCAACTTTATGATGGTGCAAAAGCAATTACTTTGGAGATGAAACTTACGATAATTACCCAGTATGAAAGCGGCAAGTCCGTAACTTGTATTCATTTACAGGAAGGCCCCACTTATACGGCGGGTTAGGTTCCAGGCTACCGCTGTAAAGCGGAAATCGCCGTAAAGTGGAACACCCTTTTTTTCCACTTATAAATGCATACAAACACTAGATAACAAGTTTACACTAACATATATTAAGTTAGCAATAGAACCAGGCATCAAAAAACAATAAAAAGGTACAATACACACATAGTGCACTCATTACTTACCTTAAAATATTTATAGTCTTAATCTAGGGTGAGACAAGTAGTATTTATTGTAAGAAATCAAGTGTGGTATGTATTGTAATAGCCTCACCAGGCCACCCCACCCACACATACTATTCTATGATATTTAAGCATCCCAGAGCGATAAAATGTATATACAGTTCACTCATTACTTACCTTAAAATATTTGTAGTCTTAATGTAGGGTCAGGAGTAAGTAAATGAGATAAAACGAATAAATGAGAGAGAGAAAGAATGAATACATGAGAGGGGGCAGGCGCAGTTATGTAAACAAACCAGGGGAAGGTAAGTTTTGTAAACAAACGAAATGTACACGTCTGGTTTGTGTACAAGTTACATTGTGTACAGGTTGTCTCTACATTGATACGGTAGAATTAATAAAGAAGAACACTCCCATTCTCATGTAACATCATTTTGAGAAGAAATGAAGCTCTGAGTGAAGGCAATGGAAATAAGTCACACTGACTTTTTTGGGTTATCCTAGGTTCTCTACACGTATGTTGTTATGTATGATAATCTATGTAACTGTATTTGTGTATACCTGAATAAACTTACTTACATACATACGAAAGGAATAATTTTCTAAAGTTACCCCCAGTAACACATTTACTCTTATGTTAGATTAGAGAAAATGTTATTCTTGCCGTCACTTGTACAAGTTATGTGGCTCCCACATCTTATATTTATGTTTATTTATTCTATTGTGGGGTGTATTTATCATCTTTTTATGTTATGTATCGTGTTTATTATATAATTTTGAAAAAAATATCATGGATGGATTAATGAAAATGTGTATATTACCGTAATATACGACATTTAATGAGACTCGCACCTGGGTGAGTCGACTGGTGTGGGTTGCATCCTGGAGACAGATAAGGACACAATGGAAATAAGTTAGACAGTTTTTGTGAAGCACTGACTTTTTGGGAGGTTGTATCCTGGGTGAACCGTCTCTGGGGTTAATTGTTTCTTGGTATTCTCAATAAGCCACCAACCATGATTGCTGGCAACAGCATGGCGGCGCTGTAAACGATAACTGCTAAACAACGAACGTGCACTACAGCAACGGCAGGCGGTGCTACAACGCGACGGCAGCAGCAGCTAACGGGTGAGCCTGCTGTAGCAACAACTGACGGTACTACAGCAGCAGCAGACGATGCTACAGCAGCAGCGAACGATGCTACAGCGGCAGCAGACGGTACTCTGCGCAGCAGCAGCAGCTGGCGGTGGTAGCAGCAGCTGATGGTGTAATTTTCAGCGGCAGCAGCAGCTGTGGTGGTTAACAGCGCTGTACGCAATAATGCGATGGTTGATTAGGGTTTATTATACAACCACGGCCAGCCGAACCACTCCGCTTTCGCTACTTGTGGCTGATCTTTTTCTTCGTCTCTGTTAGTTTTAAACTGCAACATTACCCCCTCCTTCAGAGTGCAGACACTGTACTTTACATCTCTCAGGACTCAGAAGTCCGTACCGGTTCCCTAGACCCCTTCATAAATGTTGCTGCTCACACCTCCAACAACCGTCAAGTATTAAAAACCATTTGTCTCCATTCCACTCTATCAAACAAACTCACACATGCCTGCTACTGTATATATACTTATATGTATATGTATATATATATATATATATGCAACATATATACCATATGTCTATGCTCTATATAACTCACATATATATATGCATATATATATATATATGTATATACAGTGGACCCTAGACCAACGATGGCATCGTTAACGATAAGAATCAGAACTAGTACATTTTAACGCAAAATTTTTGCCTGCGACGGCGCTAAAAACTCGACCATCTAACACGTTTCCATCAGTAGTCCGCTACGGCCAGTGTTTACAAGCCAAAGCCAGCCGCATGATCTTAAAACATACTTTTGGAACTTTTCCCATGTTATCACACCCTTTTTTATGATTGCACCTGAAAAAAAACCCCAAGGGGCCCCCAAAAGAAATCTTCTAGTCCAAACCCCTCCCAAAAGGGGTGAAATTACTATGGAAAAGGAAGAAAGAGATCATTGCTAAGTATAAAAGGGGAGTTTTTGTCCCCGAGCTGGCCGGGTTTTTACAAAAAACCCCCCAATTAAACCCTTACTATTGGGGCCCAAAGGGCGGCAATAAAGGGGCTTTTCTTCCAAATTGAACCTTTTTTAAATTTGAGATCGCAAGTACTTGAAGATGTTGAAAAGTTATTAGGTGTGGAAAAACAAAACAGAAAACGGGAGATAGCATCTCCCCAACGATCATATGTGAAAAGGTGGGAAAATTTTATAAAGTTTTTAATGAAAAAATGCCAGCAAAAATTTGATAAAAAGGTGAATTTAAAAAGAAAAGGTTGGTTTGAGAGTTTAAAGGGGGGAAGAATTGGGAAAAGGGACCCATAAGGCCCTAAGGGAAGGGGACCCCTTTGAACACAAAGACCATCAATTTTCCCCTTTTCCTCCCCCCCAACAATCGTCCCAGATCTCCAATAAAGGTGGTGTCATGTAACTTGCTTTTCTTCAGTTTTTTTTTAAAAATTTAATATTTCATGTGGTAAAACAATTTTTTTTTTCATATTTTTTGGGTTGCCCCTCGGTTAAATTTTTTTTCAATTTTTTATAAAAAAAAATTCTTGAGGAAAATTTTTAACAAACAATGAGCCCCAGGCATTAAAAAGCTTTAAATCGGGAATCCACTTATATCTTTTTACCACCGATTTACGACCGTAACATCGCCCACTCGATTTGCGCCCGGGGTCCATCTGGCAGCTGGGCGGGGGAAAAAATGATCCCTTTTAAAATTGTTAAAAACTCGGGGGGAAAATTGTCATCAGGCAGCTTTCCAGTTTAAAAACCCCTCCCTACCCAGCAGCATCATACTGTATTAACTGCAAAACTGGACAGTAAATTTCACCACAGAAAATTTTCCCGGGTTGCAAAAAAGTGTAATAAGTTCACTATTTTGCCATTATTTCCAAAACCATTTTTTTGATTACCCTTTTTTTCACCCCAACACATTAGTTCCTTTTATATTGTTTTCCCCAATTCTAACTTTAAAAAATTACCTTTTAAAAATACTACCCACTATCATATTCCCAAAACTCCCTTATTCGATCCCCTTTTTTTTTCTACAAATTATTTAAATCCCTTTTATATTTTAAACCTTTTTTTTTAGCTTTAAAAAAAAAAACTTTAACCCCATTATTTTTTCATTTGTTAAAAAAATTCAGGGGTTTTTTTTTAAAACTTTAGAATTTTACTTTGTTTTATTTTAATTCTAACATAAAATTCACTACAAATCTTATGATTACAAGCATTGATTGTACCAACTCTTATTTAATGACTTTTAAAAGAATCAAACAGTTTTCTGTAATTACTACACGCAGAACAATCAAAGGCACTTCTCAGAGCAACAACAACAAAACCCTATCTTTAACTACAATATCAGATCTTTAAGCAAGCATTACGATGACCTCATAGCATTACTAAATTCCTTGCTAATATGTCCATCATTACACTAACTGAAACCTGGCTAAACCTGATACTACGATGTCTATGCCATTCCTGGTTACAGCCATACACAACTGTAGGCAGACCAACAAGGGGTGGCACAGCTATATACTACTCAGACCAACTAGAATGTATCACTAATACTTGCACAAAGGGATGAACATGGGAATATATAATAGCTAAATTCAAATCCAAATACCTCAAAACCTCTCACGTGATAAACATCTACAGAGTTCCACAGTCAAAATTGCAATTTAGTCAAAACCTAGGAGTATGATAACTGATGCCCATGAACAAGATCACTTCTACTCTCAGGTGACTTCAATATAAATCTCCTGCAAAACCAGGACCCTGTTACTGAATTCACAAACACAATGAGGGAACTTGATGTTGCTACCAACATAACAAAACCTACAAGAGTTACAGAGACTAGTGTTTCCCTACTTGACCACATCTGGACCAACACCATATCCCCTTTAAAATCGGCATAATTACAGATAATACCACAGACCACTACCCCACTTCCTCATAACAACTCTTTGTAAATTACCCCAACACTACTAAAGTCACCTTCAGACTTCACAATGAGGCAGCCATTAATAACTTCACAACAGAGTAACAAACATTGACTGGCACACTGAGCTAAAACTATACGATATTGTAATGTTTAATAATTTTCTAAAAAGACCCAATACCTCTATAACAAAACACTGCCCCAAAAAACTAAACAGATGACAGTTTAAAAACTGAACAGTCCCCGGGTAACACAGAAAATTTTCAAATCCATAAATACAAACACCGATATGAAAAACAGTACAGAATGGGTCACACATAACCAGAGACCAAACAAACGTTACTTGTCAATCTAACTTCAGCCTGATAAGAGGGCAAAATTGTATTATGAGAACAAGTTATCCAGCTTAAATTGATATATAAAAGACCTCAGAAAACCCTATCAAATTCTGGGAACAAAAAAAAGATGTCAGAAATAGAGAAATAAGAATGCAAAATCAGGTGATTTAACTCCACCAACGAGCAACCAGGCAGATATGATTCTTCTCCTATAGGACAAACCTTGCCAATAAATCAACAGGTGCCCCACCAAATGACTACCTCACAGCTACCGAACACACACACTGACCTATCAAACTAACCCATCTGAGTCTCCTTATTATCAACGTACTATAGCAGCTTGGGAGATTTAATGCTGCCACTTGCTGCTCTGCAAAGTGTCACAAGATTACCTCACTAATCATTTTAACACTCTTGTTTCAAATCCATTGAATCCTCCACCTTCCTACAGTTCTCAAGCAGAGGTCTGATCCATAAAGGGAGGAGAGACAAAACAGGTTGAACTATAGGCCAATATCAACTTACACCTCTCAAATCTTGAAAATTATTCATAAATAGATCTACTCCTACCTCATCTCCAAGACATACTCAGCTGGCATTTGGATTCAGGCTAATAAAATACAATGATGCTATTATACATGCAGAACATATACACTAAATAGAAAAAAGAAGTCTACTGGGGATCTTCCGATGACTTCTGTTAACTTTTGATGCACAGTTGACCATGACACTCCCACGTAAATTGTCCTGCTATGGTGTTAGAGGGCACTCCCTCAGCACCTCAAGTCTTACCTCAGCAACAGAAATGTAATATGTATGCATGGAAATGGGGTAAACTCTTCGCTAACCAATTACCCAAGTTGGGTGTCCCACAGAAGATATGTAGCCTCACTATATCTCCTATGCATAAATGACCTGCAAATGCTTATGATCTCAAACCCACCTGTTGCAGATGACCTTACATCGTCTTCTTTCACTGAGCAGTCCATGCTTCATGCAGTGGACCGCATAAGCGACTTTAATCCATTTAGAGGGCTGATTGTTATGAAATATTCGGTATCTTGAATGAATTTCCCACTAAATCTTGCTTTTTATTGTATTATTATCACTGGCGATTCCCACCCAAGACAGGGTGGCGAAAAAGAAAAACTTTCCCATCATTCACTCCATCCTGTCCCAGAAGGGTGCTTTAACACTTTTTTAAACTCCCTTCCCCCCTTTTGGTGCAGGCACTGTCCCCCATCCCAGGACTCAAGTCCGCCGCTTTTCCTAAACCCCCTTCATAAATGTTTTTTGCTCCCTCCAACGCACGTAAATATTAAAAATTTGTCTCTTTCCTCCTTAAAAACCCTCAGCTTGCTGGAAGTCCCCCCCTTCCAAAAAACCTCCTTTCCCCCCCCCTTTTCCCCAACCCACCTACCCCCCCCTTCCTTCCACTACAGACTGTCCTTAAGTATTCTGTTTGCCCATTTTTTACATGCCCAACCCCCAAAAAATAGGGAAAATCAAATTAACCCTGAAGACCCCCAAAATATAAAGATGACACTGACTTTTTTGGGTTATCCTGGGTGGCAAATCCTCTGGGGTTAATTGTTTCTTGGTATTCTCAATAAGCCACACCAACAACGGTGCTACAGCAGCAGCAGCAGCTGACGGTGGTACAGCAGCAACAGACGATGCTACAGCAGCAGCAGACGATGCTACAGCAGCAGCAGATGATGCTACAGCAGCAGCAGACGATGCTACAGCAGCAGCAGACGATGCTACAGCAGCAGCAGACGATGCTACAGCAGCAGCAGACGATGCTACAGCAGCAGCAGACGATGCTACAGCAGCAGCAGACGGTACTACAGCAGCAGCAGCAGCTGACAGTGGTACAGCAGCAGCAGCAGCAGCTGACAGTGCAGCAGAAGCTGACAGTGCAGCAGCAGCTGACAGTGCAGCAGCAGCTGACAGTGCAGCAGCAGCTGACAGTGCAGCAGCAGCTGACGGTGGTACAGCAGCAGCTGTACCACCAATAGTAGCGATGGTTGATTGGGGTTTATTATACAACCTGGCCAGCTCGGAGACACGCACTCCACTTTCATACTTATCAATGATCTTTTTCTTCATCTCTATAGTAATTCTCACCCTTATTGCTGTAGGGTTGGCACTAGAAGCTTTCTTGGGGCCCATGGTCACTTATTTTCCAGAAAAAATCACCAAAAACACTGTTTTTTGGATGTTACCACAGAGGCTGGTTGGTAAACAATGCCACCGGCGGAACATGTGAACGTGGCTCAGGCCGCACATTGGACGCGTCTCGGACGAAGAACGGTGAGCAGGTTTTTGGGCGGTATGCGAAACAAAATTTTTGCGAAAAAAGCGAGCGGTATGCGGATTGTACGGTATGCGATGCGTGCGGTATGCGGGGGTCCACTGTACTGTAAATACCGAATTACAGAAAATATCTACCTGGATGAGGACTAACAAACTTACACTAAACATTGACAAAACCTACTTCATTCAGTTTGGTAACAGAGCTGCATATGTCCCTCTTAACATAATGATACACGGATCACCTATCACAAAGCTAACAGAGGGAAAATAATTAGGAATCCACCTTGATAATAGACTCAAATTTCATACACATATACAACAAATTTTTAAGAAAATTTCCAAGACTGTAGGCATACTATCGAAGATAGTTCCACAGTCAGCCCTCCTGGCCCTATATCACTCTCTTATTTACCCCTATCTCACCTATGGAATTTGTGCATGGGGCTCAACAACAATAAACCATCTCAGACCACTAATTACCCAACAAAAGGCTGCAGTCAGAATGATAACAAATTCCCACTACAGTCAGCACACTCCACCAATATTCAAAACACTAAACCTACTCACCATACAAAACATCCATATTTATTACTGCACCTATTACATACATAGAACACTTAACTCTGATATTAACCCTCCCCTCAAACATCTCCCTGCCAACCTCAACAGAACACATGACCATAACACAAGGCACAGATCACTCTTTGATGTTCCTCGTGTCCATCTCACACTGTGCAAAAACTCAATTCACATAAAAGGCCCTAAAATCTGGAATTCATTATCTGTAAATATAAAAGAAACACTACCTGTTTATAAATTCAAGTCTCTTCTCAAAGATCACTTACTCACCCAAAACCAAATAAATACTGAATAACTGAACCTTATAAATTGTATATCTTAAATGTTTCTCACAATTATATCACATAAATGTTAAACCTAAGACCCAATCTAACTTTGTTATTTTTTAAATACTCTACCTAACAGAATACTCCATTCGACTGAATGTACAGCAATGCATGCAACCATATGACCTGTCTTTGTAATACTCATTTGTGCTTTATTGTTATCTGTTTACAATAATGTTTTATCACTGATTACATTATTGCTTAGTTAATCTTAAGTTAATTTTAAGCCAGCCCGTAATGCTATGCATACAAGTGGCTTTGGCATGCTGAAGATATGCTAAGCAACGCAGACCCCCCAACCCATGCCTGGAACAGTTAACTTTTGGTGGCAACTTCGATGCCTTCACAGACTTTATTACTCTGAAAAGGAGGTAGATATGAAATGAAAGAGACAAGTGCTCCTTTACAGAAAGAATAACAGAGCAGCTAAAAAGAGGTCAATCTATCTACAGAAATGCGTGGGGAGACATGAGTCAGAGAAATAGCAAACATCGAACTTAGCTAAAGGGATCTTGTAGAGGTCGAGATCGCGGTTAGCCCAGAAATGAAATCAAGAAAAGAAACCCAAAGTATTTCTTCTCCTATGCCAAATCAAGTAGAACATCAGTGACAGACCTTACTTAGAAAGCAAGATGGGTCCTACGCAGATTGTTGACAAGGAAATAGGTGACTACTCAGGTCCCAATATGATAGCGGTTTTAGGAATAATAACTTAATTTGGTGAGTCAAAATTAATTTTTATGAGAGCCACGATTTGGTTAACACTGAAGCCATCTAATAGTATCACCATTTAAATGACTTCCAAGAGACAAGCGATAAATACAGCATGCCCATGCACTCTGCCCCAGGGCCAGACTCATGGAGTCCGTGTTCATCAAGAAATTGCAGAAGCCCTATCATGAGCCTTCTCCATCTGGAGAGCATGGATGCGGTCAATTTAGATTACTAAAACAACAGCATGACCCCTCACAAAGGGGCTGATAAAGCAACAACAAGAGACTACGGACTTCGATAACACTAACATTCCATATGTAAAAGAAGAAATCTTTTAGAAGGTCTAGAGCAAGATCATACCATCTAGAAACCCATCAGTTGCAGCCAGGCAACACTGGGTTTTGGACTCAGTCGCTCCTGTCTGTCTCAATGAATCACTCTGACAGGTCTGAGTGCACTAGAAGACAAAAGAATGCAGATGTAACCTATACAGACTTTGAAAAGCCTTAAACAAGTGAAACCATGGCGTAATAGCGCGCAAAATGCGTTAACTAAAGGAATAACAGGAAAAATGGGTCGATGGATCTATAATTTCTCAGTAACAGAACTTGCAGGGTAGTAGTCAGCAGGTAAAGAGTCCGGGGCATACAGTGAAAGCTCTGTTCACAAAGCACAGTACTCGAACCCCATCTTGTTCCCTGTCCTATCCGAACATAGACAGGATGTCAGCCACAGTACCATGTCTTCCTTTGCAGATGACACGAATGTGCATGACCAGTGTCGCTTCCATTGCAGACACTGCAAGGCTCCAGCGGGACGCTCGCTAAATCTGAAGTGGGCTGCAGAAAACAATATGAAGTTCATGATGAAGACTCAATTGCTCAGATCATGTGTGCGACCTGGAAGTGTAAATCTTCATCAGAGTACAAACAAATTCTGTCCACAAAATAAATGGAACTTTGATCAAAAGACCCAGGTGATCATGTGGAGGACCTCACCCTTTGGACCATAACATTGTATCATCGCATCTGCTGAAAAAATGACAGGATGGATGTGAGAACCTTTAAAACAGGGATGCCAAGCCCATGATGACCTCTTCAAGTCACTTGTTCTATCTGAAACAGATGTTGCCTTTGCCTATCAAACACCTTTCAAGCTGAGTCAAATTGCTGACCTGAAAATGTACAGGGGGCATAGGCGCTTATGGAGATAAAACACCTCAATTTGCTGGATGTAATGGTTTGCAGATATAATTTACACAGAGCACTTGGTAGGAAGATACATGATTATATTCTATGGAAAATCCACAGAGGACTGGTACCGAGCCTACCTGCAATGACTCACTCACAAAGCAAAGGCTTGGCGATGATAACATCCCCAATGAAAAGCAGGGGTGTCACTAGCACATTAGATATGTGGTGTGAGGCTAAGACTGTTCAACTGCCTCTGACATACCTGCAGGATTACCAACAGACCCCACAGCGGTCTTTAAACTGGCATGGACAAAGCTCTAAAGTGGTTCTGATCAACTAGGTTGTGGCTTTCGTGCGTTGGTTTCTGGTAGCCAACAATAACAGTACAGTTGATGAGGCTCAGTCCACCAGAGCTTTGGTCTGTTCGGACACAGGCATTGACCCCCAGATCTCTCAAACTCAGGTAAACCTGTCTCTGCCTCTTTCTTGCCTGTATATCTGTCTGTATCTCTGTGTGTCTGTTTGTCTGTCTACTAGTATGTCTTTCTGTCTACCTGTGTGCCTTTCTGTCTACCTGTGTCTGTCTTTATGTCTACCTGTGTCTGTCTTTATGTCTACCTGTGTCTGTCTGTGTCTACCTGTGTGTCTGTCTTACTGTCTGTCTACCTGTGTGTCTGTTTTTGTCTGCTTGCCTGTCTCAGAGCCACTCATTAAGAGTGTACTTGGTCTTGAAGATGCCATATGCCATATTAATAATGATAATTTATTTATTTATTTATTTATTAATTTGAGCATACATACAAAGGTACAAAAAAATGCAGATAAGAGCAGCATGCCAAAGCCACTTATACTATGCATAGCATTACGGGCTGGCTTAAAATTAACTTAAGATTAACTAAGCAATGATGAAATCAGTGATAAAACATTATTGTAAACAGATAACTATAAAGCACAAATGAGTATTACAAAGACAGATCATATGGTTGCATGCATTGTTGTACATTCAGTCGTATCGAGTATTCTGTTAGGTAGTGTATTTAAAAAATAGTAAAGTTAGATTGGGTTTTAGGTTTAACATTTATGTGATATAATTGTGAGTAACATTTTAGATATACAATTTATAAGGTTCAGTTATTCAGTATTTATTTGGTTTTGGGTGAGTAAGTGATCTTTGAGAAGAGACTTGAATTTATAAACAGGTAGTGTTTCTTTTATATTTACAGGTAATGAATTCCAGATTTTAGGGCCTTTTATGTGCATTGAGTTTTTGCATAGTGTGAGATGAACACGAGGAACATCAAAGAGTGATCTGTGCCTTGTGTTATGGTCATGTGTTCTGTTGAGGTTGGCAAGGAGATGTTTGAGGGGAGGGTTAATATCAGAGTTAAGTGTTCTATGTATGTAATAGGTGCAGTAATAAGTATGGATGTTTTGTATGGTGAGTAGGTTTAGTGTATTGAATATTGGTGGAGTGTGCTACCTGTAGTGAGAATTTGTTATCATTCTAACTGCAGCCTTTTGTTGGATAATTAGTGGTCTGAGATGGTTAATTGTTGTTGAGTCCCATGCACAAATTCCATAGGTGAGATAGGGGTAAATAAGAGAGTGATATAGGGCCAGGAGGGCTGACTGTGGAGCATAGTACCGTATCTTCGAAAGTATGCCCACAGTCTTGGAAATTTTCTTAGAAATTTGCTGTATATATGTATGAAATTTGAGTCTATTATCAAGGTTGATTCCTAAGAATTTTCCCTCTGTTAGCTTTGTGATAGGTGATCCATTTATCATTATGTTATGAGGGACATCTGTAGCTCTGTTACCAAACTGAATGAAGTAGGTTTTGTCAGTGTTTAGTGTAAGTTTGTTAGTCCTCATCCAGGTAGATATTTTCTGTAATTCGGTATTTACAGTATTGGCTAGCGTGACTGGGCTCGGGTGAGAGAAGACGTATATAGTATCATCTGCAAAAAGTGTGGGTTTGAGTAATTGCGAAGCATTTGGTACGTCATTTATGTATAGGAGAAAGAGAAGAGGGCCAAGGACACTTCCCTGTGGGACACCAACTGTAATTGGTTGTGCGGAAGTGTTTGCCCCATTTGCGTACACATATTGGCTTCTGTTGCTGAAGTATGACTTGAGGTAGTTGAGGGAGTGCCCTCTTATACCATAGTGTGACAATTTTACGTGGAGCAAGTCATGGTCAACTGTATCAAAAGCTTTACGTAGGTCAATGAAGATCCCCAGTGGGACTTCTTTTTTCTCTATTGCAGTGTATATATGTTTTAGCATGTGTATAATAGCATCATTAGTAGTTTTATTAGGCCTGAATCCAAATTGGCAGGGGTTGAGTATGTTTCGGGAGATAAGGCAGGAGTAGATTCATTTATGAATTAATTTTTCGAAGATTTTTGAGAGAGGGTGTAAGTTGGATATTGGCCTATAGTTATTCAACTCTGTTTGGTCTCCTCCTTTGTGGATCGGGGTGACCCTTGCTATTTTGAGTACTGTAGGGAAGGTGGAGGATTCAATGGATTTGTTAAAGTGTTGCAATGATTGGTGATAGCACTTGTGACACTTTTTTGTATATAAAGGGTGGTAAGGTATTTAACCCTTTCAGGGTCCAAGGCCCAAATCTGAAGTGGTGTGCCCCAGTGTCCAAGAATTTTCAAAAAAAAAATTTGTTATTTTTTCTTATGAAATCGTAGAGAATCTTTTTGTGAAGGTAATAGAACAAAAAGTACGAAATTTGGTGGAAAATTGACGAAATTATGCTCTCGCAAATTTTGATGTGTCAGCGATATTTACGAATCGGCGATTTTGCCGACTTTGACTCCCATTTTAGGCCAATTACATTATTCCAATCAACCAAGTTCTTAGCTATTTCACTAGTAGTACTTCTATTCTATCGACTGAGCACAAGAAATCGCCAAGTCAACTGTTTCAACTACAAAATAAAGTGATCGGAAATTGTTAATTTGGCCAATTTAACACAAAGTTCAAAATATTCCAATTTCAAAATAGGCTCCAGAATAAACAATGTAGGTATTCCTGGAACTAAACTAACATTTCCTCTGTTCATTAGTTACATTTTGAGGCTTTACAAATAAATTCCATTTTGATTTTTTATTCACATAATGAATTTTTATTCACACCAAAAAATAGAAGATTTACTGTTATGCAATACTGTAATAATTGTATAAATATCATCACCATATTTGTGAATGTATATTAGACCCACCAGCCGACGTGTATTAGATGTGTGAGGTCGTTTGTTTACTCTTGAATATCGGCAAAAATTTAACATTTCCGCTATTTTGAGCTCAGTTTCAAGCCATTCCCAGTGCTAAAACCAATCAAAATCATCTCTATTTCTGTAATATGTCTTCCATTCTATCAAATGAGACCAAGAAATCGCAAATACAACTATAAAAAACATAAGAAAAAACACTGCAAAGTCGCTGTTTTAATAAAAAAATCATGATTTCAGTTTTTTCTCTCATTATACACAGTGTGCTGCAGGATCTGTTTTATGTGGTGCACACATACCACATAGATGTATTCTCTCATATCTAGGCCCAAATGTACCACTCACAGTTTATCAGAGTGAGCTGAGCTCATGGCGTAGATCTACGGTTTGGACCCTGAACGTAAAGCCGTAGATCTACAGGACGGACCCTGAAAGGGTTAAATCTCCTGCCTTGTTTTTTAGTGTGTTGATAATAAGGGAGACTTTGTATGGGTTAGTCGGAGCTAGGAACAGTGTGTTCGGGTAGTTGCCAGTGAGGTAGTCATTTGGTGGGGTATCTGAGCTTGGGATTTTATTGGCAAGGTTTTGTCCTATAGTGGAGAAGAAATCATTGAGTCTGTTTGCTGTTTCTGTTGGTGGGAGTTGGGGTTCATCTGATTTTGCTAATTTTATTTTGCTATTTCGTGATATCATTTTTGTTCCCAGAATTTCTGATAGGGTTTTCCAGGTCTTTTTTATATCACCTCGTAAGTTTGATAATCTGTTCTCATAATACAATTTTTTTGCCCTTCTTATCAGGCTGGTTAGGATTGACGAGTAACGTTTTGTTTCGTCTCTGGTTATGTGACCCATTCTGTACTGTTTTTCATATTGGTGTTTTGTATTTATGGATTTGACAATGCTGGGTGTTAGCCAGAGACAGTTCAGTCTCTTAGCTGTCATCTGTTTAGTTTTTTTAGGGCAGTGCTTGTTATAGAGGTATTGGGTCTTTTTTAGAAAATTATTAATACATTCGTCAACATCTGTATAGGTTTCTAGCTCAGTGTGCCAGTCAATGTTTGCTACTGCTGTTGTGAAGTTATTAATGGCTGCCTCATTGTGAAGTCTGAAGGTGACTTCAGTAGTGAATTGGGGTAATTTACCAAGAGTTGTTATGAGGAAAGTAGGGTAGTGGTCTGTGGTATTATCTGTAATTATGCCTGATTTTAAAGGGGATATGGTGTTGGTCCAGATGTGGTCAAGTAGGGAAACACTAGTCTCTGTAAGTCTTGTAGGTTTTGTTACTGTTGGTAGCAACATGCAGTTACTCATTGTGTTTGTGAATTCAGTAACGTGTGGGTCCTGGTCTTGCAGGAGATTTATATTGAAGTCACCTGAGAGTAGTAAGTGATCTTTGTTCATGCATGCATCAGTTATCATACTTCCTAAGTTTTGATCCAGACATGCGGGAGTGTATCAAACATGCAGGTGTAGCAGACATGCAAGTGAACGCTTACAGGAGTGTGAACCTTACTGGGGTAACGAACATGCATGGGTGTAACGAACTACAGAGTGTAGCGAACGCCGGGAGTGTAGCAGACATATGCAAGTGTAGCGAACTGCTTTGGGGTGGGCATGAGGTGTAGCGGTACGCATGGAGTGTAGCAGACGCGCAGGGAGTGTAGCAGACGCACAGGGGTAGCAGACATACGGGAGTGTGCTGAACGCCACGGGAGTGTAGCAGACATGCGCGAGTGCAGACGGGAGTGTAGCAGACGCCGCAGGGGGTGTAGCAGAGCCTGCAAGTGTAGCAGAACATGCAGAAGTGTAGCAGACATACGAAGAATTGTAGCAGACATGCATGGAGTGTAGCAGACATGCAGGGTGTAGCAGACATGCAGGGAGTCTTGCTTAGACGCCACAGGAGTGCAGACCTGCAGAAGTGTGGCAGGCATACAGAGTGCAGACGCCAGGTGCAGGAGTCACAGGGAGTGTGAGCAGACATGCAGAGTCTTAACAGTGGCCCCTTTTCCCAGAAGTGCAGCAGGCCTTGGAGTGCCGGCAGACATACGGTGTAACGAAGTACAGGAAGTGTAGCAGACATACACAGAGTGTAGCAGACACAGGAGTGTAGCAAGCCACGGGTGTAGCAAACATGCAGGAGTGTAGCAGACATACAGGGAGGTGTAGCAGACATGCAGGGGAGTGTAGCAGGCATACGGGGAGGTGTGGCAGGCGTGCAGAGGTGTAGCAAACAACAGGAAAACGAACATGCAGAGTGTAGCAGACATACAGGGGTGTAGCAAACATGCGAAATTAGGCGCAGACATACAGGTGTAGCAGACATACAGAAGTGTAGCAAGTGAGGAGTGTAGCAGACATACAGAGTGCAGACATACAGGGGAGTGTAGCAGGCTACAGGGTGTAGCAAACATGCAGAGTGTAGCAAACATGCAGGGAAGTAGCAGACATACAGGGGGTATCAGACCTTAAAGTGTAGCAAACATGCAGGGTGAAGCAGACATACAGGAGTGTAGCAGACATGCAGGGTGAAGTACAGGGTGCAGACTGTACAGGAGTGTAGCAGACATGCAGGAGTGTGGCAAGCATACGGGGAGTGTAGCAAACATACAGGGAGTGTGAACAGAGTGTAGCAGACCACAGGAGTGTAGCAGAACCTTCATTGAAAGTGTAGCAACCGTGCGAGTGTAAGCAAACGTACGGATGGGTGACATACAGAGTGTAGCAGACATACAGGGAGTGTAGCAAACATGCAGGGTGAAGCAGACATACAGGAGTGTAGCAGACATACAGAGTGTAGCAGACATACGGGGTGTAGCAAGCATTGCGGGGTGTGTAGCAGACATACGAGGAGTGTAGCAGACATGCAGGGTGTAGCAGACGCACGAAGAGTGCTAGCAGACGCGCAGGGAGTGTAGCAGATATGCGGGGAGTGTAACAGACATACGGGAGTGTAACGGCGAACGCGAGAGTGTAGCAGACATACCAGGAGTGCTGCAGACATACAGGAGTGTAGTGATTATCAGGGGTATAGCAGACATGCAGGAGTGTAGCGAACATACAGGAGTGTAGCAGACATACAGGGAGTGTAGACATGCAGGGAGTGTAGCAGACATACAGGGTATAGCAGGCACCACGGTAGTGTAGCAGGCGCTACAGAAATTTCTGTAAACATGCAGAAATTAACAGCAGACATACAGGAGTGCCAGCAGGCATACAGGAGTGTAGCAGACATGCAGGGAGTGTAGCAGACATGCAGAGAGTGTAAGCAGGCATACAGGAGTGTAGCAAGCATAGGATTGCAGACATACGGGGGTGTGGCAGACATGCAGAATGTGCAGACATACAGGGGAGTGTAGCAGACATGCATGGAGTGTGAACATACAGAGTGTAGCAGACGCACAGGAAGTGTGGCAGGCACTTGTGATGCAGACCCTTGGGGAGTGTAGCAGAGCCACAGTGTAGCGGACTGCTATATTGCAGTTCTCCTTGGTTAGTTCTCCTTTGTGTAGTTCTTCTTGTATAGTTCTCCTTGTGTCTTCTCGCTTGTATAGTCACTTCCATACAGTTCTCCAACTTGTATAGTTCTCCTTGTATAGATTTCTCTGTGTTGGATTCTTCTTGTATAGTTCTCCTTTATAGTTCTCCTTGTATAGTTCTTGTCATTGCAGTTCTCCTTGTATGGATTCTCCTTGTATTTCTTCTTGTATAGTTCTTATCGTACAGTTCTCCTTGTATAGTTCAACTTCTTGTAGCCATAGTTCTTCTTGTATAGTTCTCATCGTGCAGTTCTCCTTGTGTAGTTATATACTTGCATAAAATTCTTCTTTGTATAGTTCTTGTCATTGCAGTTCTCCTTGTATAGTTCTCCTTGTACTCAGTTTAACATCATTGCAGTTCTCATGTAATTCACTCTGTATGGATCTTCTTGCATGGTTTCCTCTTTGTATGTAGTTTCTCCTTGTATTGTTCTTCTCGTACAATTCTCCTTGTATATGTGGATTCTCACTTTATATAATTCTTCTAACACGAGTTCTCCTTGTATAGATCTCCTTGACATAGTTCTTGCTCATTGTGCAATTCTCCTTGTATAGTTCTTCTCATTTTAGTTTCTCCTTGTATAGTTCTTCTTATATAAGTTCTCCTTGTATAGTTCTTCTTATTATAGTTCTTCTCATTACAGTTCTCCTTGTATAGTTCTTCTTGTATAGTTCTATTGTATGGTTCTCCTTGTATAGACTATTTGTATAGTTCTCTTTAGTTCTTATATTATAGTTCTTCTCGTACAGTTCTCATGTATGGTTCTCGTATATAGTTCTTCTTGTGCAGTTCTCATATGATTCTATGTATAATTTCTCCCTTGTATAGTTCTCCTCGACATGGTTTATTCTCGTACAGTTCTCCTTGTATAGTTCTCATATATAGTTCTTCTTGTACAGTTCTCCTTGTATAGTTCTCCTTTTAGAGTTGTATGGATTTCTCCTCATTATAGTTCTTCTCGTACAGTTCTCCTTGTATAGTTCTCATATATAGTTCTTCTTGTACAGTTCTCATGTAACTAGTTCTCTCCTTTGTATAGTCTCCTTGTACAGTTCTCCTTAACTATGATTCCTCTACATATATAGTTCTCCTTGTATGGTTCTCTTATATGATTCTTCTTGTGCAATTCTCCTTATCTTAAGTTCTCCTTATTTAGTTCTCCATATATATGTTCTCCTTGTATGTAGTTCTCCTTGTATAGTTCTCCTTCCTTTTTAGTTCTCCTTGTATAGTTCTCTTGTAGTTCTCCTTGCATAGTTCTCCTTGTACAGTTCTCCTTGTATAGTTCTTTGTATAGTTCAGCATATACAGTTCTCAGCAGTAGTTCATAACGTATAGTTCTTCTTGTATAGTTCTCCTTGTACAGGATTCTATCATTATATGGATTCTCCTTGTATAGTTCTCCATGTACCAGTTCTCCTTATATAGTTCTTTGTATACATTTCTCCTTGTATAGTTCTTTTTCTCCATGTCTAGTTCTCCTTTGCATAGTTCTCTGCTGTATGTTCTCATGGTTCTCCTTGTACAGTTCTCCTTTAACATAGTTCTCCTTGTATGAGTTATCTGTGCAGTTCTCCTTGTACAGTTCTCCTTGTATAGTTCTCCTTGTATAATTCTTCTTCTTGCAGTTTCTCCTTGTACAGTTCTCCTTGTATAGCTCTTGTATAGTGCTCCTTGCAAGTTCTCCTCAGTTTCTCCATAGTTTTCTCGGCCACCAGTTCTCCTTGTAGTTCTCCTTGTATAGTTCTTGTATAGTTCTCCTTGTATAGTTCTCCTTGTATAGTTCTTGTATATATTATTATTATTATTATCAAAAAGCTCTAATCCACAAGGGCTCTTATCGTATAGTTCTCCTTGTATAGTTCTCTTTGTATAGTTCTTCTTGTACAGTTCTCATGTAAGTTTCCTTGTACTAGTTCTCCTTGTATAGTTCTCTTATAGTTCTCATGTATAGTTCTTGTAGCACAGTTTCTCATGTATAGTTCTCCGCTTCCCAGTATAGTTCTTCTTGTGCATAGTTCTCTTGCTTTAGTTCCTCCTTGTATAATTCTCCTTGTATATAGTTCTTGTATAGTTCTCCTTGTATAGTTCTCCTTGTATAGTTCTTCTCATTACAGTTCTCCTTGTATAGTTCTTCTCTTGATTCTCATGTATAGTTCTTCTCATTACAGTTCTCCTTGTATAGTTCTTCTCGTACAGATTCTCTTATGAGTTCTCCTTGCTATAGTTCTTGTATAGTTCTTCTCGTACAGTTCTTTCCTTGTGCGTTCTGTATAGATTCTTCTTGTACAGTTCTCCTTGCTATAGTTTCTTGTATAGTTCTTCCTCGTACAGTTCTCATGTATAGTTCTTGTATAGTTCTCACTTAGCACATAGTTCTCCTTGTATAAGTTCACTTCTCGTACAGTTCTCTTATAGTTCCTTGTATAGTTCTTGTATAGTTCTTCTCGTACAGTTCTCATTGTATAGTTCTTCTATTATATATGTGTGTATTTAATATCAAAAAGAAGCGCTAACCACAAAGTGTATAAGCTATGTATCGTATAGTTCATCCTTTGTGTAGTCCTTCTTGTAGTTCTTGTATATTTCTTCTGTATAGTTCTTCTTGTATAGTTTTGTATAGTCCTCTAGTGATTCTTCTCGTGTAATTTCCTTGTGTATGTTTTCTTATATAGTTTTTCTGTATATAGTTCTTCTTTTATACTTCTTGTATAGTTCTATAGCTTTTATTCCCTTGTTTATTACACTGGTCTTATCTTCGTATGGTTCGTCTTCTCTCCTCCTCTTACTCCTTGTTCTTCTTCTTTTCCTTCTCATCTTTTTCTTTTCCAACTTGTTAGTTCCTTTGTCGTTTGCTCCTTTCCTGCTGCATCTTCACCACCTGTTCCCATCTTGTCACCACCTGTCTCTTTATTCTTCTCTTCCCTTCCCCTCTTAGTCTCTTTGTTTCTTGTTCATGCCCTTCGTCCCCCTCAGCTAGTATGTAGTTCATTCCTTCATTACACATGTTGTTTCCCTCTTTCTTTTCTGTTGTCTCTTCCTCTTCTCTGTCTCTCCTTCTTGATCCTCCGCTGACAGTCCTCCGTCCTCTCCATTCTCCTCACTTCCTCTGATCTTCTCACCTCATTACCCCTCACCACTCTCATTATCCCTCACTACCATCCTCTACCTCACCACCCTCACTGCTCCTCATTTTCTTCCACCACACTTACTATCCCTCATTACGCCTGCCCACACACCACCTGCCCTCTCCACCTGCCTACACATACACACACACACACACACACGCACATCTGATTTTTACCTGCCTACACACATATGTTAAAACACCTTCTTTCCATACTTATCACATACACACACCTTCCCAAACACATATACTCCACACCTGCCAACCACAGTTCCTACACATACGCCTGCTTATACCTGCCTACACCTGTCCTCCCACTTACTCACTCATGACAACAGTGAAGACATACTCCAGTGAATCTCCGTCATGAGAGCGAAAGATGAAATAAAGAGCAGAGATCAAGAGAAGAGGAGAAGGAATAGAGAGAGAATCGGAAAGAGAGAGAGAGAGAGAGAGAGAGAGAGAGAGAGAGAGAAAGCATAATGATCATCTCTAGACACCATGATGGTATGCTGGTGCAGTAGTAAGGATGAATGGGAGGTGTTGGCAGCTGGAGAAAAGTAGATATCTTGGGGTGGTGACTCCCGACTAATATGAAAATCATGTTGTAAATCTTGCAAACAAGGCAGCCAGAAACTTACAGCACTTCGCCATGTCTCTGCATCTGCTTGACAGTAAGGGTTGCAAGATTCCGTATGAACACAAGTACGCTCACACATGAGTATGCTCCACTTTCTTGGTTTATATCTACCCCTCTCATCTGTGACTGCTTGACAGAGTAGAGAGACAGGCAAGACTACGTCTCATCTATCGCCTGGACCCATCCTGGATAGACCTGTCATTTCAGCAGAGCCTTCAACACCAGGAGGGGATGTGGTGGGCTTGCATTTATGTACAAGGCCAATATTGATAAGTGCCAACAGTTGGATCACTTCGAGGACAGCGTGAAACAAACACCTTACAAGACAGACAAGCGGCAGCTTCTGCTCCTGGCTGTGCCCTTCTCAGAACATCCTCCATCTGAGATCATATATACAGGATGACTCGAGTATGGAACACATTCGTACAGCATGATGTCAACGAGATAAGAATCAGTTAGTCAAATGAAAAATGCTGGCCCCACAGATGGCTTCCAACTGTCTATTTCCCACACTTGTATCTCATAACAATAAAAATGCTTTCAAATGAGCTAGTGGGTAACAGCTCTTGGCTTTCACTAATAAAGTTAGGAATCCTTAACCTGTAAATAAACATGTGAAGTTAGGGATCCTTAACCTTGTCCAAACCCCTGTGTAAAAGAAAAGGAGAGAGAGAGGAGAGAGAGGAGAGAGAGAGAGAGAGAGAGAGAGAGAGAGAGAGAGAGAGAGAGAGAGAGAGAGAGAGAGAAGAGAGACCTCAGTTCGATTTGACACAAAAACATTTGGGCAAGTTTCATACCACTCTTGCCACCTGCCCATGTTGTGGGTGGCATCCACACGGACAAATGTGTCTAGAAAGCTCCAGTGCTTTGCTGGAGATGTCACATCATGCTGGAGACACTCCCAGTGCCTGCTGGAATGTCATCATGTAAGACACTCCAGTGCCCTGCACTGGAATGTCACATCACTGTGTCAAGACACTCCGGTACCTGCTGGAATGTCATCGTATGTGAGACACTCCAGTGCTTACCACTGGAATGTCATCATGTGTAAGACACTCCAGTGCCTGCTGGAATGTCACATCATGTGTGGAGCTTGCTCAGTGCCTGCTGGAATGTCACATCATGTGTAAGACACTCCAGGCACTGCTGGAATGTGTCACCATCATGTGTGAAACTGCTCCAGTGCCTGCTGGAATGTCATCATGTGTAAGACACTCCAGTGCCTGCTGGAATGTCATCTCATGTGTAAGACACTCAATTCTTACTCTTCAGATGTCACATCATGTGTAGACACTCAGTGCCTTGCACAGATGTCACATCATGTGTAAGACACTTCAGTGCCTGCTGAGATCTTCACATCACGTGTAAGACACTCAGTGCCTGCTGGAATGTCACATCATGTGCTGGGCTCCTCAGTGCTGCTGGAATGTCACATCACGTCTTAAAACATCAGTGCCTGCTGAATGTCATCATGTGTCAAACTCACTCAGTGCCTGCAGATGTCACATCATGTGTAAAACACTCAGTACTGCACAGATGTCCATCATGTGTAATAAAAGACACTCCAGTGCCTGCTGAATGTCATGTGTGTAAAGAACCTTCCGGTGCCTGCCAAGATGTCACATCATGTGTCAGACACTCAGTGCCTGCTGAATGTTCTATCGTGTGGCAGACCTCTCCAGTGCCTGCTTTGGAATGTCACATCATGTGTCGTGCTCAGTGCCTGCTGGAATGTCACATCATGTAAGACAACACTCCAGTGCCTGCTGGAATATCACATCATGTGAACCATCAGTGCACATATGCTGGGATGTCACATCAATGTAAGACTTTGCTCAGTGCTGAGATAATGCATCATGTGTAAGACACTCCAGTGCCTGCTGGGAATGTCACATCTTGTGTAGACAGCTTCAGTGCCTGGAATGTCACATGTCATAAGACCACTCCAATTGCCTGCTGGAATGTCACATCATGTATGGGCCTCCAGTGCCTGCTGGAATGTCATCATGTGTAAGACCTCCAAATGCCTGCTGGGAGATTCTACGCCCAGAGCTATGTTTCCCCGATTGCCAAGATCTGAGAGTGGCTGCATGTGTGCTTAATCAGTAACTCTCTTCTCTCAAAGAGAAAAAATCAGTCCTTCCTCTCATCCATGAACATATATGATGATTTTGTACCAGGAAGATAGACAGTTTAACCTCTGCGGCAAACACCGTCTGGTGTGTACATATATCTGCTTTTCATGTCTGGCACTCCGCCATCTGGCACTCGCTGACTACAAGATTTAATGCATCAGCGAATAATAATAATAATAATAATAAACATGCGTAATAATATGTAATAATAGTCTGTTTTTCAAAATGGCTGGCTTAAAATCAAAACACCGTCTTCATCTCTTATTTGTTTCTGCTGTGTGGAACATATAAAACATCCCAGTTGACATATAATCATAAAACACCATAATTTATAAAGTGTAATTGTGTTTTATTTGTGGTCAATGTTTAAATAAAACATCAATCCAAAATATAGGAAAAATCGCTCAAAATTGTTATAAAAATTTACCTCTAAAGCTCTATGACAATAGCAATAATGTTTGAAAATATACTTTTGTAGAACCTTCCACTATTTGCATCCTTAAATTAAAAATGTAAACTGATAGCTCGTAAATAACAGCAGGAATTGGCAGTTGGAAGGGAAAAGCTAAGAGATCGAGCAACATCTTAACACCTTACCCCGGCCGAGGTGGCCGCACACTGATCTCAACTCTTGATGCTTTAAGTGTAACGTAGAATATTGCCAGAATAATACCAATTCACTAGTCTATTTTAATGAATACAACAGAAAAAAATAACTTATTTATATAATATATTATGTATGTGCTTTTCTGATGTGATATCATGCAACGTCGTGAATCAAAATTTTCAATAATTTACAATAATCTGAAATAATCTGGAAATTAAAATGCTCATAAATACACACAGACTTTTTTTTTTTTTAGGCTTTTTTCCTCCGATTTACTGAGTTTTTTTCTTGCACATCTACTAAGTGCTCTCTTCCCTTCATCCCAAAAAATTAGAAAATATCCTGTCCTTGGGATCAAACTTGACTGTCTCATATCCCTTGCTGCGCTGGCCGTGACCCTGACGGGTCTATCTTCCCTCCCAAGATGTCATCATGGTTCTAAGTTGTGTTCCTTTTCCCTTTAAATTGTTTGTTAAATCAAGACATTTAACTCCACGCGGTTCTATGATGTTTAACTCTGTTGACAGAGGCTTCCTCTAACCCTTTAAACATAACGCTTTAACTGGTTTATTTATTATAATGAACCTCGTGCAGACTCCATATTTTCAAGACCGCCATTTATACTACGATATTTACTCTGTTATTTAAACATTAAGAGTCATATTTACGTTATTTAAACTGAAGTAATGAAGTTGTATAACCATTAATGTTGTGTTGATGTTTGTGCTGTGTTGTGTGGTGTTACTGTGTTGAAGTAATTTACTGTGTGTTATTATTGCTGTGTGTTGTGTGGATGACACTGTGTGTTGTGTGTGTTGTGTTGTGTGTCTTGTGTTGTGTGTTGTTTGGTGTTATTGTGTTGTGTGAATTATTTTGTGTGTGGTGTTCACTATGTGTGTTGTGTTATTGTGTGTTGTATTGTGTGTTGTTTGGTGTTATTGTGCTTTGTTGTGTGGTGTTACTTTGTGTTGTGTTATTGTGTTGTTTGGTGTTATTGTATGTTGTGTGGGTATTATTGCGTGTTATAGAGGTGTTATTGTATTATGTGGTATTTTGTGTGTTAGTAGTGTTATTCATTCTAACTTTATTATGATGTCATTAACTGTTTGTTCTCTAATGTTATGTAGCAATTCCCCATGTGTGTGTGTGTGTGTGTGTGTGTGTGTGTGTGTGTGTGTGTGTGTGTATGTTTGTGTGTGTGTGTGTGTGTGTGTGTGTGTGTGTATGCGTGTGTGTATGTGTGTGTGTATATGTGATATTGTGTGTATTTGTGTGTATGTGTGTGTGTGTGTGTGTGTGTGTGTGTGTGTGTGTGTGTGTGTGTGTGTGTGTGTGTGTGTGTGTGTATGTGTGTGTGTGTGTGTATATGTGTGTATTGGTGTGTGTGTGTGTGTGTGTGTGTGATTGTGTGTGTGTGTGTGTGTGTATGTGTGTGTATGTTCTCTGTGTGTGTGTTCTGTGTGTGTGTGTGTGTATGTGTGTGTATGTGTGTGTGTGTATGTGTATTGTGGTGTGTGCAATATGGGCGTGTGTTTGTGTGTGTGTGTGTGTGTGTATGTGTGTGTGTGTGTATGTGTGTGTGTATGTGTGTGTGTATGTGTGTGTGTATGTGTGTGTGTGTGTATGTGTGTGTGTGTGTGTGTGTGTGCTTGTGTATGTGTGTGTGTGTGTGTATGTGTGTGTGTATGTGTGTATGTGTATATGTGTGTGTGTGTGGTGTGTGTGTGTGTGGTGTTGTGTGTGTGTGTGTATGCGTGTGTGTGTGTGTATGTATGTGTGTGTGTGTGTACATGGGTGACCTTCATGACAGACCTTTCAGCTTCCACTTGAAATTCAGCAGTCGACTGACTCCCCTGGGTGTGTTAGTGTTGGTTTGGGCACAATGTAATATATCCCAGCTTGCTGCTTTCTAACACCTCACCCTCTAACCACCACCTCACCATCACCAGCACCACCTGCTTCCTACCACCACCTGCACCATGGCATCTGTCACCATATGGCACCATCACCACCACCACAGCAGCACCGCCCCAGACACAAGGCTTCCCTTCTTGAAGGTTGCGCGCAGGTGTGTTGAGTGGCAACCTGGGTCAGAGATGCCTGCAAGCCTCGGTCTATAACGATTCTGCGGGAACGCCACTATGTAACCTTCGTCACTCACATCCAGCAGTAACAGTTATATGATGTTGGAAAATCAAAGCATGCTGAAAGCAGATGCGGTCTGGAACAGACGATCCGCAGAACAGTCTATGGAATGAACGTTACGGAACATTTACAGTCAAAACGAACGATCACGGACAGACGATCACCCAGGTGAACCAGTCAAAAAAGGCTCATGGAGCAAGATAAAGTGAACACAGTCACGGAACGAACTGATCACGAAGGGCACTCACCAACGGGCACAGTTGGAACATACACAGACATTCTTCTACAGATAGTGAAATGTAACAATGTTTGGTGAATTATCCAGGCACGGATATCAACACTTTTCAAATATTAAACCTAGAATTTAAACACCGCATTCAGAAGATAAGTGTTTTTAATGCGTCAGTGTTCTAAATAGTCAGTGTTCTAAAATGTCAGTGTTCGATATAGTGTTTCTAAAATAAAGTCGATTGTTATAAATGATCTATTCTCTGTGTTCTAAATAGTCATTTATTCTAAATAGTCATTGTTCTAAATAGTCAGTGTTCTAAATAGTCTGTGTTGTAAATAACCAGTGTTCCAAATAGTGGTGTTCTAAATAGCCAATGTTTAAATAGTCAGTGTTCTAAATAGTCTGAGTTCTAAATAGCCAGTGTTTTAAACAGTCAGTGTTCTAAATAGCCAGTGTCCTATAGTCACTGTTCTAATGCCAATTGTTCTCTGTAGTCGGTGTTCGTAGTCATGTTGTAAATAGCCGGTGTTACATGTGGTGCCTCAGTAGTCGAGTGTTCATCGTGGGTGTGTAAATGGTCGGTGTTGTAGAAATAGTCGGTGTTCTCAATGTCAGTGTTGTAAATGGTCGGTGTTCATAATTAACAGAGTCGTTTCATATGATTGATCGTTCTCAAACGGTCAATGGCCAGTGTTCTGAAATAGCCAGTGTTCTGTATGGTCGGTGTTCTAAATAGTCCAGTGTTCTAAACTGGTCAGTGTTCTAAATAGTCAGTATTCTAAATAGTTAGGTGTTCTAAATGGCCAGTGTGTTGAAACAGTCAGCGTTCTAAATAGTCAGTGTTCTAAATAGTCAGTGTTCTTTAAAATGGTATAAAATACCGACAGGTTGTTAGGTAAGACTATATGCAACGATTAGGTATCTTTATTTCGAAACGTTTCGCTACGGTAGGCTGCTCGAAATCAGTACAGAAAGGTTGATGAAGCGAAAATGCTTGAGACAATGTAATCGGTCCATCACCTTAAGGATTTTGGTGGTCAGTCCCTCGGTGCGGAAGAGCAATGTGGGCAGATGCTGCTCTTCTGCAGACGAAGGGACGACACTCAAGCGCACAAGTGATGGACTGTTCCATCGTCTTCAAGCCTCTGCTATCTTTCTGCTCGACTGAAGCGAAAGCTACTGTAGGCAAGCATTCGATATGTCTCTTTTTAACTGATGTGTTTCTCTTCACGTTGTGTTCATTCTGTCAGACACTGCAACACAGTCTCTTGGGCGCAGATTGTGGCTTCCGACAACTCTGCTAGTGAGAACGGCTGGGTTTGAGGGACCACCCTTTCCCAAGCAAACCGACGTCACCTCCTGGCACTGCTGGAGAACATCCTGTCACTTTCAACTTCACTGTGACTTTCAGACAACGAACAATGCTCTCAGACTAGAGGACTGACCACCTCGAAACTTTAAGGGTGATGGACGGGTACATCGTCTTCAAGTATCTTCTGCTTCTATCAACTTTTCTGTGCTCGACTGGAAGAGAAGCCTACTGTGTAGGCGAAACGTTTCAAGCAAAATCTTTGCTATTTGCATATGTAATCTTACTAACAGTCGAGTGTTCTAAACCTTACAGTGTTCTATATGTATCAATGTTCACAAACAGACAGTGCAATAGCGTTATTCTAAGTAGTGATTGTTTCTAAGCCAATGTTTCTATATATCCAGTCATTCTCGTAAGACAGTCTCTAAATGACAGTGTTCTAAATAGTGATTGTTCATGCCAGTGATACAAATCGGTGATTGTTCTAAATAGCCGAAGTGTTCTATTAGTCAGTGTTCCAATAACCAGTGCTCTAAATAGTTGGTATTCTAAATACAGCCAGTGTTTAAAGCCAGTGTTCTAAATAGTCAGTGTCTAAATAGCCATTGTTCTAAACGGTCAGTGTTCAGGAAATAGTCAGCTCTAAATGAGTCAGTGTTCTACAAATAGCCAACGTTCTAAATATCCAGTGTTCTAAATAGACATTAACCTAATAACCAGTGTTCGAGAATAACGTGGCACTCTAAATGAGTCAGTGTTCACAAATAGCCAGCACGTTCTAAATATCTAGTGTTCATCGAGCAGTGTTCTAAGCCCTTCAGTGATTGAAATCGATAGCGTTCCTAGTAATCAAGTGTTTTAAAATAGCCAGTGTTCTAAATATCGGTGTTCTATTCGACAGTGTTCTGTCGTGTGATTGTTCTAAATAGCCAGTGTTCAATGAATTGGATGTTCTAAATAACCGAATTTCTAAGTGTCCGGTGTTCTAAACAGACGGTGTTTAAATAATGATGTTCTAAATAGTGATTGTTCTAAATAGAGAGTGTTTTAAATAGCCAGTGTTCTAAATGGTGATTGTTCATGTAGTGTTCTAAATAGTGATTGTTCTAAATAGCCGGTGTTCAGCCAGAGAGTGTTTCTAAATAGCCAAGTGTTCACAAATAAGAGTGTTCCTAAATATTCAGTGTTCTAAATAAGCCAGTGTTCTAAATAATGATGTACAAATAGCCAGTGTTCCTAAATAACCAGTATTTCTAAATAGCCAGTGTTCTAAATAGCCAGTGTTCTAGTAGCCAGTGTTCCACAGTAGCCAGTGTTCTAAACCAGCCAAGTGTTCTAAATAGCCAGTGTTCTAAATAGCCAGTGTTCTAAATGACAGTGTTCTAAATAGCCAGTGTTCTAAATAGCCAGTGTTCTAATGTAGTGTTCTAAATAGCCAGTGTTCTAAATGACCAGTGTTCTAAGTAGCCAGTGTTCTAAGTAACCAGTGTTTCTAAATAGCCAGTGTTCGTAGCCAGTGTTCTAAGCCTTCAGTGTTCTAAATAGCCAGTGTTCTAAATAGCCAGTGTTCTAAATAGCCAGTGTTCTAAACAGCCCAGTGTTCTAAATAGCCAGTGTTCTAAACCTTAAGTCTTCTAAATACTTGGTGTTCTAAATAGCCAGTGTTCCTAAATAGCCAGTGTTCTAAACTGGCAGTGTACAAATAGCCAGGTATTTCTAAGTAGCCAGTGTTCTAGAAAGTAGCCAGTGTTCTAAGTAGCAGTGTTCTAAATAGCCAGTGTTCTAAATAGCCAGTGTTCACAATAGCAGTGTTCTAAATAGCCGGTACAATACATGATGTTCTAAATGGCAAGTATTTCTGGTAGCCAGTGTTCTAAATATTATTAAACATTCAAACGGCAGTGTTCTAAATAGCCAGTGTTCTAAATAGCCAGTGTTCCTGGTAGCCAGTGTTAAATAGCGACGTGTTCTAAATGACGAGTGTTCTAAATAGCCAGTGTTTCCTAGTAGTAGCCAGTGTTCTAAATAGCCAGTGTTGTTCTAAATAGCCAGTGTTCACAATAGCCAGTGTTCAGTGGCTGGTGAATTTATAAATCATGAGTGTTCGTATTAGGAGTGTTTACAAATAGCCAGTGTTCTAGAAGTAGCGGTGTTCTAAATAGCCAGTCTTACAATAACCAGTGTTCACGAAAGTAGCCAGTGTTCTAAATAGCCAGTGTTCTAAATAGCCAGTGTTCTAAATGGCCAGTGTTCGTAATGATGATTCTAAATAACTGATGTTCTAATACCAACAGTTCTGAATGCACAACATTCACGGCCGGATTCTAACTGTGCAATTTATATTTTCCAGGTTGAAGCCGCCGGCGAACTTTGAACTTTTCGTCTGAAACCTGCGATTAAAACTTCGTTTGACCCGCGGGTTGCCAGCTTGTTGGGGAATTTTAAACTGGCGATTCTAGAGCTTTATGTAAGACTGTGATTCTTCTGGATGCCTCTATTATGGTATGCTGGGGAGTGGACCCTGGATATCTATGTTGTGAGGTATCATGGGATAGGATGCCTGGGATACCTGTATCATGAGGAATTGTCCTTGGATAGGATATACCCTGGGGATGCCTGTATTAACAATTGTCATGTGATAAGGATACCTGGTATCTGCATTGTATCAGTATCCTGGTATGAGAATACCTGGGGTACCTGTATTATTCAGACAACTGTTATAGGATACCTGAAATTTTCTGTGTATGAGGTATCATGGATAGAGTTCCTGAGGTACCTGTACATTATCAGGTATCCTGGTATAGGATAGCAGGATACCTGTATTATTAAGTATCCTGGTATAGGATACCTGGATTTTCTGTGTAGGAGTATCCTGGGATTAGGATACCTGAGATACCTGTATTATGGGTATCCTGTTATAGGACACCTGAGATACCTGTATTATGGGGTATCCTGTGAAAGGATACCTATGAAGATATAGCAATATGAGGTATCCTGGGATAGGACATGTTCAGGATACCTGCTGTGCATGAAATTCTCTGGGATAGGATACCTCAGATACCTGTATTATGAGTGTTATCCTGGGATGGGATACCTGAATGCTGCAATGGTATCCTGGGATGCAGGATACCAAGATACCTGTTATGACGTATACCTGTATACTTTTAATATTGTAGAATTAGTGCTGCCGTAATCCGGTATCGTTGACAAGGCTATAGAGCCCAGGTATCGTCCTTCAGGCTGGGCCAGGTATCGTCGTGAGCTATATGGGCCCAGGTATACGTCCTTCAAGACTATGGAGCAGGTAGCCGTCCTTCAACGCAATGGAGCCCAGGTATCATTCTTCGGCTACTGGAGCCCAGGTATCGTACTTCAAACTGCAGTGCCCAGGTATCGTCCTTCAGGCTATGGGGCCCAGGCTATCGTCCTTCAAAGCGCTATGGGCCCAGGTATCGTCCTTCCAAGGCTGGGCCAGGTATCGTCCTTCAAGGCTATGGGGCCCAGGTATCGTCTTCAATATGGGCCAGGTATCATCTTCAAGGCTATGGGGCCCAGGTATAATCCTTCAGGCTATGGGGCCAGGTATCGTCCTTCAGCCTTATGGGCAAAGGTATCGTCGCTGACTATGGGTTGAGTATCGTCATTCAGGCTATGGAGCAGGTATCGTCCTTCGAAAACATGAAGCGGGTATCGTCCTTCAAATTACTTCGTTTGGTATCGTATTCAAGGCCTATGACGAGTATCATCCTTCAGAGCTGGGCCCAGGTAACTCGTCCTTCAGAGCTATGAGTTAGGTATCGTCCTTCAAATATGGGCCCAGGTATCGTCCTTCAAGTTACGGGCCCAGGTATCGTCGCTTCAAGGCTGGAGCCCGGTATCGTCCTTCAGGCTATGAAGCGGGTATCGTCCTTCAGGCTATGGGCCAGGTATCGTCCTTTGAGGCTATGGAGCCCAGGTATCGTCCTTCCAAGGCTATGGAGCCCAGGTATCGTCCTTCAAGGCTATGACCCAGGTATCGTCCTTCAAGTTCAACAGAGCCAGGTATCGTCCTTCAAGGCTATGGAGCCCAGGTATCGTCCTTCAAGGCTATGGAGCAGGTAACTCATTGTAGGCTATGAACTGGATATCGTCTTCAGGCTATGGAATTGGTATCAAGTCCTTCAAGGCTATAGGGCAGGTATCGTCGAACGTTCATTCAACCTCCCATTGCAATTAAAAATCTTCCGACAGAACTGGGATGGACAAGTAACTCCCAGGGACACAAGGGCAAGTGCAGGTAATAGGCTGAAGTGACTCTAATTACAAACAAAATATAGCATTTTCTGTTTGATGAGAGATGTGGAGGAGAAATATATCATATTTTGACGAAAGTATGGGAGAAATATCTGTTTTGATGAGAGATATGGGAGAAATATATCTGTTTTGACAGAGATATTGGAAATATATGTTTTGATGAGAGATGTGGAGAAATATGTGTTTGATGAGAGATATTGGAGATATCTGTTTTGATGAGAATGTGGGAGAAATATATCTGTTTTGATGATTAGCTTGGGGGAAACATATCTGTTTTGACAGAGATGTGAGAGAAATATATCTGTTTTGATGAAGATGGAGAAATATATCTGTTTTGATGAAGATGTGGAAGACATCTGTTTTGACAGAAGATGAGAAAATATATCTGTTTTGATGAGAGATGTGGGAAAACTATACTCTGTTTTGACAGAGATGTGAGAAAGCTCATATCTGTTTGATGAGAGATGTGGGAGAAATATATGTTTGATGAGAGATGTGAGGAAAATATCTGTTTTGACTGAGAGATGTGGGAGAAATATATCTGTTTTGATGAAGATGTGGAGGAGAAACTATATCTGTTTTGACAGAGATGTGGAAAATATATCTGTTTTGATGAGAATGTGGGAGAAATATATCTGTTTTGATGAGAGATGTGGGAGAAATATATCTGTTTTGATGAGAGATGTGGGATATATCTCTGTTTGATAGAGATGTGGAAATATATCTGTTTTGATTAGAGATATGGGAGAAATATATCTGTTTTGATGCTAAGAGAGATGTGGGAGAATATATGTTTGTTGAGATGTAGGAGAAACATATCTGTTTGACGAGAGATATGAGGAGAAATATCTGTTTTGACGTGAAGCTTCCAGTATTTTCAAGTTATATGTCCGTTCTTTTCAGAATCTAAAAAATGCTGAAAATCTGTTTCACACCTGGTGTTCCTTGAGTTCCACACCTGGTGTTCCTTGTTCCACTGGTGTTCCTTGTTTCCACCTGTGATTGTTCCTTGTTCCGCCTGAATGTTCCTTGTTCCACACCTGGTGGTAGGGTTATTCCCACACCTATGTGTTCCTTGTTCCACACCTGGTGTTCCTTGTTCCCACACCTGGTGTTTCCTTGTTTCCACCACAGTGTTCCTTGTTCCCACACCTGGTGTTAGTTGTTCCTACCTGGTGTTCCTTGTTCCTGGTGTTTCACTTGTTCCACACCTGGTGTTGGTTGTTCCACACACCTGGTGTTGGTTGTTCCACCTGTTTCCTTGTTTCACACACTTGGTGTTGGTTGTTCCACACCTGGTGTTTTCCTTGTTCCACACCTGGTGTTCATGTTCAACACCTGGTATTTGGATTTGTTCCACACCTGGTGTTAGATGTTCACACCTGGTTTTAGTTGTTCCACACACCTGGTGTTCCTTGTTTCCCACCTGGTGTTTTCCTGTTCCCCACTGGTGTTCCTTGTTTCCACACCTGGTGTTTCGCATTCCACACCTGGTGTTTTCCTTGTTCCACACCTGGTGAACACTTATTCACACCTGGTGTTCCTTGTTCCACACCTGGTGTTGGTTGTTCTCCACACCTGGTGTTTCCTTGATTCCACACCTGGTGTTCCTTGTTCCACACCTGGTGTTCCTTGTTCACACCTGGTGTTCCTTGTTCCACACCTAATTGATTTCCTTGTTGCACACCTGGTGTTTCCTTATTCCACACCTGGTGTTCTTGTTCCACACCTGGTGTTCCTTGTTCCCCACCTGGTGTTCCCTTGTTCCACACCTGGTGTTCTTACATTCCACTGGTATTCCTTGACCCTGCCCTGGTGTTCCTTGTTTCCACACCTGGTGTTTCCTTGTTCCACCTGGTGTTCCTTCATTTCCTGGTGTTCCTTGTTCACACCTGTTGTTCCTTGTTCTACACCTGTTGTTTCCTTGTTCCCACTGGTGACTGCTTGTTTCACACCTGATGTTCCTTGTTCACACCTGGTGTTCCTTGTTTCCACACCTGGTGTTCTTGTTCCACACCTGGTGTTCAACATTCCACACCTGGTGTTTCCTTGTTCCACACCTGGTGTTCCTTGATCCCACACCTGGTGTTCTTGTTCCACACCTGGTGTTCGCATTCCACACCTGTTTCCTTATTCCACACTAGTGTTCCTTGTTTCACACCTGGTGTTCCTTGTTCACCTGGTGTTCCTTGTTCCCCTGGTGTTCCTTGTTCCACACCTGGTGTTCCCTTGTTCCCACACCTGGTGTTCCTTGTTCCCACCTGGTGTTTCTTATTCCACCTGGTGTTCTTGTTCCACACCTGGTGTTTCCTTGTTCCACACCTGGTGTTAGTTGTTCCACACTGGTGTTCTTGTTCCACCTGGTGTTTCTTGTGCACCTGGTGTTCCTTGTTCTCCCTATAGACATTTCTTGTTCACCTGGTGTTTCTTGTTCTGCCTGGTGTTCCTTGTCCCACACCTGGTGTTTCTTATTTCCACACCTGGTGTTTCTTATTCCACACCTGGTTCGCTTGATTTCACACCTGGTGTTGGTTGTTTCACACCTGGTGTTTGTCGCCCATTTCCACACCTGGTGTTTCTTGTTCCCACCTGGTGTTTCTTGTTCCACCTGGTGTTTCTTGTTCCACCTGGTGTTTTCTTGATCCACACTATAGTGTTTCCTTCCACCTGGTGTTCCTTGTTCCACACCTGGTGTTTCCTTGTTCCACACCTGGTGTTTCAGCATTCCCGCCTGGTGTTTCCTTATTCCACACCTGGTGTTTCCTTGTTCCACACCTGGTAACACTTATTCCACCTGGTGTTCCTTGTTCTACCCTGTGTTCCCTTGTTCACACACAATTCCTTTCCTGGTGTTTCCTTGTTACACCTGGTTCCTTGTTACCCACACCTGGCGTTCCTTGTTCCCTGCCTGGCTGTTTTCCTTGTTCCACACCTGATGTTTCTTATTCCACACCTGGTGTTCCTTGTTTACCCTGATGTTTCCTTGTTCCTGGTGTTCCTTGTTCCTGGTGTTTCCTTGTTCCACCAGGTGTTCCTTATTCCTGGTGTTCCTTGTTCCCACACCTAAAGTGTTCCTTGTTCCACACCTGGGTTCCTTATTCCACACAGGTGTTCTTGTTCACACCTGGTGTTTGCATTCCACACCTGGTGTTCCTTGTTCCACACCTGGTGTTCGCTTGCCCCACCTGGTGTTTCTTATTCACACCTGGTGTTTCTTATTCCACCTGGTGTTTGTAATTCCCACCTGGTGTTGGTTGTTCCCCACCTGGTAATTTCCTTGTTCCACACCTGGTGTTTTCTCTTGTTCCACCTGGTGTTTCTTGATTTTTGGTGTTCTTGTTCCACCTGGTGTTTCTTGTTCCACACCTGGTGTTTCTTATTCCACACTGTTGTTCCTTGTTCCACACCTGGTATTTCATTGTTCCACACCTGGTGTTTGCTTTGTTCCACACCTGACACTCAACCATTCACACCTGGTGTGTTACACCTGGTGTTTCCTTGTCCACCTGAGACATTCCTTGTTTCACACCTGGTGTTCCTTGTTTTCCACACCTGGTGTTCCCTTGTTTCACACCTGAGTGTTCCTTATTCCACACAGGTGTTCCTTGTTCCTGGTGTTTAAGCAATCCACACCTGGTATTCCTTGTTCCACACCTGGTGTTCCTTATTCCACACCTGGTGTTCTTGTTCCTGGTGTTTCTTCATTCCACCTGGTGTTCCTTGTTCCACACCTGGTACCTTGATTCACCTGAGGTGTTCCTTGTTCACACCTGGTGTTCCTTGTTCCACCTGGTGTTCCTTGTTTCACACTACAATTGTTTCCTTATTCCACTGGTGTTCCTTGTTCCACACTGGTGTTTCTTGTTCCACACACTGGTGTTCCTTGTTTTCTTTTACTGGTGTTTCCTTGTTCACACCTGTTCCTTGTTCCTGGTGTTTGTATTTCCCCTAAGTGTTTCCTTGTTCCACACCTAAGTGTTCCTTATTCACACCTGGTGTTCCTTGTTCCACACTAAGTGTTTCCTTCATTCCACCTGAGTCTTCCTTGTTCACACCTGGTGTTTCTTGTTCCCCTGGTGTTTCCTTGTTCCACACCCTGGTGTTTCCTTGTTCACACCTGGTGTTCCTTGTTCCACCTGGTGTTTCTTAATTCCACCTGAGTGTTTTATCAGTTTCCTGGTGTTCCTTGTTCCCACACCTGAGTGTTTCTTTGTTCCCACCTGGTGTTCCTTGTTCCACACCTGGTGTTCCTTGTTCCCTTTGGTGTTTCCTTGTTCCCCACACCTGGTGTTCCTTATTTCCACACCTGGTGTTCCTTGACTACTGGTGTTTCCTTGTTCCACACCTGGTGTTTCCTTGTTCCACCTGGTGTTCTTATTCCCACCTGGTGTTTCTTGATCTCCACACCTGGTGTTCCTTGTTCCACACCTGGTGTTTCTTATTCCACACCTGGTGTTTCCTTGTTCCACCTGAATTGTTTCCTTGTTCCCTGGTGTTCCTTGTTTCCACACCTGGTGTTTTCCTTTGTTCCACACCTCAGTAATTTCCTTGTTCCACACACCATTGTTTGTATTCCACTATGGTGTTTCTTGTTCCCACACCTGGTGTTCTTGTTCCCACACCTGGTGTTCCTTGTTCCACCTGTGGTGTTTCCTTGTCCACACCTGGTATTCCTTGTTTCCACACCTGTAGTGTGTTTGCTTGTTCCACCTGATGTTCTTGTTCACACCTGGTGTTTCTGTTACACCTGGTGTTCCTTGTTTACACCTGGTGTTCCTTATTCCACTGGTGTTTCCTTGTTCCACACCTGGTGTTCCTTGATTCCACACCTGATGTTTCCTTGTTCCACACCTGGTGTTTCACTTATTCCACACCTGGTGTTCTTGTTCCACACCTGGTGTTTCCTTGTTCCACACCTGATTGTTCCCATTCCACCTGGTGTTTCCTTGTTTCCACACCTGGTGTTTCCTTGTTCCACACCTGGTGTTTCCTTGTTCCACACATAATTGTTCCTTGATTTCCACACCTGGTGTTTCCTTCATTCCACACCTGGTGTTTCCTTGTTCCACACCTAGGTGTTTGCTTTGTTTCCACACACAGTGCTGTTCACACCTGGTATTTCCTTGTTCCACCTGGGCCATTGTGTTCACCTGGTTTCCTTGTTCCACACCTGGTGTTTCCTTGTTCACACCTGGTGTTTTCCTTGTTTCCACTGGTGTTTTCCTTGTTCCACCTGGTGTTTCCTTGAGCTCCCACCTGGTGTTAGCATTTCCTAGTGTTTCCTTATTCCACCTGGGCACTTCCCTTGTTCCACACCTGGTGTTTCCTTGTTCCCACCTGGTGTTTCTGCTTGTTCCACTGGTGCTATTCTAGTGTTCCTTGTTCCCACACAATGTTGTTCCTTGTTCCACCTGGTGTTCCTTGTTCCACACCTGGTGTTTCATTGATTCAACATCTGGTGCACTTGTTCCACAGGAAAATTGTTCCTTGATTCCTGGTGTGTTCCCACCTGGTGTTCTTGATCTGCCACCAATTGTTCCTTGTTCCACACTATCATGTTGCTGATCCCACACCTGGTGTTCCTTGTTCCACACCTGGTGTTCCTTGATTTCCACACCTGGTGTTCCTTGTTCCCACACCTGAGTGATGTTTCTTAATTCTTTGTCTGACATTCATAACCACACCTGAGTGTTCATGGGTCCACCTGGTGTTCCTTGTTTCCACCTGTTGTTTCTGATTCCACCTGGTGACCTTGTTCCACACCTGGTGTTTCTTGATTCCACACTTAGGTGTTCCTTGTTCACACCTGGTGTTCCTTTGTTCCACACCTGGTGTTCCCTTGTTCCACACCTGGTGTTCCTTGTTCCACCTGGTGTTCTTTGTTCCACACTTGGTGTTTCGTGTTCCACACATGGTGTTTCTTATTCCACACCTGGTGACTGCCATTTCCCACCTGGTGATTGCCTTGTTCCACACCTGGTGTTCCTTGTTCCACACCTGGTGTTCTTATTTCCACACACCTGGTGTTCCTTGTTCCACACTGGTGTTTCTTGTTTCACACCTGGGTGTTCCTTGTTCCACCTGGTGTTCCTTGTTCCACCTGGTGTTCCTTTTGTTCCACACTGCAGAGTGTTCAACATTCCCACCTGGTGTTTCCTTGTTCCCACACCTGGTGTTCCTTGTTCCACCTGGTGTTCCTTATTCCACTATGGTGTTCGCTTGTTCCCCACCTGGTGTTTCTTGTTCCACACCTGGTGTTCACTTGTTCCACACCTGGTGTTCCTTGTTCCACACCTGGTGTTTTCCCATTCAGTCACACACCTGGTGTTCCTTGTTCCACACCTGGTGTTCCAACATTCCACACTGGTGTTTCCTTGTTCCACTGCCTGGTGTTTCCTTTATTCACACCTGGTGTTCCTTGTTCCACACCTGGTGTTTCCTTCATTCTTCCACCTGGTGTTCCTTGTTCCATACCTGGTGTTCCTTGTTTCCACACCTTCCTGGTGTTCCTTGTTCCACACCTGGTGTTCCTTACATTCCACACCTGGTGCATCCTTGTTCCACCAGGTGTTCCTTGTTACACCTGGTGTTCCTTGTTCCCACACCACCTGGTGTTCCTTGTTCCACCTGGTGTTTCCTTGTTCCCACCTGGTTTTCCTTGTTCAACACCTGGTGTTCCTTGATTCCACACCTGGTGTTCCTTGTTCCCCACCTGGTGTTCTTGATTCCACCTGGGGTGTTCATGATTCCACACCTAGTGATTCTTGATTTCACTGGTGTTCCTTGTTCCCACACATTTCCTTGTTCCACACCTCAGTGTTTCCTTGTTCCACACAGTGTTTGCTGTTCCCACACCTGGTGTTCCTTGTTCCACACCTGGTGTTCTTGATTCCACCTGGTGTTCCTTGTTTCACATCTGGTGTTCCTTGTTTCACACCTGGTGTTCCTTGTTTCCACACCTGGTGTTTCCTTGTTTCCACCTGGTCCTTGTTCCACACAGTGTTCCTTGATACTCCTAAGTGTTGCCATTCCACACAAGTGTTGCTGCCTCCCACACCTGGTGTTCCTTTGTTCCACACAGTGATTCCTTGTTCCTTTTGTTCTTGTTCCACACCTTGTGTGTTAATTACACCTGGTGTTCATTGTTCCCACATGGTGTTTCCTTCATTCCACACCTTGTGTTCCTTGATACACCTGGTGTTCATTTGTTCCACACCACCTGGGTGTTCCTTTATTCCACCTGTGTTTCTTGTTCCACACCTGGTGTTCTTGATTTCCACCTGGTGTTCCTTGTTCCACCTGGTGTTCTTGTTCTACACTTGTTGTTTCCTTGTTCCACACACCTGGGTGTTCCTTGTTCCCATCTGGTGTTCCTTGTTCCCCACACCTAATTCCTTGTTTCTCACACCTGGTGTTTCCTTGTTCCACCTGGTGTTTCCTTTGTTTCACACCTGGTGTTCCTTGTTCCACACCCTAGTGTTTCCTAGTTCCACCTGATTCCAACATTTCACCTGTTCTGTTTCCCACTGGTGTTTCCTTGTTTCCACCTGGTGTTCATGACCACACCTGTGTTCCTTGTTTCCACTTGGTGTTTCCTTGTTCACCTGGTGTTCTTGTTCCTGGTATTCCTTGTTTCCCACCTGGTATTCCTTGTTCCACACCTAGTGTTTCCTTGTTCCACCTGTTTCCGCTGTTCCACACCTGGTGTTCCTTGTTCCACACCTGGTGTTCCTTGTTCCACCTGGTGTTCCTTGTTCCACCTGGTGTTTCCTTGTTCCACCTGGTGTTTCCTTTGTTCCACTGGTGTTCCTTGTTCCCACCTGTTCCTTGTTCCACACCTGGTGTTCCTTGTTCCCACACCTGGTGTTCCCTTGATTCCACACACCTGAATGGTGATGCTTGATTTCCACACCAGTGATCACTGATTCCACACCTGGTGTTCCTTGATTTATCTGTTCCCTTCGATTCCACCTGGTGTCCTTGATTCCACACCTGATGCTCCTTTGATTCCACCTGGGTGTTCTTGATTCACACCTGGTGTTTCCAGTTCCACATCGGTGTTCCTTGATTTCCACTGTTGTTCCTTGATTCCTGGGTTCATGCAGTTCCACACCTGGTGTTCCTGATTCATCTGGTTTTCTGATTCCACACCACAGTGTTCCACCTGATTCCACCTGGTGCTGCTGATTCCACACTGATGTTTCTTGGTTTACCTGAACCTCCTGATTTCACCTGGTGCTCTCTGATTCCACCTGAGTGTTCATGGAAGTTCCACACCTGAAAAAGTGTTGTGATTCCACCTGGTGTTTCTTGATTCCACACCTGGTGTTCCCCTGATTCCGTCTGGGTTTCCCTGATTCCTGATGTTCCCCTGATTCCACTGATGTTTCCTGATTCCACTGGTGTTCAATGATTCCACACCTGGTATTCCTGACTCAATACCTGGTGCTCGTGATTCCATTCTGGTGTTCATAATTAAACAGCTGGTATTCGTGATTCCATCTGATGTTCGTAAATCAAACCTGTGTCGACGATTCCTAGTATTCGTGATTCCATACCTGGTGTTCGTGATTTTACAACTGTGTTAGTGATTACAGTTAGTGTTCCACCGTGATTTTCATATCTCTGGTGTTTGTGGTTCCACACCTGGTATTTACTGAATCAACATAAGGAGTTTCCTTGTTCCACCTGATTGTTCGTGGTTCTACCTGGTGTTACTGAATCCAACATAAGGGTTTCCTTGTTCCACACCTGGTGTTCGTGGTTTTACACAATTACTGGATGACATGGAAGTTTCCTTGTTCCACACCTGGTGTTTCGTGTGGTTCCACACACCTGGTGTCCTCAGGAAGTTCTTCCTCAGCGTGGACTTCAATCACAGCGGCTCACTGTTTTCCCCTCTCAGGCAGAAACTAACTCTTCCTGGATTGTCTCATTTCATCTCTCTCTCTCTCTCTCTTTCTCTCTCTCTCTCTCTCTCTCTCTCTCTCTCTCTCTCTCCTTTATGTTTCAATGTACATTCATGGTACAGTTATTTCTGCTTTAATGGAGCATTTTGGTCCCCAGCATGGTGGTGAGACCCTAAGCTTTCTTGGAAAGTGAGAGATGAGAGAGAGAGAGAGAAGAGGAAAGAAGAAGAGAGAGAGAGAGAGAGAGAGAGAGAGAGAGAGAGGAAAAGGGGAGAGAGAGAGAGAGAGGAAGAGGAGAGAGGAAGGGGAGAGAGGGAAGAGAGAGAGAGGGGAAAAAAAGAGAGGGAGGAAACAAAAAATTTTTTTGATTTCACAAAACTTTATTTATATAGGGGCTGTTTTTGGCGACATATATTCTAATTCTTCTTATATCAAGATCTAATCCAAGGGGTGGGAGAGTAGCAGAAGGTTTCCCCCACACGGTGTCATCCCCTGGGGCAAAAAATAAACCCAAAAAACTGCTCACATGGAATTTACAAACCCAAAAAAGCTTTCAAATTTCTCAATAAGGTCTTCGGACCCCTGACCCCGTGTATCTCAGTTTATTTGGGTATACACCAGTTTGAACCCACCTAGCCAGGCATGTTAAGAAATTAGAAAAGTGCAAAGGTTCAAAAGATTAGTCCTGGACGGGGCATGACCCGAGGAGAGTTTGGGAAATCAACTGGGACGTGGAGGACAGGAAGATAGGAAATATAAATAAACATTTAAAATCTGAAGGAAGGGACAGGGGGAAAAGACATTTTTCCAGAGAGGGGACACAGCAAAAAAGGGGCCCAAAGGGAAAGGAAGACTAGACGTTACAGAATGCTGAAGTTTTCCCCCATACGAGTTGCAGAAGTGGAATAGTCTGGAAGTAAAGGGGGGGAAAGATCCTTAGCTTGAAGAAATTGAAAATTTTTGGGAGGGAAAGGGTGCCCTTAGTGGACGGGAAGAGGCGGTCCAGGGCAGACTTACCCTGAAACCAAAACCCAGATGGGGTACACAACCCCCAAAACACACAACCCCAACACACACACACACACACACACACACACACACACACACACACACACAACACAAAAACCACACAACACAAAAAAAAAAACACACAAAACACAAAACACACACACACACACACACAAAACCAACAAAACACACACAAAAAACACACAAAACACACACCACAACACAAAACACACACACACACACACACACACACAAACCAACACACAAACACACACACACACCCACACACACACACACACACACACAAAACACACACACACAAGACACAAACACACAACACAACACACACCACACACACAAATACAACAACAAAAACACAAAACACAAAACACAAAACACACACACACACACACACAAAACAGACAAACACACACACACACAACACAAACACACACACACACCACCACACAACAACACACAGAACACAAAAAGCACACACACAACAAAACACACACACACACACAAAACACACACACACACACACACACACACAACACACACACAGACACACACAAAAGACACACACACAACACACACACACACACACACACACACAAACAAGCACAACACACACACACAAAAACACAACACACACACACACACACACACACACACACACACACACACACACACACACACACACACCCCCCGTTTTTCCCTTTAAAAAACAGTAAACCACAAATAAATTCTTGTTTTGGGGATCTGTAAAAGTTGGGGAGGACGATCAGTGTTGGGGCCGGGGATCCCTTTCCGCCCCACTGCCCCCTAACCCCAAACCCCCAACCATGGCTCCCCCCCCACCCCCCTTTTTCCCCGGGGCCTCCCACTAACATCCAGGACCCCACTCCCTGTCTCTACCCCTGTGTGTGTGTGTGTGTGTTGTTTGTGTGTGTGTGTGTGTGTGTGTTACCTTTTTGGGTTGCAGGGTCACAGCCCTGGCCCCCCTTCCCGATTGCAAGGTCCCTCTCCCCCCCCCATGAGCTCTTCATACCTCCCTTAAAACATTGTTTTTGCCCCCACTATCCTTTCTGGCTCTTCCACGGCCTGACACTCTTGACTGAAAAATATTTCCCTAACATCCCTTATTCATCTGAGTCTTAAACTTCCTTTTGTGACCTCTGTGCTTTTCCCATCCTGAACATCCGTTTTTTGCCCCCTTGTCTATTCCGGCAGTTTTTTTATATGTGTTTGCCCCACCCTCCTTTCCGGGTTTGTCAGGCCATTTCCCCTCAATTTTCTTCGAGGAAAATCGCCGTTTGGGACAGTTCATAAATTGCCTTTCTAATTTTTTGACTGTGATGGGTGGGGTTTCCCAAAACTGGTGCTGTACCCCCAGTAGGGGCCCTGAAAAGGTAAATCTTCGATCCAAACTGAGGTATCGAAGCACCCGTAGGTTTCCCCGGCCCGTATGCCAGAGTTATCTGAATGTCCCGGGAATTTTGTCGATGTTATACTCACCCCAGATCTTTTTCTTGGTGGGGTTTGCGTCTGGATCAAAATTTATATTTTCGGGGTTTTTTTTGCCCCCCCAATTTTTCGTTTCTTTTTGGCGGGGTTAAATTTTTGGGAGCAGTTGTTGAACGTAGCCTTCCGGTCTTTTTTAGTCCTCCCTGATCATCATCCAGATTTTTCTTAACCCGCTCATCTGCAAACAAGGACACTGAGTCACCCTTCCCGTTATGTCGTTCCATATCCCAAGAAAACGGGGTCCGGGACTTTTTTTGTGTGTGTGTGTTTTGTGTGTGTGTGTGTGTGTGTGTGTGTGTGTGTGTGTTATCATTTGCCTTTTTTCTCTCTCCCTACATACCCCACCACTACGCCAACTCTGCTTTTTTTAAATATAATGAACAGGACTAGATTTTTGGTCAAGACGGAAGATATCTGGATTCCAAAAATGCCCCCTGGTCGCCAATCCCTGCGACTGGAAAGGGTAGGGATTGTTATAAAATGAAAATTTGAAGATTTGAACAATCATAGGAGGTTTTCCCAAAGTCATTATAGGGAAAAAAATTTGTTCATTAAAAATTAAATTGGGACTAACGGTAAAAATATATTTCAAACCTTTTCAGAAAGATCAGAAAACAATTCTATCATACAAAACCATTATCCATCCAGATGTTGCATTATGGGTACGGAGGGGTTAAAGGTAATAAAAAACGACACTCAGGTTATCAGGAGGGAAAGTTGGGTAATCGGGAAACGAATGGGTTATCGGATGGAAAAAGGAATAATCAGAAACGAACCAGGTTATCAGGATGGAAAGTTGAAGGTAATCAGAAACGACACTCAGGTTATCAGGATGGAAAGTTGGGGGTAATCAGCCGACACCGGTTACAGGAGGGAAAGTTGAAGGTAATCAGAAACGACACTCAGGTTATCGGGAGGGAAAGTTGGGTAAAGAAAAATTTTGGGTTTATCAGGTGGGTTAAAGGTAATCAGACACGACACTCGGTTTGGGAGGTTGGGTAATCAGAAGACACTCGGGTTATCAGGAGGGAAAGTTGGGTAATCAGAAACGCCCCGGGTTATCGGATGGAAAGTTGAAGGTAATCAGACCGACACTGGTTATCAGGAGGGAAAAGTTGAAGGTAATCGGCCGAACTCAGGTTTGGATGGAAAGTTAAAGGGTAATAGAAACGACCCGGGTTATCAGGAGGAAAAAAAGGAATCAGACAGACACCGGTTATCGGAGGGGTTAAAGGAAATCGAAACAATCAGGTTATCGGATGGAATTGAATAATCAGACACGACACCGGGGTTATGGAGGGAAGGGGAAGGAATCAAAACACACCAGGTTTAGGATGGGTTGAAGGAAATAACACAAACCGGTTATCAGGATGGAAAGTTGGTTCAAAAAGACACTCGGGTTTCGGGGATGGCAAGAATAATCAGACATCGGGTTAAAGGGAAGAAAAAGGAATCAGCCCGACACTCGGGTTTTCGCATGGAAAGGAAGGTAACGACAACTGGTTATCAGGATGGAATTTAAAGGTAATGCCCGACACTCGGGTTTCACTGGAGTTAAAGGTAATGGGCGAACCTTTACGGTGGAAAGTTAGGTAACGGCACACCTGGATATCAGGATGGGGCGAAGGAACGAAACCCCGGGTTTGGGAGGGAAAAGGGAAGGGAATCGCCGCACTCGGGTTATCGGATGGAAAGTTGAAGGAATCAGAACGACATCATTTATCAGGATAAAGTTAAAGGTAATCAGCCGCATAGGTTATCAGGTGGAAAGTTAAAGGTAATCAAACGACACTCGGGTTTTCGGGATGAAAATTTAAAAGGTAATCGAAACACATGGTTATCGGAGGGAAAAGGGTAATCAGAAACAACCCCGGGTTATCGGGAAAAAACTTAAGGTAACAAAACACTCAGGTTATCGGGATGGGGGTAAAAAAACGACACTCGGGTTATCAGGATAGAAAGCAAGGTAATCGAAACGAACTAGATATCGGAGGGAAAGCAAGGTAATCAAAACACTTCGGGTTATCAGGAGGGAAACCAAAGGTAATCGAAACGGCCTCGGTTATCGGGATGGAAATTTTTAAAACAGAACAACTCGGATCGGAGGGAAAAGCTTGGGTAATGACACGACACTGGTTATGGAGGGAAAGAAGTAATCAGAAACCCAGGGTTATGGGGAGGGAAAGGGCTTGGTAATAAAAAGGACACTGGGTTCGGGGAGAAAAAGGAAACGAAACGACCTCGTTATCAGGAGGGGAAAGTTAAAAATGAAACACACAAGGTTATCATGAGGGAAAAAAGCAAAGGTAATAAAAACGACCTCAGGTTATCAGGATAAAAAGCTTGGGTAACAAAGCATGGGTTATCAGGAGGGAAAGGGTTTTAAGGTAATCAGACAAATGAAGGGGATGGAAAGCAAGATAATGAAACACATTCGGGTTATCAGGATGGAAATTTTAAAGGTAATAAAAAACGCCCCTGGATATCAGAAGGGGAAATTTTGAATCGAAAGGGCATTCGGGTTATCAGGAGGGAAAACCCTTGAAGGTAATCAGACACGCCCCGGGATTGGGATGGAAAGCAAAGGGTAATCAAAAAGACATTCAGGTTTCAGGATGGAAAGCTTAAGGTTGAAACGAATTGGGTTATCGGATGGAAAGCTAAAGGTAATCAGAAACAACTATGTTATCAGGATGGAAAGGGGGTAATCAAAAACAACTCAGGTTATGGGAGGGAAAGTTGAAGGTAATCAAAAAGACACTTTATCGGATGGAAAGTTTAAAGGGTAATCAAAAACACATGGGTTATCGGGTTGAAGGTAATCAAAAACGACACTAGGTTATCAGGATGGAAAGTTAAAGGTAATCAAAACGACATCGGTTACGGAGGAAAGCAAGGTAATCAGAAACAACCTCGGTTATGAGGAAAGTTAAAGGGTAATGAAACGCACTCGGTTATCGGAAAAAAGGAAGGTAATCAGAAACACACTGGATATCAGGAGGGAAAAGTTAATTCAGAAACGAATTCGGGTTTATCGGGATGCCGAAGGTAATCAAAAACGGCACTGGGTTATCGGATGGAAAGGGGGTTGAAACACCTCGGTTATCAGGATGGAAAGCAAGGAATGAAAGACATGGGTTATCAGGAGGGAAAATTTAAAAGGTTCGAACGACACTCAGGTTATGGATGAAAGCGAAGGTAACAAACAACCCGGGATATCGGGAGGAAAGCTTGAAGGTTAAAAAAACGACATCAGGTTATCGGAGGGAAACCCTTTAAAAACCAAAAGGGACCAGGTTATCGGATGGGTTGGTAATAAAAAGACACTCAGGTTATCAGATGGAAACCAGGAATCGAACGACACCGGGTTATCGGGATGGAAAGCGAAGGAATCGAAACGACACTCAGGAGGATGGAAGGCTTGAAAGAATAAAAGCGACACTGGGTTATCGGAGGGAAAAGCTTAAAGGTTTCGAAACACTGTTATCGGGAGGGAAAGTTGAAAATCAGAAACGACCTGGTTATCATGATGGAAAGTTGAAGGTTCGAAACGACACCGGTTATCAGGAGGGAAAAAGGAAGGTAATCAGAAGCGACATCAGGTTATCAGGATGGAAGGTTTGGGGAATCAGACACGACACTGGGATATCGGATGGAAAGCGAAGATAATCGAAACGACATTCAGGTTATCGGGATGGAAACCGGGTAATCAGAAACGACATATGTTATCAGGATAAAAGTTGAAGGAATCAGAAACGACACAAAGGTTATCGGATGGAAACGAAAATCAAAACGAACTGGGATGGAGGGGGCCAAAAGTAACGGCATCGGGATGGAGGGAAGGGAAGGTAATCAGAAACGCACCAAGTTATCAGGAGGGAAAAAGCGAAAGAACAAAGGACACTGGGTTATCAGGATGGAAGGTTTTGAAGGTTAAAAACGACACCGGGTTATCAGGATGGAAAGCTTAAAGCTAATCAGAAACGACACTCAGGTTATCAGGAGGGAAAGGATAATCGAAACGACACTCAGGTTATAATGGAAACCCTGAAGGAACAGCCCGACCCAGGTTATTAGGATGGAAAGTTTGGGAAAGTAATCAGACACGACACTCAGGTTATCGGATGGCTTGAGGTAACAAAAACGACCCGGGTTATCGGGATGGGTTGAAGGTAACGGAAACGCACTCGGTTATTGGAGGGAAAGGGAAGGTAATCAAAAACGACACTCAGGTTATGGATGGAAAGTTGAAGGTAATCAGAAACGACACTCAGGTTATCAGGAGGGAAAACCCGAAGGAATAAAAACACCCGGTTATCAGGAGGGTGTTTGAAGGTAATAAAAAGCCTAGTTATCGGGATGGAAACTTGGGTAATCAAAACGCCAGGATCGGGAAAAGCTTGGGTAATCAAAAACGCCTCTGGTTATCGGATGGAAAACTTGAAGGTAATCAGAAACGACACTCAGGTTATAGGATGGAAACTTAAAGGTAATCGGAAAACCTCGGGTTACGGGAGGGAAAGCTTAAGGAAATCAAAAACGACCTGGTTATAGGAGGGAAACTTGAAGGTAAAAACGACACTCAAAAATTTTCGAATGAAAAACTCAAGTTTTTGTTCCATTTTTTTCCGGGGAAAATGGGATTCAGAACCAAACTAAATCAATGTTTTTATAATTTGACAATTTTCATGAAAATTGAAATATTTTTATATGGGTTTTTTCGACATACGAATTTAAAATGTTCTTTAAAAAAACCCGATGTTATAAAAAAACAAACATTGGATTCAACCTGTAAAAAAAGAAAAAAAAAACCTTGACTTTTCATAAAACACTCTAATTTTTGGAAACCAGTTTGGGTTTAAAAAAGTGTCGATGATAGCTGACACTAACAATGACATCAAAACAAAAAAGTGTAATGATATACACTAACAAGCTGACATCAAACAAAAAATTCGGATATAGCGACACAACAAGGGGAAACAACACAATAAAAAATGTAATGATACTTAACTAAAGGACTAAACAATAAAAGGGGATGAAAACCCCAAAAACAAGCGACATCAACAAATAAAAATGTCGATGATATGACACTAAAAGCTGACATCAAAAAATAAAATTCAAATAGCGACCTCAAGCTGACATCAAAACCCAAAAAAATGTCGATGAATGAAATAAAACCCAATCAACACAAAAAGTGTCGATGATGCCGAACAAAACTGCATCAACAAATAAAAGTGTCGGGTGATAAACTTGGGCATCAACAAATTGCGATGATAGCTGACACTAAAAGGCATCAAACAAAAAGTGTCGATGATGCGAACCAAAAGCTGAATCAACAAATAAAATTTAAAAATGATGCGACACTAACAAGCGACATCAAACAAAAAAAAGGCAGATGTACGAATAACAAGCTGACATCAACACAAAAAAGTGTCGGTATAGCGACATAACAACGACATCAAACAAAAAAGTTCGATGATAGGGAAAAAAAGGGAAACAACAAATAAAAATGTCGGGGAAGCGACACTAACAAGCTGACATCAACAATAAAAGTGTCGATGATAGCGAAAACAACCGACATCAACAAAAAAAGTGTCAGATGAAGCGAAAAACAACTGACATCAACCAAATAAAAAGGGCGAATGCGACCAACAAGCCATCAACTTAAAAAAAGGCAGAAACGAACTAACAAGCTGAACAACACAATAAAAGGGGGATGTAGGCCAACAAATGACATCAACAAATAAAAAGGCGATGATAGCACCAACAACGACATCAAAAATAAAAATGTGATGATAGCCAACAAAAAGGGCATCAACAAATAAATTTAGATGATAGCGAACCGCTGACATCAACAAAAAAGTGCAATGATGTGTAAAACGACATCAAACAATAAAAATGTCGGAGTGCTGACACCCGACATCAACACAAAAAAATGTCAGAGATAGCGAACTCAACCGACATCAAACAATAAAAATGTCGGATGATAGCCCCACTCCTACATCAACAAATAAAAATGTCAGATGATGCGAATAACAAGCGACATCAACACAATAAAAGTTCGATGATAGCGAACCAAAACCCGACATCAACACAATAAAAGGTCGAGATAGCTGACACTTAAAAAGACATCAACAAAAAAAGTGTCGATGATAGCGACACAACAAGCTGACATCAACACAATAAAAAATTCGATGACAGCGACACAACAAGGGGCATCAAAAAAAGGCGAATACGAAAAAAATGACATCAACCAATGGCGTATGCGACACTAAAAGCTGACATCAAAAAAATAAAAATGTCAATGAAGCGACACAACAAGCCGACATCAAAAAAAAAGGTCGATGAAGCCGACTAACAACGACATCAACAAAAAAAGGCGATGATACTGACACTAACAAGCCGACATCAACCAATAAAAGCCGGGTGATAGCCGACACTAACAAGCGACATCAACCCAAAAAAAAGTGTCGGATGATAGCTGAACTAACAAGCGACATCCAAAAAATAAAGTGTCAGATGATGGCCCACAAGCTGACATCAACACAATAAAAAGTGGGTGATAGCGACACTAACCAAACTAACACAATAAAAGTGTGAGATGCGAACCCCAACAAACTGAATCCCAATAAAAATGTCAGATGATTGACACTAAAAATGACATCAACAAATAAAATGTCAGATGATAGGGGACCAAGCGAAACAACAAATAAAGTGTCAGATGATAGCGCCTCAAGGGCATCAAAAAATAAAAATGGAATGATAGCTGAAATAACGGCATCCCAATAAAAGATGAAGCGACATAACAAGCTGACATCCTTAATAAAAGTGCCGATGATGCTGAAATAACAAACTGACATCAAAACAAAAAGGTCAGATAAATTTTCATAACGGACCAACACAAAAAAGTGTCGATGATAGCGAAATAAAAACTGACATCAAACAAAAAATGCGGGTGATAGCACACTAAAATGACATCAACACAAAAAAAGTGTCAGATGATGCTACACTACCGGGGCATCAACAAATAAAAAATTTTGATGATATGACACTAACAAGTGACATCAAACAAAAAAGGTCGGGTGATAGCGCACCAACAACACATCAACAAATAAAAGTCAGATGATAGCTGAACCAAAAGTGTAACACAATAAAAGTTGGGTGATAGCTGACATAACAAGCGAATCAACTAAAATTGATGATAGCTGACATAACAAGCTGACATCCAAATAAAAATGTCGATGATGCGCTCAAGCTGACATCAACACAATAAAAATGGTTTGATGATAGCGACATAACGCGACATCAACACAATAAAACTGCGATGACATGCCTAAAACTGACATCAACCAATAAAGTGTAGATGTACAACTAACAAATGACATCAACACAATAAAAGTGTCAGATGATAGCCGAAATAACAAGCTGACATCAACACAATAAAAAAGGGGTGTCGACACCCTTTTACATCAACCAAAAAAGTGTCGATGAACGACACTAACGGACATCAACAAATAAAAAGGCGATGATAGCCGACACTAAAAGGACATCAACACATTGAGTGTGGTAATTTAAAGGGGGAAACAAAAAAAAATTGGGGGTGAATTTTTTAAATAACAAACCACATCAACACCCAAAAAAGCGTGAACTGACACTAACAAGCTGGGTAACAAAAAAAAGGGACAAAGCTGACACCTAAGTTTCATAACAAATAAAAGTGTGATGAATGAACTAACAAGCTGCTACAAAAAAGTCGATGAAGCGACACTAAAAACCCGAACAACACTTTAAAAATGCAGATGTGCTGAAATAACAACTACATCAACACAAAATTAATGAAGCCGCACTAACAAGGACATCAACTAAAAAAGTTCGGGGATAGCTGCACTAACAAAACATCAACAAAAAAGGCGATGATAGTGACACAACAAGCTGACATCAACCTAAAAGTGGATGATACACACCAAAAGCTGACATCAACAATAAAGTTCGATATGCGACATAACAACTGACATCAAACAAAAAGTTCGATGATAGCGACACTAACAAGTGACATCAACAAATAAAATGTAAAATTTTGGGAAATCAAGGGCATCAACACAATAAAATGCGGATGATAGCGAAAACAAATGACATCAACCAAAAATTTAGAGATACGACATAAAGGAATCAAAAAATAAAAGTTGATGAAGCGAACTAACAAGCGCATCAACCAAAAAAGTGTGATGTACGACACTAAAGCTGCATCAACACAATAAAGGGATGTGCGCACAACAACTGACATCCAAAAAAAGTCGATGATGCTGACCTAACAAGCGCATCAACAAAAAAGTTCAGATGATGCTGAATAAAAATGACATCAACAAAAAAAGGTCGTGAACTGACACAAAACCACATCAACAAATAAAATGTCAGAGAACGACCCAAGCCGACATCAACACAAAAAAAGGGCAGATGAACGACAAAAAACGACATCAAACAATAAAAATTCGAGTACTGACACTAAAAGCTTTTACATCAACACAATAAAAGGCGATGAGGGTGACCTCGCTACTCAACAAATAAAAGTGTCAGATGATGCGAATAACAACAAAAAACCAAAAAAAAAATGTGATGTAGGGCCTAAAAACTGACATCAAACTAAAAAATGTCGATATAGCTGCCTAACAAACGACATCCCAATAAAAATGTCGATGATAGCGAAAACAAGCTGAATCCAATAAAAAGGGCAGATGATAGCGACCAACAATGAATAAACAATAAAAGGGGGTGAAGCGACACAACAACACATCCAAAAAAGTTTGGGGTGATACTGACACTAACAACGACATCCCAAAAAAAAGTTCAGATGATAGCTACACCAACAAGTGACATCAACACAATAAAAGGCAGATGAACTGACACTAACAAGCACATCAACACAAAAAGAGATGAAACGACCCAAAAAATGCATCAACACAAAAAATTCAGATGAATACCTAACAAACGACATCAAAAAAAAGTGTGAGATACGCTCCAAACGCACAAAAAAAAGTGTCGATGATGCGACACTAACAACGAAACAAACAAAAATGTCAGATGATAAACCAACAAGCTGACATCAAAAAATAAAAGTGTAAGAGCGACAAACAAACAATCAACACAATAAAAGTGTCAGATGATAGGGCACCAAAACTGACATAACCAAAAAAAAGTGTCGGGTGATACGACACAAAAGCGAAACAACTTAAAAAGTGTCGATGATAGCCGAACAAAAAGCGACATCAACACAATAAATTTTAGATGATAGCTGACCTCAACTGAATCAACCAAAAAAGGCGTGTACACATAACAAGCACATCAACTTTAAAAATGTCGATGAAGCACATAACAAATGACATAACACAAAAAAGTGTCAGATATACGAACCAATTTAATCAACACAAAAAAATGTCAAGATAGCGAACTAAAAGCTGACATCAACACAATAAAAGTGCAGATGATACTGCCTAAAAGGACATCAACTTAAAAAAGTGTCAGATGTGCGGTTTCAAGTGACATCAACACAATAAAATGTCGGGTGAAGCTGAACCCAAAACGTCAACACAAAAAAGTGTAGATGAAGGGGACTAAAGTGACATCAACCAAAAAAATGTCGATGATGCTGACCAAAAGCTGACATCAAACAATAAAAGGTCAGAGATAGGGAAAAACAAGCTGACATCAACACAAAAAGTGTCAGATGAAATGACATAACAAGCGACATCAAACAAAAAGTGGGGATGATAGCGAAAACAACTGACATCAACCCTAAAACCGATGAAGCGACACTAAAAGCTGCACAACAAAAAAGGGGGATGATAGCTGACACCAAAAAAACGACATCAACAAAAAGGGATGATGCGACACTTGCGACATCAAAAATAAAAAGGGCGAGATGTGAAAAACCCAAGGACATCAACCAAAAAAAAGTGTCAGAGAAGCACCCAAAAATGACATCAACAAATGTGTCAGATGATAGCGACACTAACCTGACATAACAATAAAAACGATGGCTGACATAACAAGTGACATCAAACAAAAAAGTGATATAGCTTTCCCCAAAACGACATCAACACAATAAAGTGTCGATGATGCGACACTAACAAGGGCATCAACCAAAAAATGTCGGGGAAGCGACCTAAAAAGCTGACATCAAAAAATAAAAATGTGAATACTGAAATAAAACTGACATCAAAAATAAAAATGTCAGATGATAGCGAACAACAAGCTGACATCAAACAATAAAAGTGTCAGATGATAGTGTTTAAAAAAGCTAAAACAACAAAAAAATTCCCGGGTGAAGCAACTCAACTGACATCAAACCCTAAAATTCGATGATCGCCTAACAAAAAGAATCCAAAAAAAAAGTGTCGATGACGCCCAAGCGAATCAACAAATAAAAATAGATGATGCGACACTAACAAGCTGACATCAACCAATAAAAATGGATGATGGGCCCCCAAAAAACGAATCAACAAAAAAAGGTATAAGTACCAAAACGACATAACAAAAAAAGTGGATGATGCCGACTCAAGGACAAATAAAAAGGCGGGTGATATTTACCCTTTTCGTACAACATTTAAAAAATTAGATAGTAACTAACAACGACATCAAAAAAAATGCGATGATGCGCCAAGTGAACACCAAAAAAATGCGATGATAAAATAAAAGCGACATCAACAAATAAAGGAGATATTTAATAACAAACTGAATAAAAAAATAAAAATGTCAGATGATACAATCAACAAGGGAAACAACAAAAAAAGTGTCAGATGATAGCTGACACTAACAACACATCAACAAAAAAAGGGCAGATGATGCCGACCTAACAAGGGAAAAACAAATGGGTAGATGATAGCGACATAAAGCGACATCAACATAAAAAATGTCAGATGATAGCTGACACCAAGTTGACATTAAAAAAAAGTTCAGTGGTGACACAAAACGACATCAAACAATAAAAGTGTCAGATGATAGCCCCCAAATAAACCTTTGACTCAACCAAAAAAAAGTGTCAGATGATAGCTGACACAAAAGCTGAATCAAAAAAAAGGTCAGATGAAGCTGACCTAACAACTGACATCAACACAATGGGGCGATGATATGACACTAAAAGCGAATCAAACAAAAAAAGGGGAAATACGACATAACAAGCCAATCAACAAATAAAGGCAGATGTAGCTGACACTAACAAGCGACATCAACCCAAAAAAAATGTCAGATGATAGCTGACACTAACAAACTGACTCAACAAATAAAAATGCGATGATAGCGAAAAACAAGGGCATCAACACAAAAAAATGCCATGGCTGACCTAACAAATGACATCAACACAAAAAAGTGCGATGATAGCCATAACAAGCTGACATCAAACATTTAAAAGTGTCGATGATAGCTGACACAACAAGCGACATCAACAAATAAAAATGTCAGATGATACTGCCTCAAGCGACATCAACACAATAAAATGTCAGATGATAGTGAAAAACAAAGGGTCAACAAATAAAGTGTCAGATGATAGCGCATAACAACGACATCAACACAAAAGTGTCAATGAACGACACCCCACTCAACACAATAAAAGTCAAGAAGCACATCAAGCAATCAACAAATAAAAAGGCAGATGAAGCGACACTAACAACTGACATCAACAATAAAAATGTGATGATGCGCACTAACAAATGACATCAACAAATAAAAGGTGGGGTGAAGTGCACTAAAAACTGACATCAAACAATAAAAATGTGATGATAAATAACAAACTGAATCAACACAAAAGGGGGATGAAATGCCTAACAAACTGACATCAACACAATAAAACCGATGATATGCACTAAAAAGCGAATCAACACAATAAAAGTGTCAAAGTGCACAACAAATGACATCAACACAATAAAAATGTCAGATGATAACATAACAAGCTGACATCAACAAAATAAAAAGGGCAGATGAAGCTCCTAAAAACTGACATCAACACAATAAAAATGCCGATGATAGCGACACAAAAAGCTGAAATCAAAAAAGGCCAAAAGTGCAAAAATGGCAGGCCAAACCAAAAACATCAAAAAATAAAAGTGTCGATGATATGCCAAAGCTACATCAACACAAAAATTCAGATGATGCGAATAAAAAAATCAACAATAAAAAGGGGATGAAGCCGAAAAACAAACACATCAACAAATAAAGGGGGGATGATGCCCCAAAAACAAGTGAATCAACAATTAAAAGTGCGATGAAGGTAAAAAACTGAATCAACACAAAAAATGTCAAGGGTGCGCATAAAAAACTGACATCAAACCCCAAAATTGCATGATAGCTACCAACAAGCCACAAACCCAAAAAAAAGTGCAAGATACACCTAAAAAGCGAATCAAATTTTTAAAAATGTCGATGATAGCTGCCTCCAACAAACTAAAAAGGCGGATTTGGGGATAACAAGCTGAAACTTTGGGTACTGTTTAAAAACCACAAAAATTTAAAATTTCCCGTATTGAAAAAAAGGCATCAAAACCTTGGAGAATACCTAAAAGGAAATAATTTAAAAAAATTCTGTGCCGACACTTAAAAAAACCTTAAAAAAAAACCCGTTAAAACCAACGCTAAATAAACATTTTTTCTTTTTTAAAGCCAAACATTTTCCAGTTTTTTAAAAAACCATTACTTTAAACACCACTATAAAGAACTTACTGTTAAAAAACCATTATTATAAAAAAACATGATAAAACCACTTTTTGTATAAAAACCACTTTCGTATAAACCATTTTCTGTATAAAAACCCTTCGAAAAAAACCATTATGAAAAAAACCTTTTCTGTTAAAACCCCTTACTGATAAAACCAACCCCGTATAAAACCCTTTTGATAAAGACCATTCTGTATAAAAACCACCTTTTAAAAACCCCTTTCTGTTAAGACCACATGTAAAAGATCCCACTATAAAGACCCCTTTGTAAAAGCCCACTTATAAAAACCCAAAAAGACCATTTTCTTTAAAAATTTTAAAGACCAGGGGTTAAAAAACCAATAAAAAACTTTGACCACTTACTGATAAAAACCATTAAAAGACCCTTTTCGATAAACCCAAACCCTTTCTGTATAAAAAGAAAAACCAAAATTTACTGTTTATAAAAACCACTTTCTTTAAAAATTTTTAAAACATTCAAAAAAACAAAAATTTTGTTAAAAAATTTTTCTGTATAAAGAAAATTCAAAAATTACGTAAAAGACCTCTTCTGTATAAAAAAATTTCTGATAAAGACCATTCCCCTATAAAAACCACAATGGAAAAAACTCTTCTGTATAAAAAATACTGTATAAAAACATTACTGATAAAAACATACTGATAAAAACCACTTTCGTATAAAACCACTTTTTTAAAAGACCCCACTGTATAAAAACCACTTATTATAAAGACCATGATGTATAAAGACCCATACTGATAACGACCACTTACTGTATAAAAACCACTTTTTTAAAGACCATTTTTGTTAAAAAAACCACTTCTGTATAGAGACCCCTTTACTTTTAAAACTCCCCTTTTTGTATAAAAACCTTAACTGTTAAAAACCCTTTCTTTTAAACCATTACTGTTGCTAGCACTTTCCCCCAGTCTTCCCGGTCTCGTTTCCTTCCCAGTAGTGTCTATATTTCCATCCTTCCCAAAGTCCCTTTTTTCTCCTTTCCTGTTTTCTCCCCCCCTCTTCCTTCCTCTCCTGCCCCCCCTCCTTGCTCTCCCCCCCTCTGCCCCCTCCCCTCACTGGCCCCCACCAGCAGTACCTCCCCTCCCCCCCCTTCCCAACCTCCTCCTCCTCCCCCACTTCCCCCCCCCTTCCTCATCCCACCAACTCACCCCACATCCCCAAACCCCATTCCGTTTTCTCAATTCTTCAACCATCTCCCGATTCGCTGTCTTCACTACAACGTCATGTCTCCAAAAACGCCAACAGTCTCTCTCTCTCTCTCTCTCTCTCTCTTCCCCTTCCCCACGCCCTCCTTCAGATCTAAGGGTGACATGATGCACAAAAAACTTCTGAGTGGCCTGGTCTTTCGGGGCTCTGAACTGGGTTTGGGGGGGAAAAAGGACTATCGATCACGCCCGGTTTTTTCAAGGGAAACGTGTGGCACTGGTCCCGGCAGGACTGGTCCAGGCATTGTTGATCCGGGATTGTAGGTCCGGTTGGGAGGGTTCAGACTTTTTGGCACGGTTCGGCAGTGGACTGGTCAAGGATTGTGGCACTGGGCCAGGATTGGGCATGGTCCCGGGATTGTGGCATGGTCCAAAATTTGGCACTGGTTCAGGGGTTGTGGATGGTCCGGGTGGACTGGTCCGGGGTTTTGGCAGGATCCGGCATTGTGGCGGATCCGGATTGTGGGACGGTCCCGGCTTGTGGCACCCGGGGTTGTACTGGTCCGGCAGGCATGGGCCCGGCATTGTGGCAATGGCGGGGTTGGGACTGGTTCACATTGGGTTTATCCAGGATTGGCACTGATCCAGGGGTTGGGACCCAGGATTTAGCCGGTCCAGAATTGTGGGATGGGCCAGGATTTGGGGATGGTCCGACATTTGGGATGGCGGTTTGGGCACTGGTCCGATTGTGGCACTGGTCCGGCATTTTGGCAGGATTTGGCTTGTGGCAGGTAGGCATTGTGACAGGGTCCGGGCTTGGGGCGATCAAGGCATTGTGGAAATGGTCCGCATTGGGCAGGTCCGGCATTGTGGCACTATCCCGGCATTTGGCACTGATCCAGATTGGCCGATCCGGGAGTGGCACTGGTCCCCAAAAACACGGTCCGGGTTTTGGGACTGGTCCCGGGATTTGGGTGGTCCAACGTGGCACGGTTCAGGGAGGGGGGTCCAAAAATTGGGATTCCCGGGGTGGCGTGATTCGGGGATTTTGGCCCGGGCCGGCATTGTGACAGGGATAGGATTTTGGGGCGATCAAGGATTGTGGCCTGGTCCAACTTTGGCACTTCCCGGGGTCCTGTCCGGGGTGGCACCATCCGGATTTTTGGCCGATCTGGCATTTTTAAAGGCTTTTGGGGGTGACGGATTTTGGATGATCCCGGCATTGTGGCGTGATCGGAGGAGTGGGTCGGCATTGTGCGTGATGGCAGTCCGATCCGGCGGGTGGAATGTGGGGGTTTGGGCCGACCCCGGCATTTTGGGGATGATCCGGCATTGGCAGTGATCCGGGTTTGCGATCCAGGGTTGTCCGATCCGGCAGGGGGGATCCCGGCATTGTGGCACTGATCCAGGTTGTGGCACGATCCAGGATTGGGAATCCGGATTGGCAGTGATCCAGGGATTGTGGACTGATCCGGGGTTGTGGATTGTTTCGGTATACCACAGATTTGTATTTGGGAAAAATTCCAAAGGGTTTCTCTCATTTTTAAAATAATTAATCTAAATTGTATTGTATTATGTTGTTTTTTTGGGGGTTAGTTAAGAATGTGATTTTCTTGTGTGGGGCACTAGTTGACCTTTCTACTAGTTGAGGGAGTTACTAGTTAGAGCGCTGTTTTCAGGTCGGCCTTCCCTCAGTCATGGGTCCAACCTGACGTCACACCCCCACTGGTACAGTAGGGGGTTCCAACCTCGCTGAGTGGGGCCAAAAACTGATCAGAGAGGTTACAACATACCCAGAGAGGGTTTACAACAAAGTAGGTTCCAAAAACTAGGAGGTTCCACCTCAAATAGGTTACAACACTTGATCAGAGATTACAACAGTCCCCAGAGAGGTTTACAACACTGATCAAATAGGTTCCCCAACAGTCCCAAGGGTTCCCTGATCAGAGTAGGTTACAACAGTCCCAGAGTAGGTTCAACACTCAGAGAGGTTCACAACACTGCCAGAGTAGGTTCACAAACTGATCAGAGTAGGTCACAACAGCCTCAGGTAGGTTTACAACACTCAGAGAGGTTCCCCTGGTGGTTCCAAAATGCTCAAATAGGTTCCCCCAGAGGAGTTTCCCCTCAGAAGGTTTCCCCGCCAAAAAGGGTTACAACACTCACTCAGAGTGGTTCCCAAAATTGCTCAGAGACACAACACTCAGGAGTTCACAACACTCAGAGGGTTCACAACACTCGCTCAAGGGTTCCAACCCACCCAGAGTGGTTCACAAAACCCCGCTCAAGTGGTTTTACAACACTCACCAGAGGGGTTCACAACACCGCTCAGAGTAGGTTCACAACACTGACAAGGGTTCCCCAAAAACCACTCAAAAGGGTTCACAACCTCAAATGGTTCCAACACTCGATCAGGAGGTTCCAACACTCAAGTAGGGTTTCCAACACTGCCCAAAAGGTTCAAAACCCCACTCAGTAGGTTTCCAAAATCAGAGTAGGTTACAACACTGCCCAGATAGGTTCCCCTCACCCGAGTAGGTTTATAAACCACTGAGAGTTCCCCCAACATCCTCAGGGTTCCAAAAACTCAGAGTGGTTCACAACATCAGAGTAGGTTCACAACACTCGATCAGAGTAGATTCACAACACTCCCCTCAGGGGCACAACACTCGGTCAAGAGGGTTTAAACACTCACCAATGGTTCCAAAAACTCCCAGGAGGCACAACACTCCCAAATAGGTTCCCAAAAACTCCTCAAATGGTTCACCCTCCCGAAAGGGGTTTACAACCTCAGAGGGTTCACAACATCGGGAAGGTTACAACACTAAATGGGGCCCACCAGAGAGGGTTCCCAAAACCCAAATAGGTTCCAAAAAACCCCTGGTAGCCCCCACTCCCCAGTCTGACTCTGATTTCAAGAGCTCTGTTCTTTAATACCCTTTACATGGGGTTATCAAAATTTTCCCTTTTGGGTAATTTTAAAAATAATTCTCTGGGACATTGGGAATTATTTGGGAAAAATCAGTTACTTCATGTCTTTTTAAATTATATATGGGGGTTTGTCTTCCCCGAAATTTGTCGTCAATATTTTTAAATAATTATTTTATGTAAAGGAAAAGTTAAAAAATTTTTTTGTCCATTTTAATTAAAAAAATACTTATAGAGATATGATCCATCTAAGTTTTTTTGTTATTAAAAATGGATTATACTTTAGTTTTTTCATCCTAAAAAAAGAAGGTTAACAAAGAAATTTTGAAGGTATGTTTAGCACAAAACCTTTTATTGGGGTTTTACCACAAAGCCCGGGGGGTCCCTTTCAATTTTAAAAACTCCCTACGCACAGGCACGGGCCCGGCATTGGACGGGGCTGGGGGGGGTCTTTGGCACTTGTCCGGGGACAATGGGGAAAAAAAAAGAGGCATTTGGGTTTTGTTCTGGACTCATCTGGGGCTTAAGGGCCAGAACCATGTGGGGCCCCACAGGGCAGGGAGGCTGGGAGGACACCTACGTGGGGGTACTTCCACACCAGACTCACTCACCCCCGCCAATGACCGTGTACATTTGTTTAATGTGTTTAAACCTTTTGTTGTCATGGATGGGCTTTTTCCCGCAAATGATATAGGCCTACAGGTCTCTAAACTTTTCTCTGGGGGTCTTCCATCAAAAAGCTGGGCTCCAGGTCTACCCCCAAAGGAAGGGTTTCCCTTTATGTTGTGAGGGGTTTTATTTAAGGGTTTGGGCTTGGGCCCCGCCCCCAATTAAGCCTGAATGCCTTCCCCCTCCCCCCGGCGCTGTATAATCCTCCCGGGTTTTGCGCCCCCCGATTAAATAAAAAATCTGCAGGTCTACTACCTTTTAAATATTACAAACACAGGCCCAAAGCATGTTCCCACCCGGGCCAACCAGACCGCAATATAGCCAGAATCCAAAAAAATGAAAAAAAACACGGAAGGGGCAGTTTTTTTTCATTGTTTTCCTTACCAGATGCAAACATTTAGCTGGCAGTATAATGACAGGGACACAATGTACGCGGGGGTTCCACTAGCCAGGCGGGGGTGTGATTCCCCTTGGCGGGGGATCGCCTCCCCTTTATTGGTGGGTTGACATGAGCAATACACCCGGGGACGGGGGCAGAATTTATATCAGAACTACCATATGCTGGTGGGGGGAATTAAATGGTTGGGATAAAGTCGAATTGAAATCGACCACCCACATTTTAAACATTTGGACCCCTTTTCCGTGGTACCCAAGCCTGAAGTCGTAAAAAGATGTTACTCCCTGAGTTTGGGGAAAGGAAGTAGATCAAATTTTAAACGCCTTTCAAGATTGGCATAAATTTTTAAATGATTTAAATGGCTGATTTGGGTAGAGTATTTTGCTTCGACAGGGAATGAAAACCTTTTAACGTTTCTTTTTTTAAGGCTGTCGGGGCAGCGGGCGACGGGGGAGTCGGGAGACGGGTTGTGGGGTTAGTTAACGGGGAATACTGTATATACGGCAGTGATAATGAAACAATATTTTTTTTAAAACACACACACACACACACACACACACACACACACATAGAGGAGTCAACAACACACACACACACATCTGGGGGGTTTCTGGGTCAAGCCCCCCGCCGGTCCATTACCAGGCCCGGGGCACACAGAAATCCCCACGAAAGTAAAAGACTCAGGGAAAAATACCGGAACATGATGGATGAATTGAGTTAGATGCGCCGGAAAAATTTTTATAAAACTAGACCGGGTTTTAATCTGAAAATTTGGGGACTGTCTTGAATTTTTGCCGTTCCAGTTTAAAAGGGGGGTGGGGGGATGGATTTGTAAATTTTGGGGTTTTTAATTGCTCATATAAACGGGTTTGGGACAAAAAAGCTAAAGGGAAACCCAGTGTCAATTGTTTTTTTAGAAGTAAAAAAACTGTTTTTTTTTAAATACCATCCCCAGACTTAGACAAGGGTTAAAGGGAGACTTTTTGGGAAAAAATTAAAGGCTTAAAAGGAAAAAAAATTTTAGATTTAACCTCTGAAATGGATTAATTTTTTTGGGTTGAGTAAAATGACCCTAGAGATAATTAAGCTTTTTAAAACTTTTTTGGATAGAACCAAGGGGGAAGAAAATTGGATTTGGTTCTGGTAAAAGATATTAGGAACTGGCATGAGTGACAACAAACTCATTACATAACACTGGGGGAAAGTATACAGTAAACAAAAAAATGATGAATTAAAGTTCAACAAAAAACAAACCCAAAAAAGCTTGCTTTATAACCCCCGATGCCTTAACAGTTCGGAACGCATCGAAAATTGACTACTGTCTAAAAATTTTCCCAGCAAATCCTCAAACATCTTTGCTTGGGACTTCTTCTCGGACATACAAAAAGGAAGAATTTGAAAAAAGGAAGCACTCAGATGAAAACACACACATGAGCTTTCTGAATTTTAATAAACACCCCGACCGAGAAGTGGAAAACAAAACAGGGGAAAACCCTTTTACTGTATTTTACAAATAATGGGGCCTGGGAAGAAACTAAATCAACAAAAACAATTTGATCACAACAAAGTCCAACTTACATAAAAGGGGGCCCGATCCCCAAACCCTAATATGAGAATTTCACCAAATTCAAATTCAAAAAAAACAGAGATGGGAAGGTGAACATGTCCCAAAAGAAAAAGTTGGTTTATTTAAATAAATGGATCCAACCCGTGCCTTGAAAAAATCAACTTTTTGAGGAAGTATGTTAGGATATTCCCAAAATAAAAAAAGAAAAAACTGGGGAGGGGGCCCCCCCTTTCAGGGAAGGCGAAGAAACACTGGCTTTTGAATCTATATTATTTAAAACAGGGGAAGTGCTAACCAGGAAGTGAAAATTGAGCTAAAGTTAAAATTTTCAACAGGATCCAGAAGAAAAAGAGGATAAAAAACTATTTGTGAAACTGAAAAAAATTAAAAATTTTTTATACCAAAAAAAAAAATACAGATCGGACCTTACTCAGCAAAAGGGGTCCCCAAAAGATGACACCAAAAAAATAAAAATACTGGAAAACTCAATATGGCCTGTTAGCGAGCACAATCAGTCAAAGATAGACAATCCAAATAATTTTCATAAATGAGCTAAATATCAAAATTTGTACAGTGTTCCTGACATATTCCCTAACTCTACTAGGCTTTGAAAGCCATTGACAACTGTGCCTATACCTTTGAGCTTGGACTGGTGGAACTCTGTGTTCATTAAAAAACTGCAGCCCTCTCTTGAATTTCTAAGTATACTCTGGAAGAACATGAAACACAGGTGGTTGAGCACTAAAAGAAGCAACGGATATAGCAGCATTATACACCAAGGTGGCAACAAGTAGCTAATAATTTATAGACCAATAGCTTTAACGTCCCCATCATACAAAAATCTTTGGAAGAGTTCTAAGAAGGAGGATTTTGACCACCACAGACTCCAACAATTGCAATCCCAGGACAGCATGGGACAAACAGGTCGCTCCTGCCTCTCTATGCAGATACACCCTGTCATATGGTCTGGATGCGCAAACCGCCAGAATACAGATATGCTATATACGGAGCTTCATAATGCGCGAGAAGTGTGACCATGGTGTTATAGCACAGTATGCGTTGTTTAATGGGATAACTTTGTAAATGACAGTGGATGCCAATATAATAAATCGAGCAAGAGTATTGAGTAAACAGAGTTAAATCGGCAGCTGCCATGGTGAAGAGTTCTGTTTACTGTAAGGCAGAATACTCACCTACTGTTCCTCATCCTCATATCATTATAGACAGAAGATCATGTGCATAGCACCAGTATCATCCTTTAGATGATGGGATCCCTTGAGAGTGTCATCTATTGAGGACACGGCAAATTTCTGAGAAGATATAAACCAAATTACTCCAGTGGCAGCAGAACAATATGATATTCAATGATGACAAATTCCCACCTTCTCATTATTGGAAAGCTGGAAATAATAACTAGGACTCGGTATACTACAAACTCTAATCACTGTAGAGCGAAAAAGTAATGTGAAGGACCAGGGGAGTGGTATTGGGGATCTCTGCCAAGGATCACGCTGTGTCATTATCGCATCTGCAGAGAAAGAACTGATAGGATGGATAACAGAGAACATTCTGCAAATCTGAAGTTCTGGCCAATGGACATTCACAACACTTGATTTCTTTGGGCTGGAGCTACTGTACGTCATCTCCATTCAGGAAGGTGAAGTACGAATCAGAAAATGTGCAGAACCTTTACTACATGCAGTTCAGTGACCTGTAACTACAGGGCAACAGGAAGCACCCGAGCTTGTACTCGGAACACAGGCAGAGAGATACATCATAACCTGCCTGGAAGATCCTGGTGGGGCTGATTGCTAATCACACTGCATTTTCCCTGCAGAAAGCAAAGACTTGGTAAACGTGCAACATGCCCCCAGTGAAAAGATAGGGCGCCATTGAAGTACACTGAGAAACACCAATGGTGTCCGGGCATAAGACTGTTTGTGGCAACTCCCACCAGCCTGCAGGAATTACCAATAGGCCCTGGCTGCCTTAGGGGAGCTGGACAGATACCTAAGTCAGGGCCGGATCAGCCGGGCTGTGGTTCCGCCGTTGGACTATGTGCGGCTAAGCAGTAACAGCCTCGTTGATCCAGGCCCTGGCTGAAGCGGGTGTTCAGAATTGCAGCATTTGTTTAACTGGTAAAATGTGCCAGATTTCCATACAATTGAGTGAAAAGTTAATAAAGCAAAAGGACAAAGAAAAATAAAATATACAACAAGAGAGTGGCAGTGAGCCTGCTGAAGCGTGACAATCTGACAGTTGTGTTAACTATTATACATATAAAGTGGCACGAATGTGAAGTGTATTCTGTCAACAAATGAAAAATTTAATCAACAGAGACGTGGATGCATGAGCATATATGGTTGTGCTAAAATAGTAGTAAAGAAGGCCTATAACACGACAACGTCAACAGCATCTGGCAACTTGTCATTGCACTGCTGCCGGTACAGTGTTACTCACCTATTGAGGTTGTATCATTGTGGGTTCTGAATCCTGTTATTTTATCTTTTCTTCAGAGTACAGTCACTCCTCCTGCAAGCTATGCAAATTAAAGTAGAATACGCCTGCATTAGAAATTTACAAGGTAAAGTAGTAGCGAGGGATAACGTCAGACACTTAAGCTGAGACAAGCTAAATTTTACAACCTAGCTACTTTTCTGTATTTTATGGTAAGAATGATAAGTGTTAAATTATTAGTAGCTTTAGATTACTCGTATTACCATTATTATTAGGGTATGAATACTTAGAAATTTGGGGACACACACACACAGAAACACACACACACACGAACAAGCACTTGGCCAGCTGTAGTACCTGCGCAAACACACACATGCACAGGTTCACACCTCCCTGTGAGTGACCATCTGAATCTCATATCTCTCTCTCTATCTACTACCTGTCTCACTCTCTCACTACTGTCTCTCCTCTCTCTATATCTCCACTACATATCTCCTCTGCTGTCTCTATCTACTATCTCCTCTTTACCTATCTCTCTCTCTCTACCTATGTCTCTCTCTCTACCTATCACTCTCTACCTATCTCCCTCTCTCTCTCTCCATCTCTCCTGTCTCCCATCTCTCCCCTCAACATCTTTATCTTTGCCTCCCCTTCTAACAGCTCTCCCCTCTAACATCTCTCCTCTGTTATCTCTCCCTCCTCCTTTCCCCATCTCTCCCTCTCCTCTCTCTCTTCCCATCACCCCCCTCTTTCCCACTTTAACCCTCTCTTCCCTCCCCTCTCTCTCCCCTCTCTCTCTCCCCCTCTCTCTCTCCCTACTCTTTGCCTCTCTCTTTCTCTCTCTCTCTCTCCTCTCTCTCTCTCTCTCTCTCTCTCTCTCTCTCTCTCTTTCTCTCTCTCTCTCTCTCTCTCTCTCTCTCTCTCTCTTTACCTTTCTCTTCTGTCTCCCCTCTCTCTTCACCTTTCCATTCTCTCTCTCTCCCCTCTCTATCTTTCTCCTCTCTCTCTCCCTTTTCCTCTCTCCTATCCTTCCTTTCCTTCTCCTCTCTCTCTCTCTCCCCCTTTTTTCATTCTCCTCCCCCTCTCTCTCTCTCTCTCTCTCTCTCTCTCTCTCTCTCTCTCTATTCCTTCTTTCTCCCTCTCTACCCTTCCCTTCTCTCTCACTTCCCCTCTCTCACATCTCTCTCCCTTTCCTTCTCACTCTCCCCTCTATCTCTCCTTCAACCTTTCCCTTCTCTCTCTCTCTCTCTCTCTCATAAAATGGTGGGGACTCTGGAATGGGATCAGATGAGAATGGTTCTGTGGTAGAGAAGGTGGATGGAGGAGCAGTGGAAAGGATGGAACAAGAGTGGAGAAAATTCAGCTGAAAAAATGGAGAAAACAAACGTGGAAAAACAGGTTGGAGAAGAGACAAAAGTAGGAGGGCACAAATTCAAACTGCAGTGGCCAGGATAGGGTCTAAGTTACAGAGATAAATGGGGCTGAAGCAGTTACAGGGCGACCAGGAAAGGCTAGCATACTAGGCTGAGTCCGAACAGGAAGAGTGCTAGATTATGTGAGTCTATCAATATTGCAGAGGGGCCAGAGGTGAAGGAGAGAACAGCTGGAGATGCAGATGGAGGGTGATGAGCCAGATGCTGAGAGCACAGCCATGCTGCAGGCCACTGGAAAAATCAAGGGAAAATGACCACATACAGACCCCGGATCCAGGTCCGAGGAGAGGCAATGGGGAGGAAAAGTGAAGTCGTGTTTATCCATGGGCTTCAGAAGAGAGGAAAGGTTCTACACTAGAAGGCGGCAGGAAGAAAGAAGGAGATTGAAAATCTGTGTCAAATAGGTGAAGAAGTGGACAGGGTATCAATTTCAGAGAATAGAGGGGGTGCCTGAAGGGGAGAAACAAACTCAAATCAATGGTTCTCCTGGGATGGAAGCAGATTGCGGAACAGGATCCTCAGAGAAACCACAGTTTGAAATATAGAAGAGTACAGGCGGTGTTCCTAGACAGAGACAGAACACAAACAGAACGACAGCAGCTGAGGAGAGGACAAAAAAATGAAAGACTAGGAAAGGGGCTGAGATGGGAACAGCAGAGGTCAGTCAGAGAGCAGAACAGAGGAGCGGGCAAGCACACACACAACTAGCCTCAGAAGTTTACAACCTATCACACCATCTCAGCACTCACTACAATCCATGTCACACACACACCGACACACACATAGTACACACACACACACACACACACACACACACACACACACACACACACACACACACACACACAAACAAAAACACACACACACACACACACACACACAAAAACACACACAAACACAAACAAAAAAAAAAACACACACACACACACACACACACAAACACACACACACCCAACACACAAAAATACAAAACCCCTACACAAACACACAAAAACACACACCACACACACAAACACAAAAACACACAAAAAAACACAAAACACACAGACACACAAACAAAAGACACACAAACACATCACACAAAACAAAAAAACACACACACACAAACCACACACACACACAAAACACACACACCCCAAACCCCACACACACAAACACACCCCAAAACACACACCAAACACACACACACAAACACACACACACACACACACACCCGAAACACACACACACACACACACACACAAACAAACAAAAATACCCCAAAAAACCCCAAAAAAAAAGACACACAAACACCCCACACACACACAAACCCCAAAAAACCCTAAACAAAAACACAACCCCCCTCCACAAAAACCCAAACACAAGCAAACACCCAAAAACCCCCAAAACACACAAAAACCCAAACAAAAAAACCCCAAAAACCCCCCCTACACCCCTAAAACACACAAAAAAACACACAAAAAAACACCCCAAAAACACACAACACACCAAAAACACAAAACCAAAAACACACACACAAACCACACCCCCAAAAACAAACCCCACAAAAACAAAAAATTGACATTTAATAGATCTTTTGGCCCCCTTTAAACACCTGTGCCTTGGATTTTGGGAGTAGCGGCCAGTTAAAAACCCCCCTAAAAACTTTTGGAAAGGGGGTGAAAAGGTTTTAACCCAAGACAAGTCCCGGGCCCAAGGGTATGCCCCGGAGGATTGGGAAATAACCGGCCCTGGGGGACGGGAGAATAAGGGGCTGATAACAATTCAAAATCAGGGGGAATTTAAAAGGGGTGGAAAAAGACGGATTTTTCCAGAGATTGGACACAGTAAAAAGGGGACACATTTGGGAAACTGAAAAGCACAGATGAACCCGGGGATGTTGGGAAGTTTTTTTACCCCGGTAGTAGTAAGTGGAATAGTTTAAAAATTGTGAGGGGACCAGGATCCATACATGGCCAGCAGAGGAATAAAGCCCCGCTCGGGGAGAGTGACCTAGCCGATCGGTGAAGGGGCGGGGCCAGGGGCTCGGACCCCGACCCCAAACCTAAACTAATTTAATTACAACTGGGGGGAAATTTTTAACAAAAACCAAACACACACAAAACACACAAAAAATACACACACAAAAAACACACACACACCCCCCCCGTGTGAGGGTCAAACCCCTTTGAAAATTATATGGTGTTGATAAAAGTTCCCCAATTTCTTATAAAATTGATTTGATAATGATGTGTGTGTGTGTAAAAAATAAAAAAATTAAAAATGTTGTAATAATATTTTTTGTTGTAAAAATAATAATAATAAAAATTAAAAATAAAAAATTTTTAAATTTTTAAATTTTTAAATTTTTATTATTATTATTTGTTATAAACCTTTTAAATTTTTAAATATTCTTTTTCCCTATCTCCTTTTTTGTTAAAAATCTTTTTCCCCCTTTAAACCCTTTTTGCCCTTCCAGCCCCTCCCCCCTTTCCCCACTCCCTCCTTCCATCTTACCCCCCACCCTCTCCCTTCCATATTTTTTCCCTCTCCCTTCTTTCCTTGCATCTTCCCCCTTATTCTCTCTCCCCCTTCCTTCCCCCCTCTCCCCTCTCTGCTTTTTTCCCCTCTCTTCTTATCTATCTTTTCCCTCATTTTCCCCGAAAACTTGTGTTTCAGAATTCTGGTTGGGATTTTTAAATCGGGAAAAGCCCCTTTTCCCAAGGTTAAATATATTTTTTCCCTTCTATGGATCAACCTCATTACCCCCTTTTTTTCCAGGTGCGATGTATTGTTGGTAATTCCTTTTTTCTATAAAGGGGAACATGTGTTGAAAAGTCATGGTCCCTTACACCTATTATCTCTTTGTGTTCTTCCCCCCTCCCCCCCTGTCTCTTTCTATCTCCAGTTATTAATTTCTTCCCGGGTTTCCTCTTCCCTTTCTTTCCCCCTTTTTCCTCCTTTAAAAACAAATACCAACCCCAAAAAAACCCCAGCATTCCAAAAATACCCACAGCAACCAAAAAATCCGAAACCCCCAACAATGCGGGGGCCCAAAAATCCAAACCATTTAAAAACCCGCACACAAAAACACTCATCAAATAATAACCAGCCCACAACCCCCCCCACCATCCCACAAAACACAACAACCACCCAAAAACCCACTCCCCCCCCCAGGTCACCCCGCAACCCGCAACAACCACAACCAACCCAATCAAACAAACCCACAACCAAACCCCCAACAACCAAACAACTCACCCAAAAAAAAACCAAACTAACAATCCCGCGGGAACAACAACAATCCCCCAACAACCCAAATAAAACCCCCCACAATCCCAAAGACCCCGAAAAAAAAACCCAGCCACACATCCCCCCAAACCACCAAAATCCCCGGGCCCCAACCCAACCCCCAAACCCCAAACAACATCCACCCAAACCAAACTAACATCCCACAGCAAAACAAAACAACCACCCCAAAACCCCAAAAACAACCACCAACAAAACCCCAATAACACCCCCCTCCCAAAAAGAACCCCCAAAAAAAATAACAGCCACAACATCCCCCAAACAACCCCCTAACAATCACAACGCAGCAACCACAACAAACCACAAACAACAACCCTAACAACCACCAGCAACAACCAACAAACAACAACATCCCACAATACAAACTAACAATCACAAAGGAACCCCAACAAAAACAACAACAACCACAACAAAACCCCAATAACAAACCACAACCCAAAAAAACAACAGCACAACCAACAATACCCCCACCCCAAAAATGCCCTCCGGGATTAAATTCTGGATGGGGAATTAAAAAGGGAGGTTGGTGGGTGAATCCTTCCCCCGTCTCTCATCACCCCCCTTTTTGCTGACTGCTTTCAAACCCATGGGAACGTTCATCTGTGTGTGTGTGTGTGTGTGTGTTGTGTGTTGGTGTGTGTAAAGTGTGTGTGTGTGTGTTTTGGTTTTTGTTTGTTTTTTGTGTGTTTGTTTCTTCAGTTTTTATTTCATATCAAATTCTTCTTTTTTTAAATTTCTAATGTTTTTATCCACTTATCCCTTTTATACTTCCTTCCTCCTTTGCCCTCCTAAAAAATCTATTATTTTTTTTTGCATCCTATGGTTCTACTTTCCCTAGACGAAACGTTGCCACAATAAAATGGAACATTAGTTGTATCTGTGTCTGTTTACCTAACGGTAATTCTACCGTTTTTTCTGAGAAGTCTCCTTCATCCTTTAATGACCTCATATGTAGTTATCATGTCTCGTCTCTTCCTGCTATCAGCCAGTATATATATATATATATATATATATATATATATATATATATATATATATATATATATATTTATTATATATATATATATAATATTATATATATTATTAACACCCGGATTCCCACCAAGGCGGGTTGACCCAAAAAAGAAAAACTTTCATCATCTTTCCTCCATCACTGTCTTGGAGGTTCCCTTTTACACTACAGTTATAAAACTGCAACATTAACACCCCTTCCTTCAGTGCAGCCCTTTGTCCTTCCCAAATCCCCCAGGACTCAAGTAAGGCCTGCCGGTTTCTCTGAATCTCTTCATAAATGTTCTTTTACCCCCCAAGCAAGTCAAGTTTAAAAACCATTTGTCTCCATTCTTTTCCTATCAAAAAATTCACGCATGCTTGCTGGAAGCCCAAAACCCCTCATACAAAAAACCCCTTTTTCCCCCTCCCCAAACCCTTTCCCTGTCTGACTCCTCCCCTCCTTTCCCCCTCCACTACAGTTTTTAATCACCCCTCAAGCCCATTCTGTTTTGTTCCATTCCCCTCTCATGCCCCAAAACCCCCCCTCAACAACCCCTCCCCCAGCCCCCCTGGATAATAGTTTTGGTAACCCCACCTTTTTCCTAACTTCAAACAAAGAATTTTTGCATTATATTCCACCAAAATTGCTCCCCAGACAAAATTCCCCCTGCCCCTTCCCCCCTTGTTAACATTCATCCCATCTTCACACCCATAAAAAGGTGTTGATAAAAAGTATACCCCATACTTTCCCCCTCTTTGATTCCCATGAAAAAAGTTCTTTGTCCCCAAGATTCCTACGTGCACCACTCCCCTTTTTTCCCCCCCGTTCTATGTTTCCCCCTTTCCTTCTAAACCACAACAGCAAATACCCTAAATATCTGAATACATTCACCCCCTCCATGCTTTTCCCATCCAATCTGATATCAATTTTTCCCGTCCCCCTAATCTTTTTGTTATTCTCATCACCTTATCTTTCCTATATTCATTTTTAAATTTTTTCTTTACATACCCTCCCAAATTTCCCATCCCCCAAACCCTTTTTAACCTTCTCTTCAGAATTTTCCCAAAAAGCACAGTGTCAGTAGCAAAAAAGCAACTTTTGGAAAAAACTCCCCCCTTTTTGTTTGATTCTTTTCTTTTAACTCCCACTTCTTGCCAAGACCCTCCTTTCCCCTTCTCTTTCCCAAATCCCCCTATAAATTAATGAACAAGCATGGTGAAATCCCCATCCTTTTCAAAGGGCCCACTTTTTCTGGGAAATGATCTTCCTCTGTCCTACATCTCTCGGGCCTCCCCTTTTTCGAAAACCTTACTGCTTTTTAAAAAAAACCACCTCCTATCCCCTTTTACAAACATTTTGCCCCCTTTCCACCCCGTCATCGCCTTTTCCAAATCCATAAATGCCACAAAAAACCCCTGCCTTATCTAAATATTGTTCATTTTATGTTTCACTGTAAAACACTTGGTCTTTCATAGCCCCCACCTTTCCTAAAAAATCCTTGTTCATCTGCTATCCCCCACTCTCTGTCTCACTCCCAATTCTTTCAATAATAACTCTACCATACACCAAATTTTACTAGAGAATTTCCCCCCATAATTTTTAAATTCCCCTCTTGTCCCCCCTTTCCTTTATACAAAGGAACTATGCATGCTCTCTGCCAATCCTTACCCCCTTCCATACATTTATTAAATAAAAGCTTTTAAACCCCTCCCAAAAATATATCCCCCCTGGCCCCAAAAATTTCTATGTTTTTTCCCATCAATCCCAGCTGCCTTATCCCCCTTTTTTCTACCACTTTTTCACCCCCTTTTATTCTGCCCACTGCCTCATAACTTCCCCCACTCCCTTTTTTCTTCCTCCTCCTACAAAATGTTTCCTCCTTGTCTTGTACACGAACTCACAGCTTCCCCATCTTCATCAACATTTAACAATTCTTCAAAAAAAATACCCTCCATTTTCCCCCAAACCTCTGACTCTCCATTTAAAAACTCTCCTCTTTTCTTCAAATCTTTTTCCCTCTGGCTTTAACTTATTAATCTCTAAAACTTTTTTTTTTCCTTTTTTTATAAATCTCACCAGTCTCAAATTTTTTTTTTTCCCCCCATCCCCTTTTTCCCCCTTTTCTCCCCATATATCCCCCCTTGCATCCTTTTTTTAAAAAAGCCTCTCTATGCTAACATTTTCTCCCACTACTCTTTTTCATCATCATTCCCCGATTTTCCCTCCCCCCCCCTTTTTTAAACCACAAACTACTGTGAACATTAACAATCATTCTTAACCTCCCCCATTCATCTTCAGACTCATTCCTTTTTACTGTCTTTTTAACATGGTTTATTTTCCTAACTCCTCTTTTTGTTTATACACCTCTCTCTTACTTTCTTCTATCTTCCTTGTTCCCCTCTCCTCTTACTTTCACTGTCAACTGAAATGATCTGATATATCTGTGGCCTCTGTAAAAAGTCATTCTGAAGTCTCTCAAAGTCTTTTATCTACCAAAAATTGTAACAAAAATTTCATTGGGTAAACAAACTTTATAATTATTTTCCCTTTTCTTAAGATACATATTACCCATTAAACCCCCCCCTATAAAAAATTAAAACAAAATCCCCCTTTTCATTTACCTGCCCCAAACTTCTTAAAACCCCCTCTAAAAATTTTTTCCTCTTTGCATTTGGTCCCCCCAAAAATTTTTCTCTCACTTTGGTTCAAAGGGTTCCCATACAAAAAATTTTCCCCAATTTTCCTCTCCTCTCCCTCCCTTTTCCGGGGGGATACACTTTACCCCCTTTCCCCATCCCCCTTTTTTAATCCAAGATGGTTTTAAAATTTTTTCCTCTTCTCCCCTTTTAAAGATCCTTAAAAAATTATTCTCCTTTCCTCAGCTCAACTCTCTCAGATATTCCCAATCCTTTTTTTTTACAAACCCCTACCCTTTTTTTTCGCTTGGGGCCAGGACATCCCTTCTTTTATTCAACATGAATCATCTTTTTTATATCAACTACATCCCTTAAAAAACCATTTTGGTTTTCTCCCTTTTTAAAAATGTCTCAGGAAAGGGGTTTAAAATTTGGCTTTTTACCCCTCAGACGACCAGCACGGAGGAAAATTTTTTTCCCTTTTGAAAATAGAGAAAAAAATAAACAGAACAATTATTGGGAAAAAAAACTCTGGGTTTGTTGTTATATTGGCATGTATGCCTGGTTATTACCCAAGTGTGTAGAAGTACAAGAAAAACCTGTTATCACGTGTTTTAGACGAAAAAAGCAAACAATCCCCCCTTTATGAAAACAGTTACGGGGTTTCCCCTTTCACAGTCATGACGGAGGGGACCCCCCCCCGGGGGGTTGCTGTCTAAATAATCCTTATATATAATTTTAAATTTGTGTTGTTTGTGTGTGTGTGTGTGTGTTGTGTGTGTGTTGTGTGTGTGTGTGTTGTTTTGTTGTGTGTTGTTGTGTGTACTCACCTGTTGTACTCCCTAGTTGGGGTTGCGGGGGGTCAGTCCTGGCCCCTCCCCCCCTCTTCCTATCCTACTAGGTCCTCTCCCGACCTGGTTTTTTCATCCTATGCTTAAAGCTTTTTGGACCCTCCTCCCTCACCTTCTCAAACTATTCCTTACTACTACTCTGTGGCGGAAAAAATCTTCCTAACATCCTGGATTCATCTTGTTTTCCCATCTTGTCCCTTTTTTTATCTCTGAAACATCCTGTCTTTTATTTGTCAATTCCTCTAAATTTTTTTTTTGTCGTTATTTCCCCAATCTCCCCTGCCCTCCAGTGTCGTCAGGTCTTTTCCTTAACCTCCCTGTGCCCCCCGGCTCGGGACTAGTCTTGATGAAAACCCTTTTTCCTTTCTCTGTTTTTTTTACGTGTGTGTGTGTGCATGTGTTTAATGTGTTTGTACCCCACCTAGTTGATCACTAGTTGAGGTTGCGGGGGTCAGCCCACTCCGGCCCCCCCTCTTCACTGATGCTACTGGTCCTCCCCCCAGCCTTTAGCTTTTTTGCCTTTGCTTTAAAATGTTGGATCCCCCTCCAATCCTTCCCAAACTATTCCACCTGCTACTTTTGGGTAAAAAAACCCAAAATCCCTGTGATTCATCTTGTCTTCAGCTTCCAATTTCCCCTTTTTTCTTGAATCTCGGAACATCTGTCTTTGCCCCCTTGTCAATTCCTCCCCCAATTTTGTATTGTTTCATACCCCCCAATCTATCCTGTCCCCCAGTGTCTCAGGTTGTTTTCCCCTTAACCTCTCCTCGTGGACTACCTCAACTCTGGGACTATTTTGTTGCAAACCTTTGCACTTTCTCTGTTTCTTTGGTTTTGGGTGGGGTGGGTTCCAAACTGGTGCCCTCCAAGGGGGGTACCGTCACGGTGTACAGGGCCCTAATGATTCCTTATTAAGGTCGATCTGTTCAAGGGTTTGCTAGGCATTGCTGCGGTTTTTGGTTGATGTGCGCTAAGTTTTTTTCTGAGTGGGTTTTAGTCTTGGCCCCAGACTGTACTCCGTCTGCGGTCTTCTTTCCTTAATCTTTTGACTTTGCACTAGGTGGGGGTTGAACTCAGGGGTCAATTGCTGGACCAGGTCTGCAGCCTTTCCAAAACCTTTTTGTTTACCGGTCTTCGATCGATGAATTTTTCTCATCAACTTACGTCATCTGCAAAAAGGGACACCTCGGTCTATTCCCTTTCCTCATGTCATTCAAAATACCAGATCAGCCTGGTCCTGGATGACCCTGGGGCCCCCCGGTCCAATCCCACACTGACACCTCCCACGTAAAGACTGGCTGTTTTTCCCGACAAAATTTTTTGATCCTTTTTCCTTCCTTTTCCCCTTGGGGCCCCCAGTTTTTTCACCAATCTCTTGGGGAACTGTTAAACCCCCTTTTCGTCCAAAGTTAATCCACCCCCCCTCTCTTTTTTTCTGCTGTCACCATGTCATTTGAACTCCAGTGGTTTGTGACACAGGATTTCCCGTTTGTTGTGTGTGTGTGTGTGTGTTTGGGGTGTGTGTTGTGTGTGTGTGTTGTGTGTGTGTGTGTGTGTGTGTGTGTGTTGTGTGTGTGTGTGTGTGTGTGTGTGTGCGTGTGTGTGTGTGTGTGTGTGTGTGTGTGTTGTGTGTGTTGTGTGTTGTGTGTGGTTGTGTGTGTGTGATACTCAATACTCACTAATTTTACTCAACTAATTTGGTTGCAGGGGTCGAGACTGAGCTTCTGGGCCTCTTCACTGGACGCTACTAGGTTCTTTCACCCCTGAGCTTTGTCATACCTCGTCTTAAAGCTATGTATGGTTCCTGCCTCGACTCATCACTTGCTGAAATCTCCACTTCCTGACAACTCTATGACTGAAGAAATAGTTCCCAACATCCTGTGACTCGTCGAGTCTTCAGCTTCAATTGTGACCCCCCTTTTTTCTGTGTCCCTATCTGGGAAAATCCTGTCTCTGTCCACCCTTTTCTATTCCACGCAGTATTTTGTATATCCCTATCATGTGTCCCCTGACCCTCCTGTCTTCCAGTGTCGTCAGGCTAATTCCCCTCAACCCTTCTTCCTAGGGCATTCCCTGAGCTCCGGAACTAACCTTGTTGCTAACCTTTGCACTTCTTTAATTTCTGATGTGATTGGATTGTGGGTTCCAAACTGCATACTCAGTATGGGTCTGACTACACAGTGTTCAGCGTGTGTTTGTGTGTATGTATTTATATTGTATATTTAACATGTGTGTGTATATTATTTTCACAAGACAAACACAAACACAGACACAATAAAACAATTTTAAATAATATTTACCAACGTCATCACCTGTATGTTTTGCTGTGTTTGATGAAAACATCTGCAGTTTACACACCTGGAGATAGGCTGGCATGAGGGCGAGCTTGTGTGTAGGGCTGGTGGGCGTGAGCGTAGGGCCGGTGGGCGTGTGGACAGGGCTGGTGGGCGTGTGGGCTTGGCTGGTGGGCGTGTGGGGAAAATTGGCTGGTGGGCGTGTGGGCTTGGCTGGTGGGTGTGGGCAGGGCTGGTGGGCGTGTGGGCTGGCTGGTGGGCGTGGGCTTGGCTGGTGGGCTGTGAGGGGGCTGGTGGGCGGGGGGCTTGGCTGGTGGTGTGTGGGCAGGGCCCGTGGCGTGTGGGCCGGCTGGTGGGCGTGGGCTTGGCTGGTGGGTGTGTGGGCAGGGCTGGTGGGCGTGTGGCTTGGCTGGTGGGCGTGTGGGGCTGGGTGTGGGCGTGTGGACAGGGCTGGTGGTGTGGACGTTGGTGGGCGTGTGGGCCCGGGCTGGTTGGTGGGCTTGGCCGTTGGGCGTGGGGCAGGCTGGGGGGGCGTTTGGGCTGGGTGGTGGGGGTGTGGGCTTGGCTGGTGGCGTGTGGGCTGGCTGGGTGGGTGGGCGGGCTGGTGGGCGTGGGAGGCTTGGCTGGTGGGCGTGTGGGCTTGGCTGGGGTGTGGGCAGGTTGGTGGGCGTGTGGCTTGGCTGGTGGGCGGTGGGCAGGGTGGTGGGTGTGTGGGCAGGCTGGTGGGCGTGGGGCTGGCTGGTGGGCGTGTGGGGCGGCTGGTGGGCGTGTGGACAGAGCTGGTGGTGTGTGGAGGCTGGTTGGTGGGCGTGTGGGGCTGGGCTGGTTTGGCGTGTGGGCTTGGCCGGGGGCGGTGGACGGGCTGGTGGGGGTGTGGGCGGCTGGTGGGCGTGTGGGCGGCTGGTGGGCGTGTGGGCTTGGCTGGTGGGCGTGTGGGCAGGGCTGGTGGGGTGGGCTGGGCTGGTGGGCGGGGGGCCGGCTGGGTGGGCCGTGTGGGCTGGCTGGTGGACGTGTGGCTTGGCTGGTGGGTGTGGGGCGGGCTGGTGGGCGTGTGGGCTTGGCTGGTGGGCGTGGGGGCTTGGTGGGCGTGTGGGCTGGGCTGGTTGGCGTGTTGGCGGGGCTGGTTGGCGTGTGGGCTTGGCTGGTGGGCGGTGGGCAGGCTGGTGGGCATGAGGTCAGGGGCCGGTGGGCATGTGGGCTTGGCTGGTGGCGTGTGGGCATGGCTGGTGGGCATGGGGCAGGGCTGGTGGGCGTGTGGAAGGGCTGGTAGTGCAGCATAGTTGCTGATCCCCTGTAATATGTATATGTTATCGAGTATCATAGTACCATCCATATGTTTCATAGTTGGACCCTTCAGGCTCAGTGACTAACTGTGACGTCACGTGATGCCCACGTGAGCACTGTGCTCCTGGTCTCTCTCCTCCACCCTTAAGTCTGACAAGGCAACACAGCAAGGCTGGCTCCCCCTTTCACATTCTGCTAATATAAGTGTTACCATCCACTGTGTGTTTTAACTCAAACCATCATATCTCCGAACCCCCCAAACAAATTGCCAAATTAGCAGCTTTTGAGTCATTAAACAGTTAATGCCACCTACTTGATGTATCTCCAGTCCCTAACTGTGCAATGGGACTCTTGCAGCCCTTTATCCACATGCGTGACTTATGTCCCGGGAAACTTCCCTACCCAAAGGGCCTACATCAAAGGGTTTTACTAATTCTGTACCTCCTCTTGTTTGTGCTACAACCAAACTCCTAAAAACAGGAACATGAGTGAAAACTCAAATGAGTCATAGGATGTTAGAATGTATTTCTTCAGCTTCAGAGTTGTCAGGAAATGGAACGATCTGGAGAGTAAAGTAGTAGAGGCAGGATCCAGATATAGCTTTAAGAAGAAGTAAGGTAGGGCTCTCGAAGCCAGGAGTGAACGTAGTAGCAACTAGCGAAAAGGCGGGACGAGGAGCTATGAATTGATCCCTGCAACCATATAAGTACACACACACACACGCACGCACACACACACACACACACACACACACACACACACACACACACACACACACACACACACAGACATGTGCCTAGGACAAAATGGTAACTAACACCTACACACACAAATACACACACACCTACACACAACAGGCCTAGTGTCAAATCGACATGTGCCTAGGACAAAATGGTAACTAACAAATACACACACACACACACACAAACACACACACTCACACACACACACACACATACACACACACATACACACACACACACACACACACCCACACACACACACACACACACACACACACACACACACACACACACACACACACACACACACACATAACAGGAAAGGCAATGCAATGGATAAGAGAATACCTTATAGGGAGGCAACAATGAGTCATGGTACGTGACGAGGTGTCAAAGTGGGCGCCTGTGACAAGCGGGGTTCCACAGGGGTCAGTCCTAGGACCTTTGCTGTTCTTGGTACATGTGAATGACATAACGGAAGGGATAGACTCAGAAGTGTCCTTGTTTGTGCACGATGTGAAGTTAATGAGAAGAATCAAATCGGATGAGGAACAGGAAGGACTACAAAGAGACCTGGACAGGCTACAAGCCTGGTCCAGCAACTGGCTCCTTGAGTTTAACCCCGCCAAATGCAAAGTCATGAAGATTGGGGAAGGGCAAAGAAGACCACAGACACAATATAGTTTAGATGGCCAAAGTCTGCAAACCTCACTCAAGGAAAAAGATCTGGGGGTGAGTATAACACCGAGCATATCTCCTGAGGCACACATCAATCAGATAACTGCTTCAGCAAACCTACGGATAGCGTTCCGATACCTTAAGGAGTCGTTCAAGACTCTGTATACCATTTACGTCAGGCCCATACTGGAGTATGCAGCACCAGTTTGGAATCCACACCTAGTCAAGCACGTCATGAAATTAGAGAAAGTGCAAAGGTTTGCAACAAGACTAGTGCCAGAGCTACGGGGATTATCCTACGAAGAAAGGTTGAGGGAAATCGGCCTGACGACACTGGAGGCCAGAAGGATCAGGGGAGACATGATAACGACATATAAAATACTGCATGGAATAGACGAGGTGGACAAAGACGGGATGTTCCAGAGATGGGACACAGACACAAGAGGTCACAATTGGAAGTTGAAGACTCAGATGAATCAAAGGGATGTTAGGAAGTATTTCTTCAGTCATAGAGTAGTCAAGCCGTGGAATAGCCTAGAAAGTGAAGTAGTGGAGGCGGGAACCATACATAGTTTTAAGGCGAGGTATGATGAAGCTCATGGAGCAGGGAGAGAGAGGACCTAGTAGCAATCAGTGAAGAGGCAGGGCCAGGAGCTATGACTCGACCCCTGCAACCACAAATAGGTGAGTACAAATAGGTGAGTACACACACACACCCTCCACCACTTGACACAAACACTTGACACAAACACGTACCCCGCCCCCCTCCACTAAGCACCTCTCTCCCTTCCCTAACCACCTCACCTTAGCCACCTACCCCTCCCCCAAACCACCTAACCCCTCCCCAAACCATCTAACCCCCCCAACTACCTCCCTCCCTCCAATAACCATGCTCCCCCTCCCCCATAACCATCCATCCCCTCTCTCTCTCAAACACATACTCCCCCCTCTGCTAACCACCTCTCCCCCTTCCCTAACCACCTAACCCTAGCCACCTTCCCCTCCCCCAAACCACCTAACCCCCTCCCCAACTATCTCTACCCCTCCAATAACCATCCTCCCCTTCCCTAACCACCTAACCCTAGCCACCTACCCCTCCCCAAACAATCTAACCCCCTCCCCAACTATCTCTACCCCTCCAATAACCATCCTCCCCCTCCCCCACAACCATCCATCCCCTCTCCTCCTAACCATCTATTCCCCTCCCCCTAACCACCTGTTCCCCCTTCTGTGGAGCAAGGGGGGAACCTAGAACCAGGATGAGGACAAGGGGCTCCAAGGAAGAATCTGGGAGGGAGGAATGGGAGGCAGAGCTCAAAAAAAGGGAGGAAGACTGGGGAAGGAGACTAGATGAGCTGGAAAGGAAGATGGAAGAGAGGTTAGCAACAGAATGCAGAAGGTGGAAGCAACAGGCCACAGGAGCAGAAATCAAGATAGAGAGATTAGAAGAGGAGCTGAGAAATCTGAAACAGCACAGAGGCAAAGATATTACAGAAGTAGCATCGGCAATGGCTACATCAGACACAGACAACAGGTCTGAAGGAAGCATGGAAACTAAACTGTATGCAGAGGTCCTGTCAAACCCACATGGGGCCAAAACAAAGATAGGGAGCACACTAGGACAGAATGAGAGGTTGGAAGACATTGAAGGAACTAGGACATGTGCAGGAACCATACCAGATACCTGTGGGGGCCAGGAACAGATGAGCAGGGAGGACAAACCAAGAAGCATAGGGGCCATAGCTAGGGAAGGGACTGAAGGAAGGAACACTCCATGGGAAGGAACTAAAGCACATCAGAGGATGCAATGGGAGTCACAGTGGGAGGTGGAAAGGGAGAGATCCGTGTTTGTCTATGGGCTAGACAAAGCTAAAGGGGAAACTTATGATGAAAGAAAGCAGGAGGAGAAAAAAGTGATTGAAGATATCATGAAGGTGATAGGCGAGGGGGACATGACCCAGGTGGCAAATATTCGGAGAATTGGGTGGTTCACAAAGAAAAGGAATCGGCCTCTCAAAGTAATTTTCAAGGCAGAATCAACCCGAACCATGATCCTGCAGGAGAAAGCACGGCTGAGAGGTAAGCAGGAGTTCCGGAGTGTGTACCTCGATCGAGACAGTGCACAGGACGAAAGGAAGATGATGAAAGAGAGAGTTAAAAAACGAAAGGAGAAATGGGAGGAAATGAAAAAGGAGAGCAGAATAACCCAGGATCAAATGGAAGGACAAGCAGAAACACCTGCAGAAGGACTCCAGCCACGACACCCCCAAGGCAACTGAACAATCCAAACCAACCATCACACACCGATCCCTCTGTTCCCACCCCCCACACCACAGTTACAGTATTAGAACAGAAGTTGAAGGTTTGGTACACAAATGCAGATGGATTAAGGAATAAACATGAGGAATGGCAAGAAAGAATCAATGAGAAGTCCCCAGACATCAAAGCAGTTACAGAAACAAAACTCACGGAGACAATAACAGATGCAATCTTCCCACCAGGATACCAGATCATGAGGAAAGATAGAAGGGGCAGGGGGGGAGGTGGGGTTGCTCTGCTCATAAAAAACAGATGGAAATTCGAGAAAATGGAAGGCATAGATGAGACGGGAGAAAGAGACTACATAGTAGGTACACTTCAGTCTGGGGAACACAAAGTGGTCATTGCAGTGATGTATAATCCACCACAGAACTGCAGGAGGCCAAGAGAGGAATATGAAGAGAGCAAGAGAGCAATGGTGGACACACTTGCTGAGGTGCCAAGAAGAGCTCACTCCAGCAGAGCAAAGTTGCTGGTTATGGGGGATTTCAACCACAGGGAGATTGACTGGGAAAACCTGGAGCCACATGGGGGTCCCAAAACATGGAGAGCTAGGATGTTGGACGTGGTACTGGAAAACCTCATGCACCAACATGTTAAGGACACTACCAGAGTGAGAGGGGAGGATGAACCAGCAAGATTGGACCTTGTGTTCACCCTGGGCAGCTCAGACATTGAGGACATCAAGTATGAGAGTCCCCTAGGAGCTAGCGACCAGGTGGTTCTGTGCTTTGAATACACAGTAGAGCTGCAAGTGGAGAGAATAACAGGAGTTGAATGGAAAAAGTCTGACTATAAAAGAGGGGACTACATAGGGTTGAAGAACTTCCTGCGGGAGGTCCAGTGGGACAGAAAACTGGCAGGAAAGCAAGTACATGAAATGATGGAATATGTAACAACAAAATGCAAGGAGGCAGTGGAAAGGTTTATTCCTAAGGGCAACAGTAACAACGGGAAGACCAGAACGAGCCCCTGGTTTACCCGACGGTGTAAGGAGGCAAAAGCAAAGTGCAATAGAGAATGGAAAAAGTACAGAAGGCAGAGAACACACGAAAATAGGGAGATCAGTCGCAGAGCCAGGAATGAGTATGCACAGGTAAGGAGGGCGGCCCAGCGACAGTATGAAAATGACATATCATCGAGAATCAAGACTGACCTGAAACTGTTGTATAGCCACATCAGGAGGAAGACAACAGTCAAAGACCAGGTGATCAGATTAAGGACAGAAGGTGGAGAACTCACAAGAAATGATCAGGAGGTATGTGAGGAGCTGAACAGGAGATTTAAGGAAGTTTTTACAGTAGAGACAGGAAGGGCTGTGGGAAGACAGCACAGAAGGGAACATCAAGAGGGAATATACCAACAAGTGTTGGATGACATACGAACAAGTGAGGAGGAGGTGAAGAAGCTCTTAAGTGACCTTGACACCTCAAAGGCGATGGGACCGGACATCTCCCCATGGGTCCTTAGAGAAGGAGCACAGATGCTGTGCGTGCCTCTAACCACAATCTTCAACACATCCCTTGAAACTGGGCAACTACCTGAGAAATGGAAGACAGCTAATGTAGTCCCCATATTTAAGAAAGGAAACAGAAACGAGGCGCTAAACTACAGACCTGTGTCTCTGAGAGGTATTGTGTGCAAAGTCATGGAGAAGATTATCAGGAGGAGAGTGGTCGAACACCTGGAAAGGAACAAGATTATAAATGAAAACCAGCATGGGTTTATGGAAGGCAAATCTTGTATCACAAACCTCCTGGAGTTTTATGACAAGGTAACAGAAGTAAGACACGAGAGAGAGGGGTGGGTAGATTGCATTTTCCTAGACTGCAGGAAGGCCTTTGACACAGTTCCCCACAAGAGATTAGTGCAGAAGCTGGAGGATCAGGCGCATGTAACAGGGAGGGCACTGCAATGGATCAGGGAATACCTGACAGGGAGGCAGCAATGAGTCATGGTACGTGAAGAGGTATCACAGTGGGCGCCTGTGACGAGCGGGGTCCCACAGGGGTCAGTTCTAGGACCAGTGCTATTTTTGATATATGTGAACGACATGATGGAAGGAATAGACTCTGAAGTGTCCCTGCGAGCAGATGACGTGAAGTTGATGAGAAGAATTAAATCGGACGAGGATGAGGCAGGACTGCAAAGAGACCTGGACAGGCTGGACATGTGGTCCAGCAACTGGCTTCTCGAATTCAATCCAGCCAAATGCAAAGTCATGAAGATTGGGGAGGGGCAAAGAAGACCACAGACAGAGTATAGGCTAGGTGGACAAAGACTACAGACCTCACTCAGGGAGAAAGACCTTGGGGGGACCATAACACCGAGCACATCACCGGAGGTACACATTAACCAAATAACTGCTGCAGCATACGGGCGCCTGGCAAACCTGAGAATAGCGTTCCGATCGTTCAAGACACTGTACACTGTGTATGTTAGGCCCATACTGGAGTATGCAGCACCAGTCTGGAACCCACACCTGGTCAAGCACGTCAAGAAATTATAGAAAGTACAAAGGCTTGCAACAAGGCTAGTCCCAGAGCTCAGGGGAATGTCGTACGAGGAAAGGTTAAGGGAAATCGGACTGACGACACTGGAGGACAGAAGGGTCAGGGGAGACATGATAACGACATACAAGATACTGCGGGGAATAGACAAGTTGGACAGAGATAGGATGTTCCAGAGAGGGGACACAGGGACAAGGGGTCACAACTGGAAGCTGAAGACTCAGACGAGTCACAGGGACGTTAGGTAGTATTTCTTCAGTCATAGAGTTGTCAGGAAGTGGAATAGCCTAGCAAGTGAAGTAGTGGAGGCAGGAACCATACATAGTTTTAAGAAGAGGTATGATACAGCTCAGGAAGCAGAGAGATAGGGGACCTAGCAGCGATCAGTGAAGAGGCGGGGCCAGGAGCTGAGTCTCGACCCCTCCAACCACAATTAGGTGAGTACACACACAAGTGGGTTGCCAAAGAGCAGGATGGAGAATCAGGTGATTGGTGAATGAGCCTAGGAAGGAAGATTGGGTGGAAAAGCTCATGGAAAAGGAAGAAGAGTGGGGAAGGAAGCTAGAAGAACTTGGCAAAAAAATAGAGGAGAGAATAGCTGTAGAGAGCAGGAAATGGGAGCTACAAGCAGCAGAAGCTAAGATACAGAGCTTAGACAAGGAACTGAAAAATCTTAAACAGTCTAAAGAATCAAAGAGCAGTACAGGCATGGCATGACATCAGGAACTACATCAGTCACATAAGAGGGGACTGTAGGGAACACAGGAGATATGCTGTATGCGGAGGCCCTATCAGAGCACCGTGGAACCCAGGAAAAGACGAGGAGAACACCAGGAGCAAAGGAGAGGACTGAAGAAAATGAAAGAGCTATGCTATATGCAGAGGCCCAAACATACCACAGCAGTGCCTAGGAAAAGCTGAGAAGGGAAAATAACAGACCACTAAGCACAGGGTCATCAGATATAAAAGATATAGAAGGAAGGAATGCTGCAATGGAGGCAACTAAATTGACCAAGGGGAGAGGTTAGTTTTTGTTTATGGGCTCCAAGAAGTTGAAGGGTAAACTTATGAAGCAAGAAGACATGGGAAGAAAAAAGCAATTGAAAGTATCATTAAAGCAATAGGAGGGGATGATACGACCCAGCTGTCAGATTTTCTGAGAATGGGGGGTTTGCAAGAGTCAAAAAACAGCCAGTTAAAGTGATTTTTAAGGCAGAATTGGCTCAAAACATGATCCTGCATGAGGAAGCACGACTAAGAGACATACTGACATACCAGAGTGTGATGTAGTCCAGCTCAGCTCTGCTCCCAGGCCAGAGCTCTGCCCGAATCTCCTCTGCTCAGCTGTTCCTTGGGTTTATATGGTGGTCCAAGCACACCCCACAACCTCGTGTACGACCTGACTCCTAGGTCTGACGCCGTCAAGAACAAAAGACCTCAGACGTGGGCGTGGCTGACAGGCGTTTGCCAAGGCAAGGTGTGACTATATAATTGGTTAAATTAGGTCTCCCCAGAGACGTCAGAAGCCCAGCTGGACTACATCACAAGAGGATGTACCTCGACTGCGACAGAACACAAGAAGAAAGGCAGAAACTGAAAGAGAGGGTGCAAAGATACAAGGAGGAAAGAGAGGTGAACATGGAGTTGAGCAGGAGAACTCAGACTCAGGAGGAAGAGCAAATGCAACCTCCCTCAGAACCATCTTACAGAAGGACCTCATCCATGACAACCCCAGTGTAACCAAACAATCTAACCCAAAATCCAGACACTGTACACACTGCCTTCACCCCATCATCACAAACTCCATCCCCACAGCAACCCCCATAGTTCGCCACTAGGTCTCCCGCTTCCAAACCCCAATGTTCTCCCCTGACCACAGTTTCATAAAGAAAGTTGAAGGTTTGGTATATGATTGCCGATGGAATAACAAATAAATATGAGAAATGGCATGAAAGAATCAAGAAGACATCTCTAGACATTATTGCACTCAAAGAAACGAAAATCACCAGGATGATAACAGACACAATCTTCCCACTCAGATATCATATCCTGAGGAAAGATAGAGAGAGCAGAGGGGGAGGAGGAGTTGCACTGTTTATGAAAAAACTGATGGGGGATTTGAGGAAATAGATGGAATGGACGAAATAGGAGAAAGGGACTACATAATAGGTATAGATCAATCTGGGGGACATAAAGTAGCCATTGCAGTGATGGTCAACCTGCCACAGAACTACAGAAGGCAAAAAAAAGAATATGAAGAGAGCAACAGAGCAATGGTGAACGCACTAGCTGAGTTGGCCAGAAAAGCTCACTAGTTATGGTAAAGCTACTAGTTATGGGTGATTTCAATCACAAGGAGATTGACTGGGAAAACCTAGAACTACATGGGAGTCCCAAAACATGGAGAGCAAAGTTAATGGATGTGGTACTGGAAAACCTCATGCATCAACATGTTAGGGACACTACCAGAGAGAGAGGTGAGGATGAACCAGCAAGACTGGACCTCGTATTCACCTTGAGTAGCTTGGACATCGAGGACATCACATATGAAAGGCCCCTTGGAGTTAGTGGCCGCGTGGTTCTGAGTTTAGAATACATAGTAAAGTTACAAGTGTAGAGGGTAACAAGAGTAGGATGGGAAAAGCCAAACTACAAAAGGGGGGGACTACACAGGCATGAGGAACTTTCTGAAAGAGGTTCAGTGGGAAAGAGAATTGGTAGGAAAGTCAGTAAACGAAATGATGGAGTACGTGACAACAAAATGCAAGGAGACAGAGAAGAAATTTGTTCTCAAGAGCAACAGAAATAATGGGAAGACCAGAACGAGCCCTTGGTTTCCCCAAAGGTGTAGCGAGGCAAAAATTAAGTGTACTAGAGAATGGAAAAAGTACAGAGGACAAAGGACCCAGGAAAATAAAGAGTTTAGTCAAAGAGCCAGGAACGAGTGTGCACAGATAAGAAGAGGCCCAGGGACAGTACAAGAATGACAGAGCATCGAAACTCCAGTCTGACCTGAAGCTGTAGTATAGCCACATCAGGAGGAAGACAACAGTCAAGGACCAGGTAGTCAGGCAGAGGAAGGAAGGTGGGAAGCTGACAAGAAACAACCAAGAAGTATGTGAGGAGCTCAACAGGAGATTCAAGGAAGTATTTTCAGTGGAGACAGAAAGGACTCTGGGAAATCAGAACAGGGGGGTACACCAACAAAGAATATACCAACAAGTGCAGGATGAAATACACAGGACAAAGGAGGATGTGAAGATGCTAAACGAACTTGATACGTCAAAGGTGGTGGGACCGGACATATCTCCATGGGTCCTTAGAGAAAGAGCAGACTCTGTGTGTGCCACTAACAACAATTTTCATCACATTCATTGAATCTGGGCAACTAACTGAGGTATGGAAGACTGCAAATGTAGTCCCCATTTTTAAGACAGGAGACAGACACGATACACTAAACTACAGACCAGCATCACTGACGTGTATAGTATACAAAGTCATAGAGAAGATTGTCAGGAGGAGAGTGGTGGAGCACCTAGAATGGAACGACAACCAGCTCGGATTCAGGGAAGGAAAATCCTGTGTCACAAGCCTACTGGAGTTTTATGACAAGGTAACGGAAGTATAACACCAGAGGGGTGGGTTGATTGCATTTTCTTGGACTGCATGAAGACCTTCGACACAGTTCCTCACAAGAGATTAGTGCAAAAGCTAGAGGATCACATATGCATAAGAGGAAAGGCAGTGCAATGGATCAGGGAATACCTGATAAGAAGGCAACATCGAGTCATGGTTTGTGACTAGGTGTCAGAGTGGGCGCCTGTGACGAGCGGGGTTCCACAGGGTCAGTCCTAGCACCAGTGCTATTTCTGGAATATGTGAATGACATGACGGAAGGGATAGACTCAGAAATGTCCCTGTTTGCAGATGATGTGAAGTTAATGAGGAGAATTATATCGGATGAGGATCAGGCAGGACTACAAAGAGACCTGGATAGGCTGCAAGCCTGGTCAAACAATTGGCTACTCGAATTTAACCCCGCCAAATGCTAAGTCATGAAGATCGGGGAACGGCAAAGAAAACTGCAGACAGAGCACAGGCTAGGTGGCCAAAGAATGAAAACCTCACTCAAGGAAAAGGATATTGGGGTGAGTATAATACCGAGCAAATCTCCGGAGGCGCACATCAGCCAGATAAGTGCTGCAGCATAGGGGCGCCTGGCACACCTGAGAATAGCGTTCCGATACCTCAGTAAGGAATCATTCAAGACTCTGTATACCGTGTACGTCAGGCCCATACTGGAGTATGCAGCACCAGTTTGGAACTCACACCTGGTCAATCACGTCAAGAAATTAGAGAAAGTGAAAAGGTTTGCAACAAGAATAGTTCCTGTGCTAAGTGGCATGTAGTACGAAGAGAGGTTAAGGGATATCGACAAGACGACACTGGAGGACAAGAAGGATAGAGGGGACATGACAACAACATACAAAATAAAGTGAGGAATTGACAAGGTGGACGGAGACAGGATGTTCCAGAGATGGGACACAGAAACAACGGGTCACAATTGGAAGTTGAAGACTCAGATGAGTCAAAGAGATGTTAGAACGTATTTCTTTAGTCATAGAGTTATTAGGAAGTTGAATAGTCTGGCAAGTGACGTAGTGGAGGCAGGAATCATATATAGTTTTAAGACGAGGTATTATATAGCTCATGGAGAAGGGAGTAGCAATTAAGGAAGAGGCGGGGCTAGGAGCTATGACTCGACCCCTGCAACCACAAGTAGGTGAGTACAAATAGATGAGAGGTTAGTACACACACACCTACACACGCAGACACACACTCACACACACTCACACACACACACACACACACACACACACACACACACACACACACACACACACACACACACACACACACACACACAGTCAAGCACGTTAAGAAACTAGAGAAAGTGCAAAGATTTGCAACAAGACTAGTTCCAGAGCTAAGAGGCATGCCCTACGAGGAGAGGTTAAGGGAAATCAACCTGACGACACTGAAGGACAGGAGAGATTAGGGGGACATGATAACGACATACAAAATACTGAGAGGAATTGACAAGGTGGACAAAGACAGGATGTTCCAGAGATTGGACACAGTAACAAGGGGACACAGTTGGAAGTTGAAGACACAGATGAAACACAGGGATGTTAGGAAGTATTTCTTCAGCCACAGAGTAGTCAGTAAGTGGAATAGTTTGGGAAGCGATGTAGTGGAGGCAGAATCCATACATAGCTTCAAGCAGAGGTATGATAAAGCTCAAGGTTCAGGGAGAGTGACCTAGCAGCGACCAGTGAAGAGGCAGGGCCAGGAGCTTGGACTCGACCCCTGCAACCTCAACTAAGTGAGTACAACTAGGTGAGTACACACACACACACACACACATACACACACACACACACAGACACACACACACACACACACACACACACACACACACACACACACACACACACACACACTCACACACCTCCCAACCAGGTCAACCCCAGTGCAACCAATCACTCTAAACCAAAACACCCATGCCACATGCAGTGCCCCCACCCACTGTATAACAAACTCCACCCCCACAGCAACCACCCATAGTTCCTTATCAGGTCTCCCACTTCCCCAACCCCAATATACCTCCCAGACCACAGTCTTAGAAAAGAAGTTGAAGGTGTGGTATACAAATGCAGATGGAATAACAAATAAGTGTGAGGAGTGGCACGAAAGAATCAAGGAGACATCCCCAGACATAATAGCACTCACAGAAACAAAACTCACCAGAATAATAACAGATTCAATCTTTCCATCTGGATATTAAATCCTCAGGAAAGACAGAGGGAAGAGAGGGGAGGAGGAGTTGCACTACTCATTAAAAACCAGTGGGGTTTTGAGAAAATGGAAGGAATAGATGGCACGGGCGACAGGGAATATTTAGCAGGAACAACTCAGTCTGAGGGACATAAGGTGATAATTGTAGTAATGTACAACCCACCACAGAACTGCAGGAGGCCAAGAGAAGAATACGATGAGAGCAACAGAGCAATGGTCGACACACTAACTGAGGTGGCCAGGAGAGCACACATGGGGGGAGCAAAGTTACTAGTTATGGGTGATTTCAATCACAAGGAGATTGACTGGGAAAACCTGGAGCCCCATGGGGGTCCCGAAACATGGAGAGCCAAGATGATGGATGTGGTACTGGAAAACCTCATGCTCTCAACATGTTAGAGACACTACCAGAGAGAGAGAGGAGAGGATGAACCAGCAAGACTGGACCTTGTATTCACCTTGAGTAGTTCTGATATCGAGGACATCATGTATGAAAGGCCCCTGGGAGCTAGTGATTATGTGGTTCTGTGCTTCGACTACATAGTTGAGCTCCAAGTGGAGAGAGTAGCAGGAATAGGTTGGGAAAAACCAAACTACAAAAGGGGAAACTACTCAGGCATGAGGAACTTCCTTCAAGACATTCAGTGGGAGAGGGAACTGACAGGAAAACCAGTACAAGAAATGATGGACTATGTGGCAACAAAATGCAAGGAGGCAGAGGAGAGGTTTGTTCCCAAGGGAAACAGAAATAATGGGAAGAACAGAATGAGTCCTTGGTTCACCCAAATGTGTAGGGAGGCAAAAACTAGGTGTACTGGAGAATGGAAAAGGTACAGAAGACAGAGAACTCAGGAAAATAAAGAGATTAGCCGAAGAGCCAAAAACGAATAAGCACAGATAAGAAGGGAGGCTCAGAGACAATATGAAAATGACATAGCATCGAAAGTCAAGATTGACCCGAAGCTGTTGTACAGCCACATCAGGAGGAAAACAACAGTCAAGGACCAGGTAATCAGACTGAGGAAGGGTGATGGGGAGTTCACAAGAAACGACCGAGAGGTATGTCAGGAGCTCAACACGAGATTTAAAGAAGTATTTACAGTGGAAACCAGTAGGACTCCAGGAAATCAGAACAGGGGGGTACACCAACAAGTGCTGGATGAGGTACATATAACCAACGAGGAGGTGAAGAAGCTGCTATGCGAACTTGACACCTCAAAGGCGGTGGGACCAGACATCTCTCCGTGGGTCCTTAAAGAGGGAGCAGAGATACTGTGTGTGCCATTAACAAAGGTCTTCAACACATCATTTGAAACTGGGCAACTCCCTGAGGTATGGAAGATGGCAAATGTAGTCCCAATTTTTAAAAAGGGAAACAGACATGAGGCACTAAACTACAGACCTGTATCACTAACGTGTATAGTATGCAAGGCCATGGAGAAGATCGTCAGGAGGAGAGTGGTGGAGCACCTGGAAAGAAACAAGTGTATAATTGACAACCTGCATGGTTTCAGGGAAGGAAAATCCTGTGTCACAAATCTACTAGAGTTTTATGACAAGGTGACAGAAGTAAGACAAGAGAGAGAGGGGCGGATCGACTGCATTTTTTTGGACTGCAAGAAGGCCTTCGACACAGTTCCTCACAAGAGGTTACTGCAAAAGTTAGAGGATCAGGCACACATAACAGGAAAGGCACTGCCATAGATCAGAGAATAACTGACAGGGAGGCAACAACGAGTCATGGTACCTGACGAGGTGTCAAAGTGGGCGCCTGTGACAAGCGGGGTTCCACAGGGGTCAGTCCTAGGACCTGTGCTGTTCTTGGTATATGTGAACGACATAACGGAAGGGGTAGACTCAGAAGTGTCCTTGTTTGCAGATGATGTGA